>NC_089585.1:12093988-12433988 GCF_019320115.1 Miscanthus floridulus
CACTTAATGCGTAATAGAAAGCAAAAGCAAAACTTAATTGAAAACACAAGGTAGGGTTGTATGCATTCGGGGCTTGCCTTCGTTGATAAAATCTGTTTCCTCTGCACGTTACCAAGTACTCTCAATCCGACCTCAACAGATGGATTCCTCTCAACAGCTGATAACTACCACATTTCACCTTCGTTCACTACACGTAACAATGCCATGTCAACATGATGCGGAATACTAAATATGATGCTCGATGATGGATACAAAAATTAACAATTTGAATACAACTTTCCTTCGCGGTACAGTTGCCAGTCAAACAAACAATAATCGTAACATACATCCATTGCCAAGGATCATTATCAACTAATGACCATCACTCAATCCAAAATTACAACAAAACCTAAATCACTAAAGGTGACGTATTGCTTTTAGGAATATATTATTTACATTCAAAATTATGAAATAAATCAACTTATTCTAATGATCTCAAAATTTAGTACATGTTCATCACATGATAAGTAAGTTGGCAAAAACAAATTTCATATTTTTGGACAATTAAATAAGCCTAGAAAAATCATGGAAATCCATTTAGTAATAATTGAGCAATTTTTACCACATTCAAAAGTACTGAAATATATTATTTCATATTTTTATTAAATACTATACATCACAGAGAAGTCCTCAAAAATTTTCATATTTTGGAGCTCTAAATAAATCTACACAAAATAACAAAAACAAACACTATTCATTTATTCTGAAAAAAATAGAAAACAACTTAGAACGCTTAGTCACTGACAACGGGTCCACCTGTCATCCCTAACCTCGCTGTGTTTGACTACGACGGTGATGGCGGCTGACCGATGCTTTCTCTCACCGACGGCGAGTCCCAACGGCGACGGCCAACGTACCCAAATGATCACCAAGACTAGACGCATCGATTGACGTCCCTATTAGCACTTATTACGGCCCTATACTAGCTCGTCGTCGGCCATGGCGGACGCGATGGCACGGCGACACAACACCGATGATACGAAGCCAAAAATGGGGAAACAGAGGGCATGGGAAGGTCCAGTAGCTAACCACGAACACGCTGGAGCAAAGAATGAGACCAGATAAGCTACGATGACACGGGTCGACGTTGACAGCAGTCACGGCGGAGCAAACGTCGTCGGCGATGGTGTACCGGCGACTACAGTGGTCAAAATGAGCAACCAGCTATGGATTAAGTACTACATCATCGAGATGAAATAGAATCAACCAAAGCTAGGGACGGAGATGCACCGTGGAGCTCTGGCCACGGCGAATCATGCTCGGCGGAGGAGTTGCCGGCCGCGAGGAAGAAGACGATGCAACTCGAGTTCCCAACTTAGACTAGTTGAATTGGTGGGTTGGCTGGATGTGCAAGGATACGGTGGAGCTGGAGCACGCTTTGCTGCGATGGCGTGGGCGCTGGTTCGACGGCAAAAGCTCGACGGAGCTGCGGCGGCGGTGACTGGAAAACAGAGGAGAAAAGAAAACGAAGAACGGCGACAGTGGCTAGCTTATAACGCGACCAAGGAAGCGCAAAGAAGCCACGCAGAAGCCTTCGCCGTGCCAATGCGACGCCCAGACAGCCACGCGCGTGACTGGAAGCAAGCCGAAGCTCGCCGGCGGTGTAGCGCAAGTGGTGAACACTGTTCATCGAAATTACAAGTTTGCCATTCACCAAAATTCACAAATTACTCCCAAATTTTCATAACAACTCAAAAATCTCCAAAAACAAAAGTTGCTCAAAATCAAAAGTTCTACAACTTTGCTTTTATAACCATTTCCTAATTCGGTCTAGATTTTGAAATGAACTTTTGATTCAAATAGGGAAATTTAACGAATTATGCCTTTTTGAATTACTCAAAATTTTTCTAAACAACTTGAAAAACTCCAAAAACAAACGTTTGTATAACTTGCCAAGCTCTACACTTTTGCTTTTGGCCCAACCCCAAAATATGCTTAGATTTTGAAATGGATTTTCAGGGTAGGGTTAAATGTTGAAAAGCGGGGTTTTCTGAAAAAAAATAAAAATCCAAACAAACATTGACTTGAGTCAAACAATACAATGCAACACATACCACATAAATATAAACTTATTTAGTGTATGCATCTCAAAGTTTCACCAAATGCCAAATGCTTTGCACTGCATATGATGACATGTCAGATTTTAATATTTAAACACCCGAGGTGTTACAGCTTTCATCTTGGTATGCATCTATGTTCCTTTCGATCTCATAGTTGAGTTCTTTGAGCGTGACTGACCTATACTTATTTGACAGTGGCTAGAGACAGACAAGACTGGGCATCGCCCCACCTCCCGTTGAGGGAGGAGTGGCGACCTAGCCAACAGTGAGTCGCGATGAGTGGCGGGGAATGCAGATTGGCAGCAGTGCGACCTTCCCTTCTGCGGGTTTGCGCCCTCCTGGCCGGTCATGAGTACAGTGGCAGTGGCGGTGATGGCAGCGATCTTGGTGGTGACGACAGAGTTGGGTTGGAGGTGACCCTTACGATCCCTCCCCCAACATCCATGGTGGAAGAGAGGAGGGAGACCAGGCTCCCTACCTCGCCTGACGGAAGAACACAACGGCTCGCCCTCCTGGTTGGAGCTAGAGGGGTCGAGAGGAGATGCGGCCAAGCCGAAGGTAGAAACATACGCTGGCGGGCCATGGAGTCTAGATAGTGGAGATCCCCTGCTCTGGTGAGGCAGGCACTAGGGTGGAGCCGCTAGTCATCTCGCCATCGCAGGAGTTGGCGATGGTCCAGTCATCGCACAATATTGTGATGGCCGGATCTTCCAGTGGGTTGGGGGCGACCCACGAGCTGGTGTGGACCTGATAAGGCTCAGTTCGTCCTTCACGATGAGGAGGAGGTGGGGCTCTGGCACTTGCTGGAGGAGAGAGGACTATCGATGGTGTCTGATCTCACCCAAACCAAGGCGATGTTCAAGGAGGCCTTAGAGCGGGTCGAGCTCGTCCATCAGGTGATTTTAGTTGACCTACCATGTGTCATAGAGGTAAGCTTTCTATGTTTTTTGCATTTGTCTTTGACTCCTTGGTATTTCACTGGTTGTTTCAGCATGTTTGCTTCTCGCTTTACAGGAGTTAGATGTGACATCGATCCGCAAGTCATGCTTCCTTTGGGAGAAACACAGTCAGATGGAGCAGGAAGCCACGATGTCATGGTGGGTCAACATGCTTGAGCGCCAGCTGGAATCCGCCCGTTGCGAGTCCCAAGACCAGGTGGCTAAGGCGACGGGAGCGCGAGCGGTGGAACTACTTGTGGTAGAACGGGCGACTGCTACTGAGGGGGGACTTGATGCAGTGAAGGTCCACCTAGCGGAGACCGAGGTGGTGCTCCAGAAGTCCTTGGAGGCTCTAGAGACGGAGCAGAAGGCCTGGTCAAAGGTTGATCAAGAAGTGCCCGCGCTCCGAGGATAGGTGCTTGGGGCGGAGGAGTCGAACACTCGACTGCTAGAGAAGGTGACTTGGCAGGAGTAAGGACTCTCCATCCTCTAAATCACCCGCCTCGATATGTACTTGTCCCACCTTTGTTTGATGCCTTTGTTTTCCCTTTCTTTTGCTTCTAAACTTGTCGTCCTTTTTCTAGAATTGGGTGAAAAAATTGGTTCTCTGGAGCGGGAGCTGGAGACAGCCAAGGTGGCGATCGGTCGGAGTGTGGAGGCGCTAGCCAAGTCCCTTAAAGAGCTATGTGCTCTCAAGGGGGAGCTCGACTAGATCCACAATGTTGCCTAGGTTGTTGTTTCCGAGGTGTTCGGGTCAGTGTCGAGCACCAGTACGCCCGTCGTCCAGCTGGCGAAGGTCCCAAACAAAATTCAGGCGCTCATCTCTGATGGGATGTTCTACGGGACGTCGGAGGTGCTGACCTCAGTGGTGACGCACCACTAGGACCTGGACTTTGCTGTCATCTATAGAGGGTACGCCAATGGCTGGAGCGCAGATGCAATCCGTGCGCTTGGGGAGAGCTTGGTGCCATATGCATAGAAGGTTTCCGAGCAAGTCTCCACGCAGTGGGTGATAGAGGCTCGCCGTTCGATGGTCAGTGATGATACAGTTAGGAACACCAAAATGATAGATGATGTCAAGGAAGAACTTGACCGCCTCTTCCGAGCGAATGTTGGTGATGGGCTTCGCCTCTATCCACTTGGTGAATTTGTACACTACTACGAGTATGTGAGTGAAGCCACCCGGGCCCTTTTTGAGGGTTCCAACCATGTCGAGGCCACATACTGCAAATGGCTAGGTGATGGGGATGGTTTGAAGCTCTTGTGCCGGCAAATGAGTTTGCCAAGCGTAGAACTGGCATCCCTCATACTTGCGGATGATCTCCTCTGCATTTCGTAGTGTAGTGGGCCAGTAAAAACCTTGACATAAGGTTTTTCTGACCAGCGACCTCGGGACCACATGATGTCTATAGATTCCAACATGGACCTCAAGGAGGAGCTGTTTCCCTTAGTCAGTGAGGATGTACTTCATGAGTGCTCCCGACGGACTTCGTTTGTAAAGTTTGTTACCGAATGCGATGAACATCTTGGCGCATTGAGTGATTCATCGTGCTTCAGTCCTTTCTGGTGGGAGAATCTCCTTGAGGAGGTAGGCGAGTAGTGGTGCTCTCTAGTTAGTTTGATCGAGTGCCACCATGACAATGTCGATGGGCGACATCATCATGGAGGCACTGAGGTTGGAGCCCCCAAGTGCTAGGTTGGTGTCGGAGTATGTCAAGATCGAACCTTTTAGGATGCGGGCAGACGACTCATGAAGGTCATTGATGAAGACCCCATCTGGAGACGGAACCTGCCTAGCAGCCAATTTTGTGAGAAAATCAGCGGCATCATTGTCCTTTCGGGGGAGATGATGTAATTCGATCCCCTAGAATTTGTCCTCGAGCTTGCGCACCTTCTGGCAGTATGCTGCCATGAGAGGGCTTTTGCAAGAGGAGTCCCTCATGACTTGGTCAACGACTATCTCCAAATCACTGCGAACGTACAGCCACGTAGCGCGGAGCTCTATGGTGATGCATAGTCCGTTGATGAGGGCCTCGTATTCCATGGCGTTGTTTGAGGCCAAAAAATGGAGACAGATCATGTAGTGGAGCCGGCTCCCATCTAGGGAGATCAGAATCACTCTAGCCCCCGAGCCGGGCGCCATCACCGACCCATCAAAGTACATCGTCTAGTACTCATGGGTGACATCTAGGGTCGAGAGCTGGACCTCCGTCCATTCAGCAACAAAGTCCGTGAGAGCCTGAGACTTAATAGCGGTGTGGGGGATATACCTGATGTCATGGCCCATTAGTTCGAGTGCCCACATGGAGATCCATCCCATGGCATCATGGTTGCGGATGATGTCTCCCAACAGGAATGAAGTGATGACCATGACTTCATGGTCGGTGAAGTAGTGCAGGAGCTTCTAGGTCCACATCAGCACGATGTATAGAAGTTTCTGTACCTGGGGTACCAAACCTTTGCATTGGTGAGTACCTCACCGATGAAGTAAATGGGTCACTAGACCTTCAGGTGGTGTCCTGGCTCCTCCCTTCCGATGACTAGGGTGGCGCTCACCACGTGGTTGCTTGTCGCAACATAGAGGAGGAGGGGTTCTCCCCGTTCAGGAACGACGAGGGCTGGGGCCAACGTCAGTGATGCTTTGAGGCTTTCTAAAGCCTATTGTGCTTCCTCAGTCCATATGAACATGTCTATCCTTTTGAGAAGTTTGTAGAGAGGCGTCCCCCGCTCGCCTAGCCAAGAGATGAACTGGCTTAGGGTGGCCAAATAGCCGGTGATCCTCTATATGCCTTTGACATTGCGTATAGGGCCCATGTTAGAGATGGCTATGATTTCTTCAGGGTTGGCCTCGATGCTGTGTTTAGACATGATGTATCCAAGCAGCTTCCCCTTTAGAACTCTAAAAACACAATTTTTGGGATTTAACTTGATGCTGAACCTTCGAAGGTTCACAAATGTTGTGGCCAAATTCACGATCAGATCGCAAGCTTGAGCCGCTTTGACCACTATGTCATCTACATAGATGGCGATCATTGGTTTTGGCCACTCGACTTGGTCAGGCTAGTCGAGTGGGTCGATTTGGTTGGCGAAGCATTGCTGCATGCATCATTGATAGGTGGTGCCAACATTCTTTAGATAAAAAAGCATGGTTACATAGCAGTACGAACCATATGGGGTGATGAATGAAGTTGCGAGCTAGTCAGACTCTTTGATTGTGATCTGGTGGTAGCCTGAGTAGGCATCCAGAAAGGAGAGGATTTCGCATCATGAGGTAGAGTCGACTATCTAGTCTATGCGTGATAAAGGAAAATGGTCCTTCAAGCATGCCTTGTTGAGGCCAGTATAATCAATGCACATTCTCCATTTCCTAGTCTTCTTTTTAATAAGAACATGATTGGCAAGCTAGTCAGAGTGGTTTACCTCCTTGATGAATCTAGCCACCAGGAGTTTGGTGATCTCCTCGCCTATGGCCCTGTGCCTCTCGTCGACAAAGCGATGCAGTCATTGTTTGGTAGGCTTTGAGCCTAGGACAAGGCGTAATGCGTGCTCGGCAACCTCCCATGGTATGCCTGGCATGTTAGAAGGTTTCCATGCAAAGACATCATGATTGGCGCATAGAAAGTTGGCAAGCTCGCATTCCTATTTGGTCGAGAGCTTGGCCCTGATCCACACTGTATTGGTTGGGTCAGTGGGATCAATCCCCACTGCCTTAGTTTCCTCGATTAGGCAGAAGGCAGTCAAGGAGGTTGGCTTGTTGTAGTCTGGGACTGTCGGAGTTGATGAATTTCTGAGCTGAGGGAGCTCGGCTGAGTTGATGATAGCAGTGGTGAGCTCGTAATGCCCACGGTCGTATGTGTAGGTGTGCGAAAAGGTGCTACCCACAGTGATGACGCTGTTCGGTCCTAGCATCTTGAACTTGAGGTAGGTATAGTTGGGGATCACCATGAACTTGGCGTAGCATGGCTGCCCCAAGATGGCGTGGTAGGACCCTCGAAAGTCCACCACCTCGAAGGTGAGTACCTCCGAGCGAAAGTTGGCTCAGTCATCAAATGTGATGGGTAGGTTGATCTGCCCAAGAGGGTATGCCTGTGTCCCTAGGATCACACCATGGAAGGGAGAGCTTACTGGATGGAGCTTCGACTGAGGGATGCACATCACATCGAGGGTGTCGACGTAGAGAATGTTGATGCCGCTGCCTCCATCCATCAGCACCTTGGTGAGGCACTTCTTACAAACAATGGGGTCAACGATGAGCGGGTAGCAACCCAGTCTAGCGACATGGGAAGGATGGTTCCTCTGATCAAAAGTGATCGGAGATTCTAACTAGCTAAGGAAAGAGGGGATGTCCGTTTCGGCGACACATGCCTCTCTATAGCGCACTTTGTGCTGGCGCTTGGAGTAGATGGCATTGGATCCCTCAAAGATCATGAGGCATTCCTTGGGATCATGAAAGCCATCCCCATCCTTACCCACCGTGCCTCCTTTCTTGGCCGTTGCCTCCTTGCCCTTTCCTTCTTTTGGTCAGCTGGCCTATCGCAGAAAGTGCTTGAGGAGTTCGTAGTCCTTGTACAGGTGCTTGATGGGGGTAGGCATGATTGGTGCATGGGCTCTCCATGAGCTTGTTAAAGTGGTCGGGCTGGCCCTGCTAGGGCTGCTTGCTGGCACGATCAGGCATGGTGACCAAAGCAGAGTTGGCTGATCGGCGTCGATCCTTCTTGTTCTTTTTGCCCCTTTGCGTGGAGGGGCCCTCATCTTGATCCTTGCGCTTGGCCTTGCCCTTGTCCTAGACTCCACTAAAGACCGCTCCGACTGCCTTCTCATTAGAGGCGTGGTTCATGGCAACGTCGAGCAGGTCGCAGGTGGTACGGGGCTTTAGACAGTCGAGCTTGTGGATCAAGGACTCACAGGTTGTCCTAGAGAGGAACGCGCTGATGATGTCTGTGTCAACAACATTAGGAAGGGAGTTGCATTATTTTAAGAACCTATGGATGTAATCCCACAGGAACTCATTGGGCTCCTGTTGGCAGCTCTTGAGGTCTCAGGAATTCTCAGGATGGACATACATCCCCTAGAAGTTCCCGATGAAGATCCTCTTGAGATCCACCCAGTTGCGCATGTTGTCAGGCAAGAGGAATTCAAGCCATGCTCGAACATGCTCCCCCACGCAGATGGAGAGGTATTGAATGATGAAGTGGTCATCATCCATTCCTTTGGCTCGATAGGCAAGCTAGAAGTCTTCGAGCCGAATTTGTTTCCCAAGTGTATTTCGCAATGTCGGTAGGTGGTCGAAAGCGTTGTGGGAACGATGCCTTCTAGATGCGATAGCCAAAGGCCCATGGTCCTAGGCTATCCGGGCTGGGTCTCTAGTCGTCTCATTGGTGACCATGCCTGGGTTGTGTTTCCCCGCTCCCCTCGATGGTCCAACCGGGGCCCATGCCGCCTGCTCTCACCGCCCCATGATGGACGTCATCATCATGTCGGGCTTCACATTGATTGTTGATGATGCTACAAGCATCTCGGTTTGGCCTGAGTCGTTCATGCATAGGTGGTCGGTGTGGAGCAGGCATCAGGTCAGGCTATGGTGTAGCTACGGCCTCATGTTCCACGCCCGGTGACCGTAGTGGTGAGTGGATGGAGCGATTTGACTAGTGTGCCCCCATTCCCCTGGAGGGAAAGAGGCCACGAGCCGGTGTCATGACGTAGAGCTCTCCACCTGTTGAATGGCGATGGTCTCCACTAGCACTCAAAGGTTTCGATGGATCGCCTACTCCTGGGGTCGGTAGGCTCTAGAAGGCCACGCAGAAGCATCGCCGCAGTGGCGATGTTCTGGCTAGCCTGAGTGAACTATGGGGATCATTTCCTCCATCTAGGATGTTGCGCTAGACCTAATGAGCATGACCCCGGACACCACTCACTAGGTTATGCACGTGTGGCGCAGCGTGCTATGCCGAGCGCATCAAAGCTGGTGGCGGCTGGCTCTGCCGCCTTTGTCGTAACTCTTCATCGTCCTCCTACGCACGAGCAAGGGCCTCCGCACAAGGGTCCAGAGGGTATGAGTCTATAGAGACTCTGATACCACTAGCAGCTATCCTAGAGCGTCTGCTATAGCGCACTCCTAGGACAGAGGGTGGTTAGGTGCCACAACATCGTTGATGCTGGAGCCATCGTTTTCAACCTCATCATCGACGAGGTCATGGAAAGAGGTGGGAGCATAGCCCACCATCCCCATGAATTTGGATGTGAGAGGGGGTGGCATCAGCATCTTTTAGAGTCCCCATGCGTACGCGTGAGCAGGGGACACGAAGCTATATGGGAACCAGTCGCATGGCGGTTATGGTGGGGACAACGAGATCCCTCCAGAGAGTCAGTGGAAAATATTAAATAACGAGTAAGGAACAATATGTATGTTACTCATATTGGGGTTTGAGCCTAGCATGGGCTTGGAGCATAGCATAGGTGTCTCATTGTTGTGGTCATTGGTCGGCCTAGAGCCGACGGAGGGTGCTTCTCCTCCGACGGGCACCAGGACAAGTGCCTCCTCATAGAGGCGAAGCACACCAAGCTGGTTAGCGACAAAGTCCAGGCTTCTGAAGAGGAAGGTCTGGAATGGCTCGAAGACGGGAGGAACCCACATCCCAACAGGTGGGAGCATGGGAAACTCCAGTGAGCCAAAGCGAATCTTATCACTTGGGCCCATCATGCCAAAGATGGCAGAAAGGTGGGTCATCCGATGACCAAAAGCATGAACGTACGGCATCCTACTCATGGACGGCGCCAACTGTCGGTGCGAAAAGTGACCAACAAGTAAATATTTGTAGTTTTGCCATGCGTTGTGATCGGATGTGGCCTAGCACTCAATGACACAGAGTTTATACTAGTTCAGGCTACATACCCTATGTCCAGTTCTAGTCAGTCGGTATCAGTGTTTCAAACAAACACCGGCTAGTAAATTTATAATTGATGCGCGTTAGGCCCGGATGGTGCGCTAAAGGACACAAGGTTTATACTGGTTTGGGCTAAATGTCCCTACCTCCAGTCTGTTGTTGTTTGTATTATTAGCACCAAAAAAGGTTCATAGTAGGGGGTACAAACGATCGAGAGAGGGACTGGTCCTAAGTCTCTGATGGAATGATCAAAAAGGTAGCCAAGAGCTTAGTCGCTGCTCAGTTGTGTATGAAGTGTCGTGTGTGTTCAACTTATACGTCAAGCATCGGTCCCCCTTGTTGGAGGAAGCACCTCCCCTTTTATAGATGAAGGGGACGGCTTTACAAATGAGAGGGAAAGGGTGCGTATGCTACCGAGCCTTGTTGTCCACGTCTACCAAGCCTTGTCGCCCATATCGGCAGATACCAGATAATGGTAGGCGCCTACAACACTATCAATGCCACTGTAGAATGTCAGGATGGCTGCAGAGTACTGCTCCATGCAGGGTATGGTCTCTGGTACAGTGGTTTTGACTTATGAGCCTTGCCCTACCTTTCTCCGCATGCCTTTTGGTTCCTACGAGCCCCGTTTGAAGGAACGTGGGGTTGGAGTTAGAAGTAGCGCTTTAGGCAAGGCCTTCTGATTGGATAGAGTGTCTAGAGGCCAAAGTGAGTGGTCCGATTAGGGTGGTGGGCCTAGGGGGTCATTGAGCGGGCGCCATTCCTTTTGGACCATGGTGTGGAGATAGTACATCCATTACTATAGATGGCGCGAGTCTCTTCCTAGACCATAGTAGTTGTCGCATGCCTGTGTCGGGTTCTGTGTTTGAGGGCTAAAGGTGGCGCCTACAACACTATTTGGACTCTGTAATGGCGGAATGGCCTAAAGCGCCCATCCCATTGTATCCTGATGGTACCTTCTTGGAGGCATGTAGGACATGGTCCTTGGTATGGTGGTTGACTCAAATGTCATGTGGTACCCTCTACTCATCCTCATGAAGGCGCAGGGCATACTTGTTGGGTGAGGCGGAGTTTGCCCTCAGCCATCGGTGAGGCAGAGCCCACCCTTGGATGTCGAGCAAGGCAGAGCCAGCCCTCGAGGGTTGGGCGAGGTGGAGCCAGCCCTTAGGGGTCGGGCAAGGCGGAGCCAATCTTCCGTCGTTTGGGCAAGAAGCGTAGTAGCGCTCTTGTCTGACCGGAAGCACCATCGTTCGATGTTTACTAGTTCCACCTCATTGGGTACCCCGGTATTAGGCCCCTGACAGTAGCCCCGAGCCCCCGGGTGATTTGGGCAGAATCGCCCGAGGGGTATTTTGATTTGCCAGAGGGTGCGCGTGAGCGCACCCGATGGGTGTAGCCCCCAAGCCCCCGGGTGATTTGGATAGAATCACCCGGGGGGTGCTTTGGACCCTTCACGGGCAAGGTTATGAGGTTTGGTTATGTCAACCAGAAAGCTTTAAGGGAACCCTAGTGTCCCGTTCATGGGGATTTTGTCCAGGGTCAGCCTAGCCGGAGGCTCGACTTTGGATCAAGGCCCTACTAACGCTCGTGTACCTAGGTTTCGGTTGCTTACAAGCCCATCCTCTGTTGGGTTGGTCGTTGAGATCGCCAGGCCAATCCCTAGAGGCGTTCCAGGCCCAGGTGGGCCAGAGAAGAAGCATTCTAACCCATATCTCCTCTGTGGGAAAGGAATCGAGTCCGCCTAGGAAGGCGAACCGTCCAGTGCGGTTTTAGTGGGAAAGGATAGGGATCACGGGCGCATATCCCGTGAGGTGATGTGGCGGTGCGCGTGGCAGGCCTAGAGATTGAGGCAGACGGTTGCACTTCTTGCATCTGTCACCACTATAAAACCATGGGGTCCACCCCTAGGGTTCTGTACTTTGCCTTTTCGCCTTCGCATCGCCAACCTCCGTCGTCAATCGCCAGAGCCTCCGACACGTGCACTGCTCCCACCATTAAACTCACTGCTGCCTTCTTCCCTATGCTGCTCCTGCCATCGCAATGGACCCAGGGTACAATTCCAATATCTCCCCTCAGCACTTAGAGGGCCTCATCCATCAAGGCCTCCTTCGCCCGTTGACCGCCGTCGAGGAGTGGTGGCTGCCCTATGAAGAGGAGGAACCACAGTCGCCCGAAGGGTACGTCGTGTCTTTCGCCCACTTCCATGAGTGGGGATTCGCCATGCCCACCCATCAGTTCCTTGCGGCGTTCGTTGCCCTATGCGAGGGGTTCTTGGGGATCAGTCCTCATTTTGACCTATGGTGGTATCTCTTCGCTGTTAATCTTCTAAAGAGGTGGGCTAGGAAGCAAGAGCTGCACGCGCCAGTGGGGTGCGCTGGCATCCACCTCTGCAGCAACTGGGCAGGAGCGTACCCGCTAATGCGTCTGTCCACCTCAAACAAGGGGTGGCATTCACAATGGTTCTATGTTAAGAATGACGCCACCGCCCCCTTGCCCGTTTTCACCGGGCGCTACATCGTGGAGACCCCGGGGTCGTGGGGGTGGGGTGTCATGGGCAAGGAGAAGAAGCACCTTAACAACCTTCTTGCCGCCCTCCGAACTCTAAAGGAGAGGGACGTGAAGGGAACGGGGATTATCGGCGCCTACCATGCAAGGAGGGTTGCACCGCTGATGGAGCGTGCGCTTCCCCTATATCAGATGGTGCCTGGGGCATCGTTCAAAGGGACGGTGCTTTCCGATGAAGTGCTCCCTCCCTCTAAGGTGGCGCAGCACATCAAAGAGGCGATGGAACCCACAAAGGACTCGGTTGGCACCATCCTTGACTTCGTGTATCCGGTGCCGGGGCATCCCCCAATGCAATCAGAACCGGGGTTTGTTGAATTCGTAAGTTTCCTTTCCCCTTGCCTTTCTTTTCATTTGAATTTCTGGCCTCCTAATGCTAACCTCGAGATAGCGGGACCAGCCGGGGGACTGTTCTTCAAAGATAGCCTGGCTCCGCTGCCAAAGGACCCAACCCGAACAGTAGCAAACCACGCCATGGCCGGTTGGGACAGAGGACGAGGGAGCTCATGAAGAAAAAGGCGATATAGAGGCAGCAAGCTCGAGATCAAGGAGAGGAGACTGGTACTAAAGATGATGACGATGATGGTGAGGTAGCCACCGACATGGATTGGGACGTCTTGGAGGATGAGGATACACTGACAAGTGCCCGCCCGTCCATGCAGGGCCCTTCCCATTCCACATGGAGGGAAGCGAGTCCATGAGGTTGGCCGAGGTGGGCTGAACCTCTAGCCCATCCTCAAGGCTGGCAGGAGCCAGAGAGTCTGCCGCTTCGCGTGGGGTGCCAGCGGAGGATCGGTGGGTGGGAGGAGGTGAAGCTGCCACTGCCCCCGAGGTGCTGATGGAGGGAGGCAGCTACATTGCCGCACCCCACGAGATGACAGAGGTGAGTGGTGTTGCTGCCCTACCCAAGGTATTGACAGAGAGGGACGACTCCATTGTTGCGCCCTTGGAGATAAGGGAGTCGAGCTCCCCTACTCGGGAGCGGGGGCAGGCTCGAAATAGGCCCACCCAGATGAGTCGGGGGGGGTCTAGGGGTTTGTCCCCAAAACATTCCCGCCGCCCAAAGGCGCTAGAGTAAACCACTGATTCCCCTGTTTTCCCTTCTTTTCATTTTCCTGCCTTGACCTTACACCCTTCACCTTCGTGTAGATTCTTACAGATGGGCCGCTCTCTGGGGCTGGCGCCCAAGAAGAGCCTTGCCCTCTAGGCATGATGGACCGTGTTACCTGACGTTGCCCCTATTTCGGGCAGGAGCGGCGCTGATGCCATGGCCTTATTGGCCGATGCGGCGGTGCCCACGCCCTCGGTGGTTGCCGAGCAAGCGGCATCTTCCATGGTGGGCGCGACCCCACCAGTTGGGAGTCCGGTATTGCTGGCGGATGTGGTCGTGACCATGCCTAGCCCGGAGCTACCGGACGTAGCCATGCTAGCGTCCGAGGGGCCAGCATAGTCCATGCCTCTGGTGGCTCAAACGACGGCGTTCGGTGCGGGCTAGACGGAGAGGGATCTGGCCAGATAGTCCCCAACCCCGACGAGCCAGGTGCATCCAGATGCAGTCGCAATGGTGTCCATGGGGGCAATGCAATCCATGCCACCGGAGACCCAGGCGGTGGTGCCCACGACCGCAGCAAGCCCGGTAGGGCCGGACGTCGCCATGGCGGCGCCCGAGGGAGCAGCGTAATCCGCGCCACCGGCAGCCTAGGCCGTAGCGCCCGAGGTGGGCCAAATGGAGGAGGACATGGTTGGAGGGTCTTTGGGTGTTGTGACAGTGGTGGGGAGGACCAGAAGGGAGCCGCCTTTGGCCCTGTTATCGGGAGGCAACCGCTCCCCCACGTGGGGCGAGCCGCCGCTCTAGTGGATGGCCGCTCAGGACCCAATGTTAGTTCTTTTTTCACTTGATGACGCTACCGAGAGCTTGGAGTGGGAAAATCTTGATGTTCGGTTCTCAGCTGTGATGGGTGCCCTAAGGGTGGCCAGTGGTGCCTTGCACAAAATTCTCATTCCCTCTAGCCGGGTATCTATTTGATCTTCTCCCTTGTTTTCTTCTTTCTTCACGCATTTATGTGTTTTCATGTTTTTAGATACCGGTCTTCTTTTTAGAGTATTGTTGCTCGTAGCCAGAACAAGTCTTGGTTCCTTCATGAGCAAAAGGCAGAATGGGACCGCCTCACCAAGGAGGCCCAGTTGCGAGGAGATGTGGGAGCGTAGCTAGCTACTGCCTAGCAACGGGAGGCTGAGGTGCGTTAGGACATGGAGGAGATCCATGGGATGTTTGAGGACCTATCGGCGAAGATGAAGCTGGATAGGGAGGAGGCCGCCAGGATCCAAAAGGAGCGGGACGAGCTTCTCCAGAAGGACGCTGTGGCCAGTGAGCATGCTATTGAGCTCCTAGCAGAGCTAGAGACAGAGCAGGACCTCAAGCTAAAGGCTAAGGAGAGGTCCATGGCGTTGTAGCAGAGGGCAGACCAGGACGCCAAGGTGATCGCCTGGTTGCGCAGGGAGCGGGACGAGCTACGTCGGACTGAGGAAAGACTTCACTCAGAGCATGGCACAGTTCATGAGGATCATGACCAGGCCATCCAAGAGCACGATGAGGAGCGTCGGGTGGTTGAGTCCCTCTGGGCAGATCTTGGAGCCATGGTGAAGCGAAGGTTGGACGCCGAGGACGTCGCTATTAGGCTGGACAAGGAGCTTACTAAAGTGCAAGGGATCCTTTAGACCAAAAGCGACAAGCACGACCTTCTGCAAGCCGCTATCGAGGTGGTCATCGATGACCTAGGGGTGGCACAACCAGAGGGAACCAGCTCGCTCGTGACTCGTGCTGCGGGTATCACGACGCGGGTAGGGCAACTTGAGGAGGACGCCTTTCACACCGGGATCACCTAGGCCTTTGCTGTTGACCATTCTCATTATGATCAGGAGATCAAATTGGAGGTAATGAGCCAAGGCTTCGCACCGATCTATGAAGATGCTGAGCTAGACGAGATGGAGAAGGCGGTGGCTCCCCTTGCACGCAACCTGGCGAACAGGCTAAAAGAAGAGGTTCTCCCTTCCTGGAAGTAGTTAGTTGAATAAGTTTGATAAACACCTATCTATAACATGTGAACAAGTGTTAGTATTTTTGTGTCCAAAAACAGATTCGTGGCTTTTGTTTCGCAATTTGGTTTTGTTTGTTTGGTCTTACCTTTTTCCCTTTTTGCGATGAAAAGAGAATTACCCGATCAACCCTTCCGTTCGTTAAGCCCGTAGGGACCGAGGTGCTTAGGGGAACTTTTGATTTGTGCTAGTGAGCAAAATTACCATAGTCGTATGGGCATAGGCCTTTTGTAGTCTTACCAATCTATTCCCCTGAACTTTGCCGCCAGTCTTGGTGCGAGGAAGAGGTCTATTGTAAACACTTTTTCGAAAAAGGAAAGGAGGTACCCGTACCTTTATCAGCCCTTGGTGAGATCCGATCCCTTGTGGTTGCTAGGGTCGGATCTTACTGGAGACCAAAGCGAGGCAAGCGAACTTACGTTTTGTATTCGCACGTTCCCCTTACCTAGGATTTCGGCGATTGCTGCATGACCGTACGTTTGGTCTTATTGCTGGTTCGGCCTTCCTCGAGCCCCTATGTGTGGTGGGGATTTGGTCAAGGGCCGGCTAGTTTTATGACTATTGCCCCGTCAGTGGTTTTTTGCAACTGGAGTGGTTAAGGCAATGTTACTTGCCGGGATGGCTCGAGTGACATGCTTCATGAGCTTGCTAACGGGGATGTTCGAGTGGAATTTGATCCCAATGCTTTGCGACAGAGTTGGCAAAGCCTTTAGGTGGTATTCTATTGCTCCTTGCCCCACCTTCCAACAGATTCCCCCTCAATGGGGTTTCTATGGGCTTGGCTAGGGGCTGGATTGAACTAGAAGGTTGAGATGACCCTACCCGCCTTAATGCGGGTTGGGCAGACGCCGCCGAGGCTCATCTACATTTTCTCCCTTGGCTGTTGTTCGACGTGGGGTGGCTCCAGACCCTTCGTGGGTTAGCCTCCGAACCTCGGCCTCTCGGTCTGGCTCGAGCCCCCGAGCCCTTTAGGGTCTAATGGGGGTCAGCCGTGTTTTAGCGCGTTACCCCATCCTCAGTTTCCACAATCAGAGGGGCTAAGTTGACGACACTTGCCTCGATGGCACGAGTGTTGTGCTCAATGAGCTCGCTATCGGGTATGTTCATGTGAAATCTGGGTCCATCATTCGCTGACGGGATCGGTAGAGACCTCATGTGGCATTTCACTACTTCTTAACCTGCCTCCCGGCAGATGCTTGAGCCGTTCGATAGGCTTAGGTGGCCCGTTGGGTTCTTCTCGATAGAGATTCTGTGGGTTTGGCTCGAGGTTAGAATCGAATGAGAAAGGACAAGATGTCCCTAGTCCGCTTCTGAGCGGGGTCGGGCAAGGCTGTTGGGACTCGTCTCTGTTTTTCTCCCATAGCTCTATTTGACACAAGGCGGCCTCGAGCCCTTCGCGGGCCGGCCTTCGAACCTCACTCGGTCACCGCACATATTGAATGAGGCGGCTACCGCCTCGTGACATGACACGAAGCATTGAGATGCAGAGATTTGCATATGCAATGCTTGGATGTATGGTTTTTAATGTATTACTTAATTGAAATGAAAGTGGGGTTTGGTAACGTTACCTTGGTGATACGAGCGATGTGAAGCTCCAACCAGATGTGTCCGTGCGGGGTTTGGACCCGATGTTTGCGATGAGGTTGGCGTAACCAGCATAACAGTCGGTATTTTTTGTTCTTGTTCCTCGGCGGTAATTCGAGCCGTCCGATTGATTTAGTCGACCTGACATCCTCTCCTTAAAGGAGATTCTATAGGTGGACCCCTCCAAACCCTTCTCGGGAAGGCAGGAGCCAAGGCTTGCGGTGCGAGGAGCTGTGAGTTCGATTTATGCTGGTGAACATAAAACACCATAGCCGTCGAGGCGTAAGGTCCGGCGGTTTGTCCAGTTGTATTCAAAGTTTTATACCCACATGCTGTGCTTCCAATTTTTAAACGTAAGGAGGGGTTGGGTGAAGGGGGTGTCTAAACAAATAGACACCCTCGGTAGCCCCCGAGCAATGTCCGTGCCTCTGCTGTTGCCGGGGTCAGAGGTTCGGTAAAGAAATTAACACTATAAGTAAGTAAACAGAGGTGCTTATCTTTCTATGGTCATTCGTTTGTTGTTTTGCCTAGGCCACCCGATCGACCAAGGTGGCCCGTCGGACTCCCCCTGGAGGGGGGTTCCATTGTTGGGTCGTTCCATGGTCCTGCCTGGGGAAGTGGAGAGTTGCATGCATGTGAGCATGCCCCGGTTCTTGCGCCCGGGGCACATTAGTGACGAGCCATGCCCAGATGATGTTCTGTCTGACCAAGCAATGTCTCATTGACCAGAGCGTGCCCCTCTAGCTCTGTTGCATCCCCTAAGATTTTTGTCAGCATTGATTTTGCATCTACATTGAATAGGGGAAGGCAGAGAGTTTTTTGTCCCAACCTTTCGCCTTTCCTTAGCTGCTGAGCCCCATCCTTAAATAGCGGGTGGGGGGAAGAGGAATTCTCATCCCACCTCCTCGCTAGCCTCTAAGCTGCCACCTCTTCTCCTTCCTTTCCACCGAATGCATCAGTTCCTAAGTAAGAGAGGGTAAAGCCAGGGAGAGAAAAAACTCATAGATCCGCTTGTGAATCTGGAGCATGATGTCGAGCTAGAGGTCATCCAATGTAGACGAGATGGTGTGGGTTGCCTATGCTGAGGAGGGGTCGCTGCTACCGAAGGAGGGGGAGCGCTGGAGGGCGCCGAATGTCCTTGACTTTGCCATCGTTCGTTGCGGCCTTCCTTTAGCAGGAGACGTTTCCTGCCCCGATGCCGTTGTTGGGGTTGTGGCTGATGACGATGCATAGTCCCTGGATGCCCTGGCGGAGGTGCCGCTATCGAGGTTGCGGCTGATGATGATGGCGTAGTCCCTAGATGCCCTGGTAGAGGCACCGCTGTCATGGTTGCAGCTGATGACGATGGCGTAGTCCCGGGATGCCCTGGCGGAGGGACACCGCAGTTACTGGCATGGTGCTCGATGTTGCAGATGTCAGCGCCTTCGAGGATCCTATGAAGCGGTAGGACATCGCCGATGGAGAGCATGGTGCGGCAGCCATAGTAGATGAACTGGCCTGTGTACATGGCCAAACGTTGCTGATGGAGAGCGTGGCGCGGCGGCCGTAGTAGTACTCATAGCAGAGCTAGGTAGAGACTATAATTGAATAAGTTTGTGGGGGAGCCTCTGAGTGAACAGTCCTTTTGTAAAGAAATCACTTTGTGAGTGGTGAATTTGTGCAAAGAATGAACAAATTTTTATCTTTTGTTATGACAAATAGTTTTTCAGCTTCCTCTTTTTATAGAAGAGGTTTTGATGCTCTCTGACCCTTCTCAAGGCTCAAATTGCAAAAAACTAGGAGTGCGGGTGAATTAATTCTGATTAGGCTGGTGAGCAAGGAGGTCGTAGCCACTAGGGCATGGGTTTCCTGTAGTCCTACCAGTTGTACTTAGAGTTTGCTCCCGAAATCCTAGCCCTTAGGACTTGTTATGGGAAGAGTGGAAAACCTAGAGAATGTTTGCAAAGGTAACACAGGAAGTGTTTGCAAGATAAACATACTTGTATCATTTGTATCAGCCCCCGAGTGAGGTCTGATCCCTCGCAGTTTGTAGGGATCGGATGTCACTAAAGATCGGGGATTTGTAAAGACAAGAACTGATAAGAAGAAGTATGCATTAATTTAAGGGTAAAAACGACATAGCTTCTCGATGTTCCAGGTGTTGGAGAAGACCTCGCCATTGATGGTTTTCAACTTGTAGGCGCCTAGGCGGAGTACTTCCATGACGACGTATGGCCCCTCTGAGGGTGGGGAGAGTTTGTGGCGGTCCTTGTTACTCTGCACAAGGTAGAGGACAAGGTCCCCGACGTTGAAGGCTTGGTTCCGTACCCGTCGGCTATGGTACCATTGTAATGCCTATTGGTACTTGGCCGAATAGAGGAGGGCAATATTGCGGGCTTCGTCTAGCTGGTCCATGGCATCTTGGTGGGATGCTTCGGCCTCCTATTCGTCGTATGCTCTGATTCTTGGTGCTCCATAGTCAAGGTCTATCGGGAGAACGGCCTCGGAACCATAGACTATGAAGAAAGGTGTGTAGCCAGTGGCCTAGCTAGGAGTTGTCCTTAGGCTCCAGTGCACTGCCAAGAGCTCGGTGAGCCAGCACGCGCCAAACTTGTTCAAACAGTTAAAGATCCTAGGCTTAAGGCTCGGCAGGAGGATGCCATTTGCGCGCTCGACCTACCCATTTGTCCGGGGGTGCGCAATGGCCACCTAATCAATCTGGATGTGTTGTTCATCGCAGAATCGAATGAATTTCCTGTTGGTGAACTATGTGCCATTGTCTGTGATGATGGAGTTTGGTACTCCAAAGCGATGGATGATGTCGAGGAAGAATAGTACAGCTTGCTCGGATTTGATCACGGAGATCGGTCGAGCTTCGATCCATTTCATAAACTTGTCTATGGTGATAAGGAGGTGGGTGAAGCCCTCGGGCGCCTTTTTGAGTGGCCCAACCAGGTCGAGCCCTTAGACCATAAAGGGCCACGTGATGGGGATCATCTAGAGTGCCTAGGCCAGGAGGTGAGTCTACCGAGCATAGTACTAACACCCTTCGTAGGTGCGTATGATTTGCTCGGCATCGGTTACTACAGCGAGCCAGTAGAAGCCCTATCGGAATGCATTTCCAACCAAGGTCCTTGGTGTGGCATGGTGACCACAGACCCCATCATGGATGTCGCTCAACAAAAGTCTTCCCTATTCACTGGGGATGCAGAGCTGCAGGATCCTGGTGTGGCTCCGTCTGTAGAGTTCACCTTCTACAAGGATGAAGGATTTGGCGCAACGTGCGAGCCTCCGTCTTGTTCGTTGGCAGTGTGTCGCGAAGGAGGTAGTCAAGGTAGGGCATTCTCTAGTCGTCTAGAGGGTCAGGCTTTGCAGCCAGATCCTCTTCAAGCTCCATGACCTCGGGGTTGAACAGAATAGTCGGCGGGTCAGCCTTCGTGGCTAGATCAGACAGGCCATCCTTAGCTTGATCCGACCCTTCGTAGCGCACAGAGGGTTTGTGTTGGTCACTGGCGAAGACGCTCATTGGCACCGGCTCTCGACCGGATGCCGCCTTCACGAGTGTGTCGGCCGCCTCATTGAGGTGCCTCGAGACGTGATTAAGTTTGAGGCCATCGAACTTGTCCTCCAGCCATCGGACTTCTTGGTAGTATGCAGCCATCTTGGCGTCATGGCAGCTAGACTCCTTCATGACTTAGTTAACAACCAACTGAGAGTCACCCCGAATGTCGAGGCATCGGATGCCTAGCTCAATGGCGATGCGTAGGCCATTAACGAGTGCCTCATATTCGGCCACATTATTTGATGAGGGAAAATGGAGCCAAACCATATACCTCATGCGGACCCCGAGGGGTGATACGAAGACCAGTCCCACGCCAATGCCCTTCTTCATCAGCGACCTGTCGAAATACATCATCCAGCACTCTTGATCGACGACCGCCGGTGGCATCTGGACCTCGGTCCACTCTGTGATGAAGTCAGCCAGCACCTAGGACTTGATCGCCGTTCGAGGGGCATACCCGATGCCTTGATCCATCAGCTCGAGAGCCCATTTTGCGGTTCTTCCTGTGGTGTCTTAGCTATGGATGACCTCACCGAGGGGGAATGACATCACCACTGTCATAGGGTGTGACTCGAAGTAATGGCGTAGCTTTCTTTTTGTGATGAGGATGGCATATAGGAGCTTCTAGATTTGGGAGTAGCGGGTTTTAGAGTCGGATAGTACCTCGCTGATGAAGTACATCGGGCGCTAGATCTTGAGGGCGTGCCCCTCTTCTTCCCGTTCTACTACTAGGGTAGCGCTAACCACTTGCAAGGTGGCCGCTATGTATAGCAAGAGGGATTCTCTATCGCTTGGAGGGACTAGGACTAGGGGTTTTGTTAGAAGTAGCTTGACCATGTCAAGCGCCTCCTGGGCCTTGGCTATCCATTCGAAGCGGTCGGCTTTCTTCAGGAGTCGATAAAGGGGGAGTCCTCATTCACTGAGGCATGAGATGAATTAGCTAAGGGTGGCGAGGCACCCTATGACCCGTTGAACCCCCTTTATGTTTTGGATCGGACCCATCCTTGTGATGGCTGAGATTTTCTCTGAGTTGGCTTCAATGCCACGCTCGGAGACGATGAAGCCGAGCAGCATGCCCCTCGGGACCCCAAAAACACATTTCTCGGGATTGAGTTTGATGCAATTTGCCCATAGTTTCGCAAAGGTTTGTTCAAGATCGACGACAAGGTGGTCAGCCCATTTGGACTTAACTACGATGTCATCAATATAGACCTCAATGGTTCACCCGATGAGGTCCCCAAAGCAATTGAGCATACAGTGCTGGTAAGTGGCCCTAGCGTTTTTTAGACCGAATGGCATTGAGACGTAGCAGAATGGTCCAAAGGGCGTGATAAAAGACGTCGCGAGTTGGTCGGACTCTTTCATCATGATTTGGTGGTAGCCAGAGTACGCGTCAAGGAAGCAAAGGGTTTCGCACCCTGAGGTGGAATCAACTATTTGATCTATATATGGTAAAGGAAATAGGTCCTTTGGGTAGGCCTTGTTGAGACCTATGTAGTTGATACACATCCTCTATTACCTGCTCTTTTTTTTGTACAAGAACAGGATTCGCTAACCACTCTGGGTGGTGCACTCCCCTGATGAATCCGGTGGCAAGCAGTTTTGCTATCTCTTCACCGATGGCCCTGTGCATTTCCTCGTCGAAGCGGTGCAGGTGTTGCTTCACCGACTTGGAGCCTGGGTGGATTTTCAAGGTGTGCTCGGCGACTTCCCTTAGGATGCCTGGCATATTGGAGGGTTTCCACGCAAAGATGTCTTTATTGTCGTGGAGGAAGTTGACGAGCATGCTTTCCTATTCGGAGGAGAGCGCGGTACCTATGCATACCGTTTTACCCTCGAAGCTGCTGGGGTCTATGAGGACCTCTTTGGAGCCCTCTACGATTCAAACGACCCGGATGATTTCTTTGTGTCGGGTGCTTCTTCGATGACCTCCTCCCTAAGGGCAGTGAGTTCCCCGAAGGCAACGATTGTTGTGGCATGGCCGTAGCACTCGACTTCGCACTTGTAAGCCCACTAGAAGGAGGTGCCAATGATGATGACCCCATGCAGGCCTGGCATCTTCAGCTTGAGGTATGTGTAGTTGGGGACGGCCATGAACTTCACGTAGCATGGTCATCCCAAGATGGCGTGGAAAGTTTCAGGGAACCCTACCACATCAAAGGTGAGGGTCTCAGTCCTATAGTTGGACTGATCCCCATAGGTAATGAGCAGATCGATCTGTCCGAGTGGCGTGGCCTGCTTTCTGGGGATGACGCCATGGAAAGGCGCTCGGATTGGGCGGAGGTGCGTTCGGTCGACGCCCATTATGTCGAGCGTCTTTGCGTACATGATGTTGAGGCCGCTGCCTCTGTCCATCAGAACTTTGGTGAGGTGCTTGGGGCTGATGATTGGGTCAACGACAAGCGGATACCTTCCCGGATGCGGGATGGCGTTCGGATGGTCGATCTGATCGAAGGTTATGGTGGACTCCGACCACTGAAGGAAGAGAGGTGTGGCCGGCTGAGCCATGTAGACTTGGTGACGTGTGACCTTCTGACGACATTTGGAGTCATAGGCCGTTGAGCCTCCAAAGATCATGAGCCAGCCATCTGGCATTGGAAAGCCGTCATCTTTCTCCTTAGCGTCGTCAGTAGTCGGGGCAGGTTCCTTCCCCTGCTCCCCCTTGTTGGCGCTTTCGGCCAAGAACTTCCGCACGAGGCCGCAATCCTTGAGTGGATGCTTTATGGGGAAGGCGTGGTTCAGGCATGGCCCCTCGAGCATTTTCTCAAAGTGGTTCGGAGCGCCCTCCATGGGCTTCCGACCACCCTTGCGGTCAGCGGTAGCCACGAGTGGGTCCTCATGCCGTTGCTTCTTGTATTTCCTTTTGGCGGAATGGTTGGAGGTGCCTTCGTTGGCACCCTTGTCCCGCCTTGCCTTGCTGTTGGAACGGTTGAAGATTGCTCCGACCGCCTCTTCTCCTGAGGCATGGCTGGTGGCGATGTCTAGGAGCTCCTTGGTGGTCCATTGGCCCTTGCATCCTAGCTTGTGGACCAAAGACTCGTAGGTCGTCCCGGACAGGAAGGCTCCTATCACGTCGGCATTGGCGATGTTAGGGAGCTCGTTGCACTATCAGGAGAAGCATCGGATGTACTCACAGAGGGTTTTGCCGGCCTTCTAGCAATAGTTCTTGAGGTCCTAGGGGTTTCTAGGACATTTGTACATGCCCTGGAAGTTCCCCACAAAGATCTCCCTTAAGTCCGCCCAACCCTAGATGGCGTCGGACGGAAGGTGCTCCAACCATGCTCGTGTCGAATCGGCAAGGAATAGTAGAAGGTTGTGGATAATGAAATTGTCATTACTCGCACCACTGGCTTGATAGGCAAGTCGATAGTCTTCAAGCCAAAGTCTAGGGTTTGTTTCCCTAGAGTACTTAGGGATGTTGGTAGGTGGTCGATACCTTGGTGGAAACACGACATTGAGGATATGACGGCCGAAGGCCTGAGGGCCTGGCAGGCCAGGGCTCGGGCTCCGGTCTTCGCCACTGTCATAGCATCCATCGCATCAAGGATGATAGCCACAGTGGGCCCCTTCCCTCAGGTCGCTGTGGACATGTCTGCTGGCATTGAGGGTGCTGCGTGCGTCGCGGTTGTGGCCGAGACGTTGATGCATCGGGATTGCAGCGCGTTGCCCGTCGCCTTGCGGTGCTTGGTGGACCAACGCATCCCTGGTAGGATGCATCGAGGGAGTGCATTGGCTTGCATTGGGCTCATGTCACCGAGACATCGAGCTCTCTGCCTACTGTGTAGCCGCACGCTCAAGTAGTGTGCGAATCTCACAGTGGACCCGACGATCCTCGGGCGTCGCGGCCTCTGGAAGGCCATGAAGTAGGGCTGTCGTGGCGGTGATGTTCTAGCTCACACGAGCAAAGCGAGGAAGGGTTTCATCATTGGTGATGATCCTTTGGTTCACGTCGCGGGCCACGACGCGTGCGTGCCCTCCATCTCCACGGCGTCTGATCTCCTCATCGATCTTCTTATATTCCCAAACAAGCTACTATCTGGTTTTGTCTATTTCTCATTTTTGGGCTTCCAGCTGCTCCACTCCTATGTGAGGTGGGGCTGCTGCTCCCCCTTTGGCTCCATCATCGAGGTTGCCTGCCGGGGTGACCTCCTCCTCAGAGGCGCTTTTGACATGCCCTCGGATGTTTCTGCCATGAAGCATTCCTAGGAGGGATGATGGCTCCCCCTACTAGAGTCAGAACCAGAGTCCAACCCTGGGCCCTCCGCGAGGAGGCCATGGAGGGATTCTATAACGCTTTCGATCATCCCCACAAACTCGCTGTACGTAGGAAACGTGATCACGCGCTGGGCCACAAGGTGGCTTACGATTGCCGCGGTGTTGCAGAGACCGAATGGAAACGTCATCGAGGTGGGCCATGTGGAGCGTTCTAGAGAGAGGGTGATGTGGCGTGGGGCCTCCCTAGACAGCTGAGGTCCAAGGGAGACGCCCGGCTGGCCCTTAAGCCTCCGGTAGCTAAAGTTGGCGAATGGGGGAGACTGGACGGCCACGTGGGCCAGCGCCAACTCTCCTCCCAGTGTGACAATGAAGTCTAGGTCACCAAAATACACGTGTGCGCCCAAGACCTAGCTGATTGCGTGGTTAGCCATCTGAGGCCTGATCTAGAACGCGCAAAGGCCCCTACCTGTGCGCCAACTGTCAGTGTTTCGAATAAACACCGGCTAGTAAATTTATAATTGATGCGCGTTAGGCCCGGATGGTGCGCTAAAGGACACAAGGTTTATACTGGTTCAGGCTGAATGTCCCTACGTCCAGTCTGTTGCTGTTTGTGTTATTAGCACCGAAAAAAGGTTTGTAGCAGGGGGTACAAACGATCAAGAGAGGGACTGGTCCCAAGTCTCTGATGGAATGATCAAAAAGGTTGCCAAGAACTTAGTCGCTGCTCAGTTGTGTATGAAGTGTCATGTGTGTTCAACTTATACATCAAGCGTCGATCCCCATTGTTGGAGGAAGCACCTCCCCTTTTATAGATGAAGGGGATGGCTTTACAAATGAGAGGGAAAGGGTGCGTATGCTACCGAGCCTTGTTGACCACGTCTACCAAGCCTTGTCGCCCATACCAGCGGATACCAAATAATGGTAGGCGCCTACAACATTGTCGATGCCACTGTAGAATGTCAGGATGGCTGCAGAGTACTGCTCCATGTAGGGTATGGTCTCTGGTACAGTGGTTTTGACTTATGAGCCTTGTCCTGCCTTTCTTTGCACGCCTTCTGGTTCCTATGAGCCTCGTTCAAAGGAACGCGGGGTCGGAGTCAGAAGTAGCGCTTTAGGCAAGGCCTTCCAATCGGATAGGGCGTCTAGAGGCCGAAGCGAGTGCTCCAATCAGGGTGGTGGGCCCAGGGGGTCATCGAGCGGGCGCTGTTCCTTTCGGACCATGGCGTGGAGATAGTACATCCATTACTATAGAGGGCGCGAGTCTCTTCCTGGACCATAGTGGTTGTCGTATGCCTATGTTGGGTTCCATGTCTGAGGGCTAAAGGCGGCGCCTACAACACTATTTGGACTCTACAATAGCGGAATGGCCTAAAGTGCCCATCCCATCGTATCCTGATGGTACCTTCCTGGAGGCGTGCAGGACATGGTCCTTGGTATGGTGGTTGACTCGAATGTCATGTCATACCCTGTGCTCATCCTCATGAAGGCATAGGGCGTACTTGTTGGGTGAGGCGAAGTCTGCCCTCGGCCATCGGGCGAGGCGGATCCCACCCTCAGATGTCGGGCAAGACAGAGCCAGCCCCCGGGGGTCGGGCGAGGCGGAGCCAGCCCTCGGGGGTCGGGCGAGGCGGAGCCAATCTTCTGTCGTTTGGGCAAGAAGCATAGGAGCACTCTTGTCTGACCGGAAGCACCATCGTTCGATGTTTATTAGTTCCACCTCATTGGGTACCCCGATATTTGGCCCCCGACAGTCGATGACTTTATTCCTAAGCCCAAGTGCTCGAACTTTGCTGTGGGGTTACAAATGAGAGGGAATAGAAATGGGGTGTGTCGGTGTTTTGGAACCGGGGGTCCCTCGACCAATGAGTGAATTTGTGCTGCGTGCCCCTAATCCTGGATGGTGATGCAAAGAGACACAAGGTTTATACTGGTTCAGGCAATCGAGGCCCTACGTCCAGTCTGAGAGATCGATCTTATGTTCCTTGCACCAGAGTGCTCGTGGTAGGGGGTTACAAGCTAGGTGAGAGAGGGAGCTAGCCCCAGGTCTCGGCGAGGGTGGTGCGGGCTGCTTGAGGCGTTGTTCTCAAGCAGCGTAGAAGTGTGTAGTTCTATCGGCGTGTTCGTCTCCCCCCTTCTAAGAGGCCCAAGTCCTCTCCTTTTATAGTTGAAGGGAGGACGAGGGCCGTACATGCATCACTATGTGACATCATGCCAATAGGAGTGGCGTGTCCGAACCCTGTGGCCCGTTCCGGTGGCGGCGTGGCCGTAGGAGCGATCCGTCCTTGGAATACTAGAGCGGCGTGGTTGTCTCATCAGGTCCTGTGCGTCGTGGGAGCCCTAGGAATGTCTCAGAGCGGACGTGGCGGCGAATGTGCAAGCCCCGGTGGTCAGATTGTGCACGAGGCTGAGGCCTGGTCAGTGCCGAGGCTTGTACTGTGGTGGGGGGTCTCGACAGGCACGAACCCCGAGATTGCTGAGGCCCTGATGTACAGTGCCGAGGCCTTGAGCGGGCGGCGGGTCGTGGGTGCAGCGTTAGGACACAGTGGCCGGTAACCCCCATCGTACTCTGTCCCAGGCGCTGATCGTGGACACAGTGCTGGGACATAGTTGCCGGTAACCCCCGCCGTGCCCTGTCCCAGCCGGTATGGCGCTGATGCGACTTCGGGTCGCATCGGCCATTCTGTGACGTTGAGCCACTGTCTGGCTGAGATTGCAGGAGTGGTTGAAGGTATTAATGAGACGTGACGCGCTGTCGGGAGGGTCGACCGAGGCGGGGGGTGATGGACCACGGACAAGCCGGCCTCGAGCGACACAGAGAATGAGGCCTCGCGCGAGATGGAGATCAGGCTCCTTGCCGAGGCCTCGCGTGATACGGAGAACGCGCTTCCTACCGAGGCCTTCCGTGGAGAGCCTCGGGTGGGGCGGAGACGGCGTTCCTTGCCGAGGCCTTCCCTGGGGAGCCTCGCGCGAAGCGGAGTTGGCGTCAGGATGCTGAGACCTTCTGCTCTATAAATGGGGGTGGCGTGTCCGAGCCCTATAGCCGGCCAATGTTGTGGTATGGTCGATGGAGTGGCCCCGTCCTTGTCGTGCAGAAGTGACGCGCCGGTTCTACTTGATCTTGTGCGTCGTGGGGCTCCAGTACAGCTTGATGCAGGACATGGCGGGCGACGTGCTGGTCATCGTGCGATGACGTCGTAGGGAGTTGTGGCTCTGCAGATGCCGAGGCTGAGCCATCGTGGGGGGCTCGGCGAACATGGATCCTCAGGCTACCGAGCCCTTGAAGCAAACTGCTGAGGCCCTGGAGGGAATTATTGGTCCTGGGTACTGATTCCGAGGTCACAGTATCCCAGACATGGCTCCCCACGCTGCGTTGTTCTCAGAGCAGGAGTTGGCAGCATAGTGAGGCATGGGCGTCAACCATGTGCATAGTGGTTAGCACAGTGGCGGGTAACCTCTGCACAGTCCTGTCTCCTATCCCATTGGCCATTCCGCTGTACTATGCCGAGCATGCGGCCGATGTCAGGGGCAGCAGTTGGCTGAGTTAATGCGACACGACGTTTTGTCAGAGGGACGGGTGAAGGAAGAGGCAGCGGAGTGCTGCCGAGCCCGCCTTGCGTGAGACGGAGGGTCAGCGGCCTGGCCGAGGCCTGCGATGAGAGGGGGTTGGCCGAGGCCCTTGGTGGGGGATCGCCCGAGGTCAGCGGTGAGGGGGCCTCGAGCGAGTCGGAGAATCGGCTAAGGCCAGCAGTGTTTAGCTGGTTTCAACTTTTACGAAATCTAAGCAGTCGTTTTTTGGTTCTCGCTTAGGGTACCCCTTCTCTTGGTATCCGACAGTAGCCCCTGAGGCTTGGGGGGAGTGGAGGCACTCCCCCTGAGGTTCTGACGAGAATTGGCTCTTGATAGTTCCTGTTGGGATGGTGTTTTGTACTCGAGGTTTCGGTGGGTGCGCGCGAGTGCACCCGTCGGGTGTAGCCCCCGAGGCCCTAGAGGAGTGATTTCACTTCTTCAGGGGCTTTTTTCTCTTTCGAGTGAGGGGTTTTCATTGTGTTTGCCGGGCCCGTGGGCACGAGTTCGGATCACAGGGCCTCGACGATGCTGCGGAAAGAGCCCCTTAGCCTCTGCCTGGAGCAAGAGGGCCGTCAGGGGTTCCCCCGGCTTTTTGTATGAGCCTCGTGCTTCCTTTTCGCTCAGAAGGAGGGGTGGAAGATGCCATGCTACCCTCGGTGGGCGCGAGCGACGGCATTTCCGGTGAGCTGTTATCGGGTAAGTCCGAGTGGAGGCCCGTACCCCGTTCGCTGGGGGTCGGCTAGCGGTCTGGAGACACGGTCCAAGAGTACCGGCGGGTTTCTCTAGTGGGTGCCGAGGCCGTTCGCTGGGCCTCGGAGGCTCGGTGCCTCCCTACGGTGGGATCCCATTCGGAGACCTCCCTGTCGGTCTCAGACATGACACAGGGCGCACTCGTATAGGCTCGCCCGTAGTCGTCCCTAACTCTTTTGCCCTGGGGCAGCTGTCGAAACCCCTGGGGGCCCAG
The DNA here is from genome assembly GCF_019320115.1 of Miscanthus floridulus. Taxonomy (NCBI): domain Eukaryota; kingdom Viridiplantae; phylum Streptophyta; class Magnoliopsida; order Poales; family Poaceae; genus Miscanthus; species Miscanthus floridulus. The sequence continues at coordinate 12,123,439 of NC_089585.1, forward strand.
CCTTTGAACCCCTAGACCGTAACGGGCTCGGGTCGCTTGTCTTTATCTTGGGTGCAGGAAGAGCCCTCGAGCCTCCGCACGGAGCGAGAGGGTGGTCAGGGGTCCTCCCGACTTTTTGTCCGTCCCCCGCATGTCCTTTTCGCTCGGACGGGGGGGTGTTTGCCGAGCCCACTTGTGTGCGAGCCTGAGCCGCTGGGTCTCGGCAAAGTTGCAGGAGGAGCCCTCGAGTCTCTCGCACAGAGCGAGAGAGCGGTCAGAGGTCCTCCTGGCTTTTGGTTCGCCCCTCGCGCATGAGGGTCTGTCCGCCGAGCCCCCCTCGGGTGCGAGCCTAGGTCGCGGGGTCTCGGTGTCTTTTGCAGAAGGAGCTCCCTAGCCTCTGCACGGAGCAAGAGGGCCGTCAGGAGATCTTCTGGCTTTTTGAACGACCCTCGCGCTTCCTTTTTGCTCGGAAGGAGGGTTTGTTTTGCCGAGCCCCCTCGTGTGCGAGCCCAAGTCGCTGGGCCTCGGCAATGGTTTGCAGGAAGAGTCCCTTAGCCTCTGCGTGGAGCAAGAGGGCCGTCGGGGATTCTCCTGACTTTTTATTTGACCCTCGCGCTTCCTTTTCGCTCGGAAGGAGGGGTGGAACATGCCGCGCTACCCTCGGTGGGCGCGAGCGACGGCATTTCCGGTGAGCTGTTATCAGGTAAGTCTGAGTGGAGGCCCATACCCCGTTCGCTAGGGGTCGGCTAGCGGTCTGGAGAGGCGCTCCAAGAGTACCGGAGGGTTTCTCTAGTGGGTGTTGAGGCCGTTCGCTGGGCCTTGGTGGCTCGGTGCCTCCCTACGGTGGGATCCCATTCGGAGACCTCCCTACCAGTCTCGGACACGACATAGGGCGTCCCAAGCGTTTCGCTTGCTTGGGCCTCGGCCTCGTATAGGCTCGCCCGTAGTTGCCCCTGACTCTGTTGCCCTGGGGCGGCTGTCGAAACCCCTAAGGGCCCAGCCTTCGAACCCCTGGACTGTAGCGGGCTCGGTGCCCAGTTCCTTTGCCTAAAAGGAATCGGGGGGGTTATTTCTCTCCCTACGGTTAATAACGGCAGGCGCGTCTTTTGAGGCGGCTTTTTTAGGGAGGCGAAACGGCGCCTGCTGCTGCTGTGGTCGGACGCGACGTGGCGTCAGCCGACGGGACGTACCTACACGCGCAATTAATTGAGGAGGGAGTGGGCGCGTGGGCGATAAGACCAGATCTGGACAACCGCGCCGGATTTTTTGGGGAAACTTCCCCGATTTCGTCGCCCGGTGGTTTTGTCTCGTCCCTGCATAAATACGCAAAGAGCCTCGCCCTCCCCCTTCTTACCTTTTCCGCATTCGCTTTCGCTGCCTCTGTGCTGTTGCTGAGAGCGTAGAGCGCCGGGGAGGAGAAGGGCGAGAGCAAGAGGCTGAAAGAAAGAGAGAGAGAGATTACCGCCGTAGCAGTGACCTCCACCGCGCAATGGCTGGTGGTCCCATCATCCTCCCGGTGGATCCCTGGGAGCGGTCTGACGTCACCAAGGAGAAGCTGCAGTCGCTCGTGGAGGCTGGTCTTCTTCGCCCGATCACCGACCCTGACGAGCCGGAGTGGATTGCTCCGGGGAACGAGTCGGAGCCGAGGCCGCGTGACGGCTATGTGGTGAGCTTCGTCGTCTTCCACGAGCGAGGCCTCGGGTCACCGGTGGATAAGTTCATGCGGGCACTCCCGCACTACTATGGCGTGGAGCTTCACAATTTCAGCCCCAACTCCATCGCGCAGGCGGCCATCTTCGTCGCCGTCTGTGAGGGGTACTTGGGGATTGCTCCCCACTGGGAGTTGTGGCTCCACTTGTTCCGAGCGACGTTCACCACCAAGCCGGGGGGAACGAGGGGGGCTCAGAAGGTGCAGAGGGCCAGCGGCTGCACCCTTCACGTGCACCAAGACCGGCAGTCCCTCTACATCCCGGCCCAGCTGTCATCGTCCAACCGTCGTTGGTACAACGGCTGGTTCTACCTCCGCAATGACAACGGAGGACTTCCTCCTTATACCGGGCGGGTTGTAGAGAGTCAACCAGAGAAGTGGGGATACGGCGTCATCAAGGTTGATCAGCCTAGGCTGGAGCCGCTCTTGCAGGCCTTGGGGAAGCTGCGTGACCGTGGCCTTTCGGCGGCCGTGGTCATGGCGGCCTTTCACCGCCGGAGGGTGTTGCCGCTGATGGCCCAGCGGCGGCGGCTGTTCGAGATGACCCCGAGCGACCCGATTGCCGGTATCAAGATGTCTGCCTTCGCCCTTACCGACGACGAGACCCTACGTCGGGTGAGAGAGGCGGTAGACGGGAAGCCGAAGATCGACGATTTGATGCCGGTCCCAATGCGCCCATCGCGGGGGTACATTTCACTGGTGAGTTGGATGTTGCCGACGCTTTCGCGGCCTTCTTGTTTTCTGCCTTTTTTTTCTGTTGTCTTACTTTGTCATTCTCGCAGGGGATAAGGGACGTGCGAGACTCCCCACCGCCCGTTCCCGAAGACGCCCGGCTGCGAGCCGTGAACAGGGCGCGCGCCGAGGAGGAGAAGAAGAAGAAAGATGCCAAGGAGGCAAAGCGCACGAAGGAGCTCCTCGCACGTGAAAAGTTGGACGCCCGTCGCCGGCGTCAGAAGCTCGACGGTCTCCCATTGGAGCCGTCTCCCTCGCCGTCGGTGTCGGATTCTTCGGGCGATGGCGGTGAGGGCGAGGTGGGAACGGCCTGCCTGGAACACCTCCCCGACATTAGGGAGATGGTGCCCGGGGCGCCGGCAAGGAGCCTGACGCTCCTAGGAGGAGGAGGTGTCCCGGGGCCGGTGGTGGCCCATCCCGGGGCTGAGGCCGACACGCTCGAGGCGCGGGTGTCGGAGGAGCGTGCCGTCAGCCCGATGGGTTCAACGGTGGAGGTGGAGCGAGCGACGGTGGGGGCGACCCCGTCGTCTCCGCGAAGGGTCGAGGAGGTGCCGGGGTCCGGCGGAGGCCAGCTGGCACCGATGGACACCGAGGCCACGCTGCTGCCACCACCGCCGCCGTTGCAGAGGAGGCTGGCGGTGTCGAAGCGGTTGCATCCCCGTTTGCGGTAAGTGTCTTTTCTGGTGGAGTCCGTAGTACTTCTTGTTTGCCCCTTGGTCGCATGCTGACCTTGGGAGTATCTTTGCTTCTAGCCAGAAGCATCTGGTGGAAGATCCTGCCTTGGCGCCTCGTAAGGCGCTCAAGGTGAACGTTAGCTCCTCCGCCCATCAGGCAGCGGAGGCACAGGCTGGCGTGCAGCGTGGCGCGGCGTCGGGCGGGGCTGTTTTGGAGGAGGCGGCTGCCTAGGAAGAGGGTGCTGAGGCGGCCGCGGAGCGAGTGGAGGAGGAGGAGCCCATGCCTCGCGATGTCGTGAGTCTTGGGGCGAAGGAGGCTGGGGCGTCCACCATTGCCGAGGCCATTGAGGGTGAGGCCGGAGCCCCCAAGACCTCCGAAGTCAGGGCGGTGGACACCGGGGCCACCGAGGTAGAGATGGCAGAGGCCAGAGCCCCTGGATCCGTCGAGGCCGAGGCGATGGAGGTGGGGACGGAGCAAGTTTTGGCGCCACCCCTGGTTCAGACAATCTCGTCTGATGATTCCTCCCAAGGGAAGGAGGCGGCGAATGTCGAGGCGGCCAGTACCGCGGAGCAGCCAGTCCCAGATCCCGCCGAGGGGAGTTCGGCCCTTGCCTGGCTACGGCCCGAGCCCCATGGGTGGAACTTCCCGCGTGTTTTCTGGTGGAACTGGGCTGATCCCGAGGGGGAGCCTGTGTTCGCCCTTAAAGATATCGCAGAGGGGGGGTGGTGGGATACCCTCAAGCAGTACCGCCAACTGGCAGTATGGTCGCTGCAGACGGCGATGACTATTATGGGAGGGGACTTGCCCGGTGTCACCCAGGTAAGTACTTTCCTCTCCCGTGCCGCGTTGCCCCCTCGCAATGTTTGACGTGCGTTTTTTGTTTTGCCTCTTTAGGAGCTCGAGACCCGATCCCTTGGGAAATCAGTATTCCTACGAAGGGAGAGGGATATCTGGGACCAGCTCCGGCGGCAGAAGGGCCTGCTCGCCGATGCTCAGGGGCTTTTGTCGGCGCGGAGTGCGGAAGTGGAGGACCTCCACCTTCGTTGTGCTGACATTTAGGCCGAGTTGGCCACGGCTAAAGAGCAGTCTGCCCCTCTGGTAGCGAAGATCAAGGAACTAGAGGAGGAGCGAGACACCTTCAGGTCTCGGGCCCAAGAAGTGACGGCCTCTGCCAAGGCCATAGCCGGGCAGCTGGGTGCGGAGCAGGGTGAACATCAGCTGACGAAAGTCGCCTTGGCCGAGGCTACCAAGGCGGCCGAGGCCTCTCGGGTCGAGGCCTTCGACTGGAAGAGCAAGGCCGAGGGTAAGTTCCGCCGAACCGTGCTCCTTGTTCTTTTTGTTCTGGTTCGCGTTTGACTCCTGACCCCTCGTTGCGACGTAGATCTGGAGAAAAAGGCCTCCCAGGCGGCTGAGGCCTCCGTCGCAGCGCAAGCGGCGCTGGATGTTGAGGTCCGGGAGCACGAGGCTCTGCACAGCGCAATCCATACCGCCTGCAAGGCCCTGGACGTCGAGGGAGTCCAATCGGCCAGCTCCCTTGGGAGCCGCCTGATTGCGTTGAGCGGCCGCGTCCACGAGAGGCTCCAGGGGGCGTTGCACACGGGCGTCAAGCGCGCCCTGGCCGTCGTCTCCTCGCACTATGCTATCAACCTCGAGGCTATCAGTGATGGCTACGTGTTGCCAGAAGATGACGAGGAAGCTGATGCAGAGGTCGTGAAGCTGTTGGAGGCAGCCGAGGCACCTGGCACAGTGTTGGCTGGTCTATTTGAAGAAGAGGTGGTCCCTCCCGCGCCAGCCGCCGATCCTTGAGCTTTGACCTGGGCCAAAAGGGGCCATGTAACCGGATTGAGTTAGTTGCCGTATCATGACGTTTTTGTGGCCGTCGAGGCCTTTAAAGTATTTGCGTACGTGGGTCTTTTAACCGTTTTCTGTTCTACTTCCGAGCCTGTGCCCTCTGTCTCGATCTTGGGAACCCGCAAAGAAATCCCTTGGAACCTAAGCCGTCCTTCGGCGAAGGGTGGTGAGGGAGCTGCCATAGCCCAGAGGCGTAGGCTGTTCTCACAACTCAACTGGCCCTTTGGCCTCGAGACAAGCTTTTGGTCTTTGGGTTTCTTGTGAAGGTCCCGTCGGAGCGCGGGAGAGTTTGGTGTAGAATTTTTTTTGAAAGACCATTAACAAACGGTGTTCGGGACTTAGGGGGTTCCCCCTTTTTAGCCCCCGAGGGAGGCTCGGCTTTGTAGAGGCAGAGCCGAGTCTCCCTTATAGCGCTATTGTGATGTCGAGCCCCTACTGATAGACAAGCTTTCTGTATAGAACTTCCTCGGAGCCTATGTTGTCCTTTGGGTGAAAAGGTGGTGAGGGAGCTGCCATAGCCCGGAGGCGTAGGCCGTTCTCATGGCTCGACCGGCCTTTTCGCCTTTGAGACGATCGTACTGCCCTTAGGTTCTATACAATTGACTTGTCTATAAGGGGGTTCCTCGAAAGATTATAACAACTAAGAATGCTTCTTTATTGCATTTCGAGAAACAATGTAAACGACGTTTGGAAATTCAAGGGTAGAAACGACGTAGCTATTCTATGTTCCAAGCGTTGGTGAAGATTTCGCCCTTCTCGTTGGCTAACTTGTAGGTCCCGGGCTTCAGCACTTGAGCGACGATGTACGGCCCTTCCCAGGGTGGGGTCAGCTTGTGGCGGCCCTTGTTGCTCTGCCTCAGTCTCAGCACCAGGTCGCCCACCTTCAGGTCTCAGCTTTGGATGCACCGGGCTTGGTAGCGTCGTAGGGCTTGCTGGTACCTGGCTGAGTGTAGCAGCGTGACGTCTCGGGCTTCCTCTAGTTGGTCGAGGGCGTCTTCGCGGGCGGTGTGGTTGCTTTGCTCGTTGTATGCCTGTAGCCTCGGGGAACCATATTCTAAGTCAGTGGGGAGGATGGCCTCGGCTCCATAGACCAGGAAGAACGGTGTGAATCCCATGGCTCGGCTCGGGGTGTTTCGTAGGCTCCAAATGACTAATGGGAGTTCATCAAGCCATTTCTTGCCAAACTTCTTCAACCGGTTGAATATTCTTGGCTTAAGGCCTTGTAGGATCATGCCGTTGGCACGGTCTACTTGGCCATTCGTCCTTGGGTGTCCTACGGCCGACCAGGCCACCCGGATGTGGTGGTCATCGCAGAATGTTAGGAACTTGCGACTGGTGAATTGTGTCCCATTGTCAGTGATGATGGTGTTAGGAACCCCGAACCTATGGATGATGTCCGTAAAGAACAGCACCGCTTGCTCGGATTTGATCTGAGTGATCGGTCGAGCCTCGATCCATTTGGAGAATTTGTCGATGGCTACCAGCAGATGGGTATAGCCCCCGGGTGCCTTCTGCAGAGGCCCAACCATGTCCAGCCCCCACACAGCGAATGGCCATGTGATGGGGATGGTTTGGAGGGCTTGGGCCGGGAGGTGCATCTGTCGAGCGTAGTACTGGCATCCCTCGCAGGAGCGTACTGCTTCGTGGCGTCGGCCACCGCCGTTGGCCAATAGAAACCTTGTCAGAAGGCGTTACCCACGAGCGCCCGAGGCGCCGCGTGGTGCCCGTAGACTCCCACGTGCAAGTCCCAAAGTAGGGAGTGGCCAGCCTTGGTGGTGATGCATCGTTGGAGAATATCCGATGGGCTACGCCTATACAACTCGTCGTTGCAGAGGACGTAAGTCTTGGCTCGTCGCGCAAGCTGCCGGGCCTCGGTTTTGTCCGCAGGAAGCTCTCCTCGAATGAGGCGATCAAGGAAAGGGACTCACCAGTCCGTTCCTTGGTCGGCCATGGGAGGCTCTGCGTTAATCGCCATGGCCTCGGGCTCGGCTGGCGGGGGTCTCGGTGGTAGAGGGGGCCTTGGGCCCTGCGTTGGGCTCGGCCGATATGCCCTCTTCTGTCGCCGAGGCATAGTCGATGGATGGCTTGTGGAGGTCTCCGACGAAGACGTTCGAGGGGACCGGGGCCCGTGCCGACGCCATCTTTGCCAGTTCATCCGTGGCCTCGTTGAACTTTTGCGCAACGTGGTTGAGTTCGAGACCGTCGAACTTATTCTCTAGGCGACATACTATCACGCAGTATGCCTTCATTTTGGGGTCATGGCAGCTTGACTCTTTCATCACCTAATCGACGATGAGCTGGGAATCACCCCGTACGTCGAGACGTCGTACTCCAAGTTCAATGGCGATTTGCAGGCCGTTGACGAGGGCCTCGTATTCGGCGACATTATTGGAGGCGGTGAAGTGAAGCCGGATCATGTAGCACATGTGTACCCCGAGGGGCGAGACTAGGAGCAGGCCCGCGCCAGCCCCAGTCTTCATCAGAGACCCATCGAAGTACATGGTCCAGCATTCTGATTGGGTCTGAGCGGGTGGCAGCTGTGTGTCGGTCCATTCGGCTACAAAGTCAGACAGGACCTGTGATTTGATCGCTTTCCGAGGCACGAAAGACAAGGTTTCCCCCATGAGTTCGACAGCCCACTTGGCTACTCTACCCAAGGCCTCCCGATTTTAGATTATCTCTCCCAAAGGAAAAGACGACACCACAGTCACCGGGTGGGACTCGAAGTAGTGACGCAGCTTGCGTCGAGCCAAGACTACGGTGTAAACCAGCTTCTAGATGTGGGGGTAACACATCTTAGTCTTAGAGAGCACTTCGCTGATGAAGTAAACAGGTCGTTGGACGGGTAGAGCATGTCCCTTCTCTTGCCTCTCGACTACTACGGCCGCGCTGACCACTTGGGTCGTCGCGGTGACGTAGAGTAAGAGGTGCTCGCCCTCGGTGGGCGGAACCAGGACGGGGGGGTTGGTGAGCAGTGCTTTGAGCCTGGCGAGGGCTTCCTCGGCCTCGGTGGTCCAAGAAAAGCGCTCGGACTTTCTCAAGAGGCGGTACAGGGGCAGGCCTTTTTCGCCGAGGCGCGAGATGAAGCGGCTTAGGGCCGCAAGGCATCCCATGACCCTCTGCACCCCTTTGAGGTCTCGGATCGGGCCCATGTTGGTCACGGCCGAGACCTTCTCTGGGTTGGCCTCGATTCCACGTTCCGAGACTATGAACCCCAAGAGCATGCCTCAAGGAACCCCGAAGACACACTTCTCAGGGTTGAGCTTGATGCCCTTCTCTCTAAGACATGTGAAGGCAACCTCCAAGTCACCGACGAGATCACCGGCCTTCCTGGACTTGACTACAATGTCATCCACGTAGGCCTCGATGGTTCGCCTGATGTGTTCGCCAAAGACTTGGATCATGCACCATTGGTAAGTAGCCCCTGCGTTTCTGAGGCCGAACGGCATGGTTACGTAGCAGTACATGCCGAATGGAGTGATGAAAGAAGTCACGAGCTGGTCGGACTCTTTCATCTTGATTTGGTGGTAACCGGAATATGCATCAAGGAAGGAGAGGGTTTCGCATCCTGCAGTGGAGTCGACGATTTGGTCAATTCGTGGTAGTGGGAATGGGACTTTTAGGCACGCTTTATTTAGACCAGTGTAGTCCACGCACATCCTCCACTTGCCACTTTTCTTTCTGACTAATACAGGGTTAGCCAACCACTCTGGATGGAATACTTCCTTGATGAACCCGGCTGCCATGAGATTCTGCACTTCTTCGACGATGGCCATGTGCTTCTCCTCGTTAAATCGGCGCAGGCGCTGCTTTACTGGCCTAGAGCCTGCTCGGATATCTAAGGCGTGCTCGGCGACCTCCCTTGGTATGCCCGGCATGTCCGAGGGACTCCACGCGAACATATCGACGTTCGCACGGAGAAAGTCGATGAGCACGGCCTCCTATTTGCTATCGAGGGTGGCACTGATCTTCAGTCCTCGGCCGTCGAGGGCGGCGGGATCGACGGGGACGAGCTTGACGGCCTCCGCGGGCTCGAAGGTCCCGGCGCGCCGCTTGGCGTCAGGAACCTCGCTACCAAGCTGGTCGAGATCAGCGATGAGGGTCTCGGCCTCCATGATGGCCTCGGTGTACTCGATGCACTTGATGTCGCAGTCGTATGCATGTTCGTACGTGGACTCGATGGTGATGATGCCGTTGGGGCCTAGCATCTTGAGCTTGAGGTAGGTGTAGTTGGGGACCGCCATGAACTTGGCGTAGCATGGGCGCCCCAAGATGGCGTGGTAAGCCCCCTTGAATCCAACCACCTTAAAGGTGAGGACCTCCTTGTGGTAGTTGGAGGGAGTGCCAAAGCAGACGGGTAAGTCGATGCGCCCGAGGGGTCATGTGCGCTTTCCTGGCACGACTGCCGTGGAAGGGTGCAGAACCGCCTCGGAGCCGTGACTGGTCGAGCTCCAGGAGCTCCAGAGTGTTGACGTAGAGGATGTTGAGGCCGCTGCCTCCGTCCATGAGCACTTTGGTGAGCCAGGTGTTGCCGACGATCGGGTCGACGACAAGCGGGTACTGCCCGGGGTTTGGAACATAATCGGAGTGGTCATCCCGATCAAAGGTGATTGCCTCCCAAGACCAATCGAGGTACCGAGGGGTGGCCACCTTGACCGAGAAGACCTCTCGGCGTTCCCTCTTTCGCTGGCGCGCTGTGAGGCATGCCGAGGGTCCGCCAAAGATCATGAAGGTGTTGTGTACCTCGGGGAACCCATCATCTTTATCGCCGTCCCTTTCGCCGGCGCCCCTTTTCCTGGCCTCATCATCGTCGGGGAGCCCAAGCCTGGCGTAGTAACGCCGGAGCATGGTGCACTCCTCGAGGGCATGCTTCACCGGACCTTGATGGTAAGGACAGGGCTTCTTCAGCATGTCGTCAAATAGCCTGGGGCCCTGGGGGCCTCGGGGATTCCTGCGATCTACCGCAGCGACATGGACGGCCTCGAGGACCTCCTGCTTCTCTGGGCGACCCTTCTTCTTTCTCTTGGGGACGCAGGTGGGCGAGGCCTCGGGGGCCTCGTCCTTCTGCTTCCCCTTGGCATCATTGTTGGGGAAGATGGCCCCAACCGCCTCTTCGCCCGAGGCAAAGTTGGTGGCGATGTCGAGGAGTGCGGCCGCTGTGGTTGGTACATTCTGGCCCAATTCTCGGACCAGGTCTCGGCAGGAGGTGCCAGAGAGGAATGCTTGGACGATTTCTGAGTCACCGACGTAGGGCAACTCGGTGCATTTCTTGGAGAAGCGCCAGATGAAATCTCGAAGAGATTCGTCCGGCTTCTGGCGGCAACCTTTGAGGTCCCAGGAGTTCCCAGGGCACACATAGGTGCCCTGGAAATTCCCGACGAAGACCCTCACCAAATTGTGCCAGTCGTGGATCTGTGCGGGAGGAAGGTGTTCGAGCCAGGCTCGCACTGAGTCTGATAAGAACAAAGGGAGGTTGCGGATGATGAGCAGGTCATCTTCCACACCGCCTAGCTGACAAGCCAGGCGATAATCGGCTAGCCATAGCTCAGGGTTCGTCTCGCCGCTATACTTTGTGAGGTTGGCAGGTTGCCGGAACTGGGCTGGGAAGTGAGCGTTGCGAATGGCTCTACTAAAGACCCAAGGGCCAGGTGGCTCGGGAGAAGGACTGCAGTCCTCTTCACTGTCGTAGCGACTGCCTCAGTGTGGGTGGTAGCCCTGGGCGGCGCCATCGCCTACCAACTACTTCGTGGTCGCCTTGTGCCTCGTGCTGGTCTCTAGGTCGATCGCGCACCGAGGGGGCCGCGTTGGCCGTCGGCGTGCGAGCGGGCTCAGGATGGACCGAGGCAGCCTGGCCCCGGCGAGGTCACGCCATGGGTTGCTCCGAAGTGCCTCCGCGCCGGCGGGAGGCGGAACTTTTGGCCTGCTGTACCGCAGCGGTCTCGAGGAGGTCGCGGAGCTCTTCGCGGACCCGTCGCCCCTCGGTGGTGGAGGGCTCGGGCATTGCTCGGACCAGCATCACAGCCGCTGCGACATTCTGGCTAGCCCGATTAAAGATTGGGGGTGGCTCTCCCCCCTCGTTGTCGTTGATGCGGTGATGGACGTCGCGGGCCCTCCCTCGGGCTCCTCCGCCCTCACCGCGCCCTTGCTGCTCCTGCTCGAGAGTGTCCCGAAGCTGTTGCAGAAGGAGTCGGTCTTGTTCGACCTTGGCTTGAAGCTCGTGGAGCTGCTCCAGGTCTGGGCGTCGATGCCCCCCGCGGACGAGATTCTCGTTTCATGCCACCGGGGCTACGAGACGCGGAGGTGTGGCATCGCCCGCCCTTGCCTGGGGCGGGGAATGGTTGCCTGTCCTTTCGTCTTCTTCGCCTGCCCTTGGCATCCCGAGCCCGACGTGGAAGCACTCACGAGATGGATCGTAAGTCCCTTCATCATCGGAGTCGGAATAGCCAAGGCAGTAGTCGCTTGCGGCCAAGAATTGGCGCAAAGCCCCAGGGTTGTGGAGTTTGGAGAAATCCACCCCGGGCCATGCCTCGTCCTCGTCCGAGGAGTCGAAGTGGGTGCTCAGGTCGAGAGCGAAGCGCTAGCGGCGTTCCGAGGGGTGCTCGTGAGCGACAGTGTAGGCATAGGCATAAGAGGCGGTGGTATTCCTCAACCCAAAGGGGCATGGGGACGGTGCCGTCTCCATATTCTGCCCCGCCGGGGTCGACTCTTCAGGGAGTGGCGGAGTGGAGCTAGACGACTGGGCATCGCCGCGAGCCACCAATGATTTTCCTTTGTCCAGGCTCAGGCCAGACAGGTCCCTAGCCAGGGACCCCGTACCAACAGCTGGTCGTAGGATATCGGCAGGGAGTGGCGTGCCGCCCCGGGTTCGCGTAGCGTCGGGGTGGCCTTCCTCGCGTCGTGCCTGGCGAGCGCGGCGAGAGTGGCCGCCCGGGCGCTGCCTGCGCCTGGGCTGCCGGGGCGTGACTTCATCGTCAGACGGTGGGGCTCGAGGGGCGAGGAGCACCATGTCGTACTCATGCCCTAGAGACATGAACTCTAGGCTCCCGAACCAAACTACGGTGCCGAGACGCAATGGTCGTATGGGGTCTGCATCCGGGTCCTGCTGGGACGATGAAGCTAACACGCAGCGTCCCCTACCTAGCACGCCAACTGTCGGTGTTTTGGAACCGGGGGTCCCTCGACCAACGAGTGAATTTGTGCTGCGTGCCCCTAATCCCGGATGGTGATGCAAAGAGACACAAGGTTTATACTGGTTCAGGCAATCGAGGCCCCACGTCCAGTCTGAGAGATCGATCTTATGTTCCTTGCACCGGAGTGCTCGTGGTAGGGGGTTACAAGCTAGGTGAGAGAGGGAGCTAGCCCCAGGTCTCGGCGAGGGTGGTGCGGGCTGCTTGAGGCGTTGTTCTCAAGCAGCGTAGAAGTGTGTAGTTCTATCGGCGTGTTTGTCTCCCCCCTTCTAAGAGGCCCAAGTCCTCTCCTTTTATAGTTGAAGGGAGGACGAGGGCCGTACATGCATCACTATGCGACATCGTGCCAATAGGAGTGGCGCGTCCGAACCCTGTGGCCTGTTCCAGTGGCAGCGTGGCCGTAGGAGCGATCCGTCCTTGGAATACTGGAGCGGCGTGGTTGTCTCATCAGGTCCTGTGCGTCGTGGGAGCCCTAGGAATGTCTCGGAGCGGACGTGGCGGCGAACGTGCAAGCCCCGGTGGTCAGATTGTGCGCGAGGCTGAGGCCTGGTCGGTGCCGGGGCTTGTACTGTGATGGGGGGTCTCGGCAGGCACGAACCCCGAGATTGCTGAGGCCCCGGTGTATAGTGCCGAGGCCTTGAGCGGGCGGCGGGTCGTGGGTGCAGCGTTAGGACACAGTGGCCGGTAACCCCCGTCGTACTCTATCCTAGGCGCTGATCGTGGACACAGTGATGGGACACAGTTGCCGGTAACCCCCGCCGTGCCCTGTCCCAGCCGGTATGGCGCTGATGCGACTTCGGGTCGCGTCGGCCATTCTGTGACGTTGAGCCGCTGTCCGGCTTAGATTGCGGGAGTGGTTGAAGGTATTAATGAGACGTGACGCGCTGTCGGGAGGGTCGACCGAGGCGGGGGGCGACAGACCACGGACAAGCCGGCCTCGAGCGACACAGAGAATGAGGCCTCGCGTGGGACAGAGATCAGGCTCCTTGCCGAGGCCTCGCGCGAGAGGCCTCGCGCGATACGGAGAACGCGCTTCCTGCCGAGGCCTTCCGTGGAGAGCCTCGGGCGGGGCGGAGACGGCATTCCTTACCGAGGCCTTCCCTGGGGAGCCTCGCACAAAGCAGAGTTGGCGTCAGGATGCCGAGACCTTCTGCTCTATAAATGGGGGTGGCGTGTCCGAGCCCTGTAGCCGGCCAATGTTGTGGTATGGTCGATGGAGTGGCCCCGTCCTTGTTGTGCAGAAGTGACACGCCGGTCCTACTTGATCTTGTGCGTCGTGGGGCTCCAGTACAGCTTGATGCAGGACATGGAGGGCGACGTGCTGGTCATCGTGCGATGACGTCGTAGGGAGCTGTGGCTCTACAGATGCCGAGGCCGAGCCATCGTGGGGGGCTCGGCGGACATGGATCCTCAGGCTGCCGAGCCCCTGAAGCAAACTGCCGAGACCCTAGAGGGAATTATTGGTCCTAGGTACTGATTTCGAGGCCACAGTATCCCAGACGTGGCTCCCCATGCTGCGTTGTTCTCAGAGCAGGAGTTGGCAGCATAGTGAGGCATGGGCGTCAACCATGTGCATAGTGGTTAACACAGTGGCAGGTAACCTCTGCACAGTCCTGTCTCCTATCCCGTTGGCCATTCCGCTGTACTGTGCCGAGCATGCGGCCGATGTCAGGGGCAGCAGTTGGCTGAGTTAATGCGACACGATGTTTTGTCAGAGGGACGGGTGAAGGAAGAGGCAGCGGAGTGCTGCCGAGCCCGCCTTGCGCGAGACGGAGGGTCGGCGGCCCGGCCGAGGCCTGCGATGAGAGGGGGTCGGCCGAGGCCCTTGGTGGGGGATCGCCCGAGGTCAGCGGTGAGGGGGCCTCGAATGAGTCGGAGAATCGGCTGAGGCCAGCGGTGTTTAGCTGGTTTCGACTTTTACGAAATCTAAGCAGTCGTTTTTTGGTTCTCGCTTAGGGTACCCCTTCTCTCGGTATCCGACAGGGTGTTAAAGGTCTAGTCAGACTCTGAACCGAAGGGTCAAGAGTGACGGGAGCGCCCACAGTACTGTTTGTGTTCTGACATGTCTGGAAGGTTGTAGAGCACCCTTCTGGCATGGCCTGATGGTACTGTCCTACAGGTGTGCAAGGTATAGTCCTTGGTATTGTGGTTGACTTGAGCGCCTTGTCTTATCTGCTCTGTCTGATTCTTGGGTCCTCACCGAGCGGGCGTCCCCGATCGGTTGTTCCTAGTCGGCTCTGATCGCGCTGGTCAGAGAAGAGCTATAAGGAGAGGTTCAAAGTATTTTCGGTCAGAGAAGCAGGTCGGAGTCGAAAGCGAGTGTTGTCCCCTCCTTGGCTAGGCCATCTAGATGGAGAAGCGGGTCAGAGTCAGAAGCGAGTGTTGTCCCCTCCTTGGCTAGGCCTTCCGATCGGAGACTGGATTGCTCCTCTGGCCTGTTGTTAGGTATCTAGGCTGGCCCAGGAGTCGCGCGTTGTCGTAATGCCGTCTGTTGGGCTGAGCTTTTGCTGGGAAACGGGCCCATCGGGGACCCTAGGTTTATGAACCCGACACTACAATTTTACGATTTTGGTAGGTATGAATGTATGATTTGTGATCCTACCATTCGAGTTTTTTTACCTAATTTAGGACCATGATTTTTACAACATAGCTCACATCATGCTTGGCAAAACAAACAAAATTGTATCTCAAAACAGTTTTGGTGGGATATAGTTAACCGTTGTTTCCCTTTCTCTTTTGTCATTAAATCTTCACTATGGCCCTTACAATTAACAGTGAATTTAGCAAAACAATTGGTTATGAGCAAGGGAAATTCAGTTCATCTGTTGATGCCAAAAGTAGCACACTACAAAAATTTGGCAGTCCATCGTCTAACAATAAGTCTAGAGCCTCTACTCGTAGTTCCGTTGTAGAGGAAAATAGTGCCATGTTGTCCTCTCCTAGAGGCTTCATTTGGATAGGCTTGGAATGAGGTGGATTGGGAGCAAACCCCGCCCACCAGGGGAGCAGACCCATGTCGGGGAAATATCCATGTCCATGTGCTAAATTGTATTTGGCAATGATGGGGGGTGGAACAGTTTCACCCAAAACCACGTAAACCCACGTGGGTCTCAACCGCTTCTCCTCAGACCAGGAAGGAGCTCCTACGAGTCGTGATGTTTTGTCGCTTCGCTCCCTGAAAGCGTCGCCGCCACAAGAATTTATTTTTTGCTCGTGTGGGTGGGGATCGGGTGGAGGGCAGGGGATCACCCAATCCCTAAGGGCTACTTTGGCAGCAGCAATTCCTGCTAGGATCCTGGTGTCTTCTCGGAGCGAGAAACCCATGGGGCCACTAATAATCCTCGACGATTTTACCGATAATATAATTGTGGATGGCTCATCTCGTCTAGAACATAATTGGGTATATCTACAAAGAACTAGGAGGATAATAGGGTATATCCCAACCGAAGAAAGAGATGTCTTAGAAAAAGGACTCGAACTGGGTATATCTACAAAGAACTAGGAGAATAATTGGGTATAATTGGGTATATCTACAATGTATATAGTTATCTGTTTTATGGCTCAGTTTGTTCATCCAGTAAATGAAGGAACTCTTGTTTATCAGTTTGGACAATGGTTTGCAAGTTTGGATTGACATTAAGTAAACTTCATGTTTCGCCTGTACAAGACATTTTGCTGTTAACTGAATGATCTTGAATGACATGTGCTGTTAACTGAGTGATCCTTCCGTTAACTGAGTTTTTCCTTGTGTTTACTTGTAGTGCTATGTTTTTCCAATTATTGCTTTGCCTATTAGAACTATTACCTTCATTGTTTGGTTTGGTTTCCTGCTTGTATAAAGATTTTTTTTACCCGATCTAAATGATGCTCGTTTTAAAAGTGCTTTTGTTAGATTGTATCAGTAGTATTAGTGCACCATCATGTGTCCAAAAGTCTGGTTTGTAGCCAGCAGACCAGTGGCGACCTCAGATTCCTGTGGACATCACTTGCCCCGATGCAAACACTAGATCAGAGCTTATATTAGGCGGCACAATGATTGCCAGGTGTAGAGTTATTAGGCAGCACAATGCGCAACAATGCCTTCCATTATCATTTACATATTACATATTAGTGTAGAGTTATTTTGAACATCTTTTTGCTGTTGCACAATGATTGCTAGGTGGTCAAAATGCACTTTTGGTCATCATTGTTGGAGCAGATTAGTGTACACTTATTTTAGTGTTGGTAAAGTTAGTAACTTAGTATGAAGTATTGCATCTCTCTTTTTTTCTATGCTAGCAGTCTAGCCATGGTTGGTTTCCTGAAGCTATCCAGAAAAGTAGTTGAACCAACTATTTTCACCCTGTTTTATAGCAAGTATTGTAGTTTCTTTAAAATAAGCAGTAGGCTCAAGGCATATCTAGAGGCACCAGGCCCATGTTTATTTGGAGAAAATACCCAAGGCCCATGTTTGATGTTGCAATCGCAATCACACCCTCTTAAGGTTAGAGTGGTGAACCCCAGTGAATTTTTATTATTCATATCGATCTGCAGGTCCTTTTTTATTCATATATATACTATAGTATTGTTATTGTTTCCTGCTTTCTTTTAATTATAGGAATCACTAACTTTGTTGAGTGTGCATCGTCTCTGTTTTAATGATAATGCAAGGCTGGGGTCTTGGGAATTGCTTCTAGTTATACGAGATACTTACTTGAGTACTTGACATACAACCTCAGTGACTATTGGCACTGCACTGTCTCCACATGTTTCCTGAATCATCAGTAGATGGTGGAATGGTAGTGTGATGATGTAGCTTTATCATTACAACTAGCTGCTGGTGAGATATCACCTCGCAGTTCAGAACACTACACTGTTCTGCTGTGTATTCTTGTAACTCACCATTTCCTTTGTGTTGCTTGTAGAGGACTTGGCAGAAGCAACACATGATCAGAGAAAAATAAGTGTGTTCCCTTCTTCATCACAAGCATATGAGAAAACGTTCAAGCTTATAGCGAGATTTCGCTCCTCCTAACTGTTAATTTTTATATACATGCATCTACTATTTGTCCATTTTTATGCTACAAACATCTATGTAATATAATATTGGTGTGTATGAACTGGAGGACCATAATTTATTCTTGTGTCAAAGTTTTTGGTCAAGAAATTGATATCATGTTTTATTTTTTGTTATCTATCTAGATATGTGGATGGAGATGACTACTTATATTTCTGTGGAAGCCACATATTAGCTTTGTTGAAAGATGGCTTGAATAGAACTTCTATATTAATAGACTAGCTTTGTTTCAGGTTTGAAATATCTATTTATTTATATGGAAAGTCTTGTCCCTGACTTTTTTTCATGATTTTGTGGATTTTTTCTGATTTTTTGAGACATACAGTACTTTGCTTCAATTGTGCGGTCATTTTTATCAAACACATTCTTGGATTGTTATATACTATACTATACTATATAAAACAATAGTAGGGAAACTCCCCTGACAGCAGTCTACCAAACAACAGCAGAGAAATTCTCCATACGTGGATACCTCCCCCAGGGTGGAGGCGGGAATGAGAAATCCAAAAAAAATCCACGTCGAGGGCAAACTTCCAGGGGCTAATTTGGGTCTGTTCGCTGGGAGGAATCTGGAGGAATTTATAAGAGCATAAACAATGTTTTTCAGCCGAGAACAGTGAAATCCGGCTGAAAACCCAACCAGCCGAACGCAGATTTGCCTCTGCTGCCAAAGTAGCCCCAAGTCAGTAGCCTACCACGAGGTATTGATCCCTGAGTGCCAAACGAAGCCTGATGAAGGAAAACGAAACTAAAAAACCCCTGAAACCGCCCCGGCCGCCGATCGGCGCCCGAGAAGGCGAGAACCCGGTGCGGCGTGCCCTGCGCACCACCCCGCACCCCGCGCCCACGGGATAGGCTGGCAAACCCAACCGATGGAAACGGACCCCCGAACCCGACGGCAGGGGAGCCCGCCGAGCGAGCCACCCTCCCAGGGAAGTTGCCCGAAAAGCAAAGAAAAGGCCGCGCTCCTTCCCGATCGGTCCAGCTGCACCCCCGCAGACCGCAGTAGCGAGCACGCACCCCGCGGAGCCGCGGTCTCGCGGACCGGCCCCGCCAGGCTCGGGCCGCTCCCCCCACCCCACCGTAAAAGCGACGGCCCGCGGGAAAAAGCGCACGCCGCGGCCCCCCTCTTGCCTCGCCTCGAAACCTTATCCACTCGTTCGTCTCCCTCCCTCCCTCCGTTCTTCTCGCACGCTTTATAACCCCACCACCACCTTTCCCACCCAGCACGGGGCACCCACCCACCCAATCCACATCCACCCGCAGGTCACACAAACTCGCAATCAGCCTCAACAAATCCCTTTCTCGCCTGTTCCATACTTCCTCCAGTGCAGATGGCAGTGTCATCAGGGATGGTCTTCTCCGTCCGCCCGCCGGCGCTGGCACCGGCGGCCCGGCCCTGCGCCTGCTCTGCCTCGGTGGCCGCCGGCGGGGCGAGGGCGCGCGCCGACGGCGGAGGCGCCAAGTGGTGGGCGCCGCTGCTGGGGTGGTCCGGCCAGCCGGACTACATCGACGCGCACCCGGCGTCGTACGAGGAGGAGCCTCTGCCGCGGGGGCCGCCGTCGTCGGCCAGGCGGTTCGGCGTGCTGACGGAGGACAAGGCGCGGCGGCTGCGGATGCAGATGATGGAGACGGAGAGCTTCCACGACGCCATGTACCACTCCGCCATCGCCTCCCGCCTCGCCTCCGCCGCGCCCGACAACAAGCGCTAGCCAGCTAGCTAGCCACCCACCGACTCGCTGGCATGAACCAAGCGCCCTGCCCGTGTGTACATACATATGCTTCCGTCCATCCATGTTTGTTGGATTTGTGTTTTTTAGAATAAAAACAATGAATAGCGTGGTGACGGGGTTGGTTGGGAGGAGATGGAGATTGAGAGATTAGGGGGGGGGGGGGGGGGGGGGGGGGGGGGGGGGGTGGGGGGGAGGGGACTAGTATTAGGATGGTGCCCCTCCCTCGATCTGCTGCGACGACGAGCCTCCCGGTCCCGGTGCAGACGAGCTGATCCTAATCTTAGGGGGTATGTAGCTAGCTGTGTACCATTAGTTCTTGCACCGAAATGTTATGGAGACAGAACCTATGATGTTTTCGGTTTGATCTGTTAATACTGTAACCCCTCTTCCTTTCAATTCTCTGCAAATTGCTTTTCAAGTACTCAATCTTGTCGTCGCCAGGATGTATCTGTGTGTGCTTGCTTGTTCTGTACTCTGTAGCATGACGTGAAGAGAGAGCGTCTCGATTTCGGAAGCTCTGATCTACTTGCACTTTCAGTTACCTGAATGAAATCTTCCGGTAAGACGTTAGTGAGATGCTCACCGGTGGATCTGTTCCACAAGTCTCTCATGATTAATCATTAATGTCATACATACATGCATTAGTTAATAGCTATCGACAGATATAACTTGGAACTGAATTTCCTTGACAATCTACATCGTCATGAAGCGTCAATCAGAGCTTTCCCAAAGAACCCCCAATCCCAATGGCCGTCCCTTTCAGCACGCACTGAGTCAGCTGAATCCTGTATTCCTGTCCCCGTCAAGCGTCGCAAGATTTTGTGTGTTTATTTCCTCCTCCTATGCTTTAACCCTCACATCGAATGGTTAGACGCATATATGAATATTAAATATAGACTAATTACGAAACTAAATACGTAGATTGAGACTAATTTGCGAGGTAAAATTTTTAATCCTAATTAGTTTATAATTTGACAATATGGTGCTACAGTAAACATGTGTTAATTATTGATTAATTAGACTTAATAAATTTGTCTTATCGAAGACTTGTGTAATTTATTTTATTATTACTATCCAAAGTGACATCCTACATGACCTCCGATACGACACACTTAAACTTTAGCCCTCCATTTAAACACCTGACATCAGCTCCAATCAGGCACGGCAACGCAGCACGCCCCCGTACTGTCAAGCCTTCCCTTATTATTCCATTCCATCCCTGAAACTGACGTCCGCGTATGAGTTGCCGGTTTGTTGCACCGTAAAGACGGCAGAGTAGTATGCAGCAGAAAGCAAGCCACGATGAGTTGCGTGCAGCGCGAAGCAACGAAGTGGCAGCAAGCGGTCCATGCAAAGAAACAAAGGAGGAATCGCGGAAGGGCGTGCGTGGCGTCCATCCGGTGGATGTACGGAGGATCGGACGGCTGTCTGAGGAGCACGGTAGATGAATAATGATCTGAGTCTACAAATAGGGACTACAGTGTTTTCAAAAAAAAAACAAACAAAGATCTCTATGCATACGAACTTGACACTGACATCCGGATCCCACTCTAACTAATGTTAACGGATGCAAAGTTTTCGTCCATTCTCTCTCTTCGTCTCTTCTACAAAACACAAATCAAGGAGCCATGTCACCGTGCAGTAGTGAACGAAATAAACACTTTGGCCCTATTCGCTTCTTTTATAGTTTGTATTTTTCGGGTTGTTTTTTCAGTCGCAATAGTGTTTTTCTCTCATAACAAATCAGTCGAAACAGTGTTTCGGCTTATTTTTTCAGCGAAACAAACGAGGCCTTTATGTCTGCAAGAGGGCCACGGAAATTAACGATTCGTAAGAGATGAAGAGGACCGTGACGCCTAACAGGGGATGAGTTAGGCAACTTAAAATTATACTTCTTAACTAAGGTATTTTTCTATTCTTAGCAAAACCTATGCAAAAGATAAACTATCTTAATGTCCAACCACGGTTATCCTAGGTGAGTTGCTATCTCTACCGCAAAGAAGTTATGCAAACAATGTAAATGCGGAAGCTAAAAATTAAGGTAGAGATATGCAAACTCCCGTCGATGACTCTGGTATTTTTACTGAGGTATCGAGAAGCGCGCAAGCTTCTTTCTAGTCCTTGTTGGAGCCCCTCGCAAGGGTTAAGCTCCCAGTCAGGTAACTCCGTAGATAGCTCCGGACATTTCCTACACGCAAGTGGGTCTCCAGTGTGTCTTCCGACAAGCCTCTTTTTTAAAAAAAAAAAAATCGGCCACCTACGCGCAAATGGGCGAATGGCTGCAGAAGCAGAACATAGTGCTTATTCAATTCCCTGTCGTCCTGCATGAGGGTTTTCAATCTCTGTATTGAAAAAAATTCGGCCAACTTCGAAATTACCGAAATTCGTCGAAATCTTAACCCTCTGCATCAGGCGGTGCAGACTTCAGTTTATCACCGTATAAAAAGCGTTCAACCTCCAACCTGAAATCCTTCCATTGCCGGCAACAACATGACGTGCTCGGTTGGACATGGCCATGACGAGACGGCGCTGCGTCGGTTGGCTTATCCAGAACGTCAGCCGCGGGGTGGGTCGGTTACTTACTCGGTTGCCTGGTCCGATTGCTTATCCGTGCCACGGTAGCATGGTCTTGTTTATCTTTATCTGCAATTCTGCAGGACCAATTCGTCATCTTCTTCTCGAAGGCGCGGTATTGTGATGATGTGGGGAAACGGTGTGCCGGCAACGGATCCAGATCCAGCCTAGTCGCCGTGTCTGTTGCGTTCCTGGCAGGCATGTTGCTTGATGCTTGGAACTGGAACTGAAAGCGCCCGAAAGTAGGAATAAATGGCAGCAACGACTTTGCAGGTGCAGACTGAAAACGAGAGATTCAGGTATTCAGGAGTTCAGAGTTCAGACATACTAGAAGGGCTTCAGAAACTGTGGGCAAAAAGGAATTGCAAATACCAGAACGGGCGATGCATGGGCCAAAATGCTCTCGATGGCTCCAAACAGAGACTGCTATTATGCAGAAAAAAGCCCATTTTATCTTGGAGGTTATGGTAAGAAATCTTCATGTCCGACTTGTCCATGGAGGCAGCTCTCTCACCACCTCCTCTTTCATTTTTTTGTCTGGTATAATTCAGCCCAGCAATTGATTATCGGCTGAACAATGATTTGGCCCATTCCGGCTACGAAAGTAGACGTTAGGCCACCGTGGACCATCTCGTCGCATGTTTTAGGCCCAATGTGCGCATTCTTTTCTTTTTCCTATTTATTCTTCTTTTCCTGTTTTTTTTTGTCACTAGCAAACATGCCCTTATGTTGCAACGGGAGAGAAAAAACTATGAAATGTTCATCTGAATGATACATGTCTATTTATGTTTGCACAAAATTTTAAATCTATAGTTTATTTTAAGTTAGTATTGGCAATAATATGACATTGTCCTATTAATCTAGTATCAAATTTAAAATATATTTTTGATATTCTTTTTCTCCCATTAGAAAGCATAGAAATATTTACTTGTAAATACATCATAATTTAATTTCTTAATATCCATATGTAGGTACGGTTAAATATGAGTTTCGCGACTTCCTTTGTAGACCCATAAAAAGTTGCAATTCTAATATTGGATCAAAATTAGCGAGAAGTTAGTTGTTGACGTGTCAAAACTCAAAACTTGTTTGTCTGCTGATAATTACAACGGGAGTTCTCTCGATTTTTCACATTCTAGCCCTCGTTGGGATTTGTACTAGACTGAGCGGGATAACAAATTGCTCAAGCTTTAAGTTTACATTTTATTAGTTAGACCATGGCTGAACCAGGTTATAGTAAGTTTTAAATTAAAATTTAAAATTACATGTCTTGGTGGTGAAAATCTCTGTTTTTTAAGAAAGAGGATTCAAAGATCCATGGTATTATATTTATTATTATTTGTTTTTGGTATTTATAAGAAAAACATAAAACGTAGAAGAACTTAGAACCCGAAGGTGGTGGATGCGGATAGAGTAGAAAATAGCAAACATGCCCGTGCGTTGCAACGGAACACGATACTTCATGGAATCATACTTCATACTATTGTTAGACGCGAGTTGCTCTAACTCATATGAATACATATCGTGAGTCTGGGTCACATACGCGACATAGAAGCTGTAAGACTGTCTCCAATAAGGAGACCCAAACCCAAAATGGGTAGCGAGAGATTCAAAATCAGCATCCAACAGACTACCTATACGGGAGACATATTTTGGGTTGTCTAAGAGACGTAACCCAAATATGAGTATCCTCTCTCCTGGAAACCCATTTGTAGAAAGGATTCTCTTTTGGGTCTTGTTGTTGGAGAAGATGTCGAATAGGTATTGAACTTTTTGCTTGTAGCGCCACCCAAAGAACGAATGAGTCTTGTATTTTTGGTGTTATTGTTGGAGATAGCCTAAGGGCAGAGTAGGGATGTCTTATCGGATCTGGATTAGTTTTATTGACATGTGGAGATGGAGCCGTGGTGAGTTTATAGAAGGAATGGAAGAAGAAATTTTCATTCTTTAATATTCTATATGTAAATATAGGTACATAGATATAGATTAAACTGGATGACAAACTGCTTAAGTTTTCAATCATGATTTGATTAGTTAGACTATTGGCTGATCAGGTTCTAATATTAATAATTTTTTTCCTAACCAAAATTATATTATAACAACATAGCGATCGAAATATTTATTTATTCGAGAAGAATAATCGCCATGTTCGCTTGGCTTATAAGCCATACTTTTTCAGCCAACGAACAATATTTTTCTCTCACAACAAATTAGCCAACAGTATTTTCAGCCATGACTTATCAACCAAGCGAATAGGGCAAATGAGTTTAAATACCCATAATACAATACTTACTATTTATTTATTCTATTTATAAGAAGAAACGTGAGAAAAAAAGAAGACAAAAAAGGTCACGGAACTAACAAGGAAAAGGAGAATTAGAAAAAAACAAAAAAGAATTAAGAAAGGGTTGAGAAGAATAAAGAGTTTAAATACCCATTAATACAATATTTATTATTTATTTATTCTGTTTATAGGAAGAAAGGAAGAAAAAAGAAGACAAACAAAATAGTTACGAAACTAACAGGTAGAAAGGTGTCGGGTATCGATATTAGGGATAACCAAAGCAAGGAAGTTAGCGCCCACGCTGACTTCCCCGGATGACTCGAGGCGTATTAAAAGGTCGTGCCCGACTCCAAGGCCGCGGGCTCCGTCTCGCCCGACCTCGAGGCCACGGCTCCGTCTCGCCCGACCCCTTGGACGCCGTCTCGCCCGACCCTAAGGACGCGGTTTCCGTCTTGCCCAAGGTCGTGGGCTCCGTCTCGCCCGACCTCCAGGACGCGGGTTCCGTCTCGTCCGACGGGGATCCATACCGCCGCCCACCACTCCAGGTCCAAGCGTATGGGCCTGGGTCAAAACTCTAACGCCAGGAAAGAGTCTGGCACGCCTCGATGTAACATGTGACCATGACGGGTCATACCTGGGGATTCACATCAAGAACAGTGTCGGGCGTGCCAATGCTATTATGCCTAATCCTCTTATGGACGCTGACAGGCGCGTCAGTTCACCACGACGTCCGCCAAGACGGAGTGGAACACCACGACCGACAGATGACGCCTGTGCATGGCGCCAGTGACAAACAGGGCCATGATATGGAACAGTCTCTGTTGACATCTATAGGATTGGCGGGACCCGTATGAAGGAGAAGGACCCGACAACCCTGGAAGCCTTCTTCTCCTTTTCCTCCTCTGTAACCCACATTTTTCCTTCGCCTATAAAAAGGGCAAGCAAGGCGCCCCATGAAAAAGGGGGATCTGGACAAAAGAGCACAACACGAGCACACGGCAGAGCGACAAAGCGAGCTCTCAACACCCGTTCACTCCTTCCACCAGAGACTTGGGATCCTCTCCCTCTCTCGCCCGTTTGTAACCTCTACTGCAAACCAAGTACCGGTAACATGAGCAGCAGCAAACTAGACGTAGGGATGTTCCGCTCGAACCAGTATAAACCCTTATGTCCTCCGAGCACACCATCCAAGCCAGACGCCTAAATACAAATTTACTCGTCGGTGGTCTGAAAACACTAACAAAAGAAAATAGAAAATAGGAAAACAAAAAATGAATTCGAAAAGGGCACGACCGGGCACAACGTTTTTCATGGAAGATACTGAAGTTTCCATTCGACGGGAATATGGAAAAATCACAGCGGGAGATTCCGAAGCGGGTGGTTGGACCAAAAAACTTTTGGTGACAGAAATTTTGCCTTTTTAGTATTAGGTATAGATTACTACGTAGTTTTTTCTTATTTTTTTTTATCTCTCTTCCTTTTTATACATTTAATTCTAATAATTATTTCCTTTATTTTTACTAATTTATTTTCCCTTTTATTTCCTCTATTCCATGAGATGTCCTACCATGTATTTTGGATCGTTTTCACAATTTCTTTATGTTTGATAATGTATTCTGGATATTTTTCTCAAACTATCCAGATATCATTGATGATGTATTTTGTAATTTTCCTATAATATTCGTATGACGTTCCATGTATATTTTGGGTTGTTAATGTAGGATCTATGGGACGTTCATATGGTACCATAAGATGTTCTACGATATATTTTAGATTATTAACGTAGTATTCATATGATATTTTTCAATTTTTTATTTTTCTAAACTACGTGAATTTTTTTCCTTCTATATTTATTTCCCTTTTATCTTTATGTATTTTGTTTGTTGGGTAGTTCTCTAGAGAGTTGTTGTTATTTATCTTTTTTATTTTATTTTTTAGCACTTCATAGTTTTTTTCTTGTATTCGTGATCATACTGTGCTATTGAGTGAAACTACCTTTTGTTACACTTCCTCTCCCCTTGAATAAATAGATTTCTACTACCCTTGATTAATTAGATTAGTTGCACATTTATCGGCGATTATTCAAGTTGCACGGTAATTATAGCATTTACTGCACTGATCCAACTATAGAAACTCAAGCTTGGATTGGGGAATTTGGGAGTGGTAATAAATACGAGACAACTTCGAGGAAAATAAATGGGTTGGTAGACCATTCATCCTCCTAAAGATTAATTTATTTGTAGACAATCTTTTGTGCTAGGAATCTTTATTCAAGGACAAAGGAATAATTTGGTTGGTCAGCATAGACTAATTATAATAGATAACAAGTGCATCAACTAGCAGTATATACATAAAAAAGAGCAAAAAGACCATTCAAATAATTTCAATCATACACTTAATATAGATGGTTTTAGGAAAAATCTAAAACTAGTTAGATAATTTTCTGAGCTAAAGCAAATTTTCTAAGACTAGACTAGATTTTAGAATTTTTAATTGCATAGATTTATAGGAAAAATATTTGATAATTTTCAAAAAAATATTTATAGTCCGGATTACCCTCTAAGCTATCAACAAAGCCCGATTTACCCCCTCTAGTCGACATAGCGTCGTTGGGCACGCACAAAATCGTCGTCCAAAAGTCGAGAAGGGTTAAAAATATAAACGATTTTAAAGGTTAAGTAAGGTTAAAAATATGGTTTTATAGTTGAGGGTCAGAAATCAGACTGCCATAGAAGTCGAGTAGGGTTTAACGGACTTTTACTTTATAAGAAATACGATAATGATACGATAAGGACGTCTGTCCCGTGACTTTCGTCCGAACGCACTCCCGCAAAAAAAAGAAAAATCCCCGTCCGCTCGTTTTGTTCCCCGCAGCACCTCCATCCTCGTCCCCGCTCGGACACCGCGCCCCACTCCGTGCTAGCTGATGCTTCCTGTCGGAGACCTAACACCAGGGTACCTCAGGAGGTGGAACCAATAACCATCGAACATTAAAAACTTCTGGACGGACAAGGGCGCCGCTACGTTCCTTGCTCGGATGATGGGACTTTGGTTCCGCCTCACCTGACGCCATTGGGCCATGCTCCACCTCGCCCAAGGGCTAAAGGCTAGTCTCCGCCTCGCCCGACGCCTTTGGGCTAGCTCCGCCTCGCCCGAGGGCTGAGGGATAGACTTCGCCTCGCCCGACGCCTTTGGGCTAGCTCCGCCTCGCCCGAGGGCTGAGGGATAGACTCCGCCTCATCCGACCCCCGAGGGACGGGCTCGGTCTCGCCCGAGGGATAAGGACTGGTCTCCGCCTCGCCCGACGTTCGAGGACGAACCTCGCCTCACTCGATGTCTAAGGACTGGATTCGCCGTGCCTGACAACCTCTCCCCATACCCTCATGATGATATGTACAGGGCAGGACGAGATGTGCGGGTCAACCACGGCTTCAAGGACCATACCCTACGCCTCAGTAGGAAAAGTACTGTCAGGGAACGACGGGATGGGTGCTTTAGACCCTTTCGGGTGTAGTAGAGCCTAAAAAGTGTTGAGGGTGCGTGCTCTTCGCCCTGTAGAGTTGTAGGCGTCGCCTTCAGCTCTGGGACACGGAACCCGATGAAGATATACGACAACCATTACGCTCCAGAAAAGGATTCACGACCTCCACAAATGACGGATATGCCGTCACCACGTTATGGTCCCAAGGGAGCGGTGCCTGCTTCCTGCCCCCTCGGGTTCACTAGATCGGAGCACATGCTTCAGCCTCCGGACGCCCTCTCCGATCGAAAGGCCTTGCCCACAGCGATACTTTGGACCCCGACCCCGCATCCCTCCAACAGGGACTCATGGGCACCAGAAGGCGTGTGGAGCAAGCCTAGGCAAGGCTCATAAGTCAAAACCACTGTACCAGAGTCCATATCCTACGCAGGGCAGTACTCTGTAGCTATCCTGACATTCTACAGAGGCATCGACAGTATTGTGGGCGCTTATCATCTTTTCACACCCACCAGAATGGGCAACAAGGCTAGGTAGATGTGAGCAACAAGGCTAGGTAGTATACGCACCCTAGCCCTCTCACTTGTAAAGCCGTCCCCTTCATCTATAAAAGGGGATGCGCTTCCTCCAATAAAGGGACCGACTTTTGATGGCACAACACACAACATACACAGTCAAACTACTTCTAAGCTCTTGGCCTCCTTTTGATCCTTCCATCAGAGACTTGGGACCAGTCCCTCTCTCGATCGTTTGTACCCCTACTACGAACCACTTTCGGTGCTAATAACACGAGCAACAACAAATTGGACGTAGGGACATTCAGCTCGAACTAGTATAAATCTTGTGTCCTTTAGCGCACCATCCGAGCCTAACGCGCATTACTATAAATCTACTTGCCGATGCTTGTACAAAACACCGACAGTTGGCACGCCAGGTAGGGGCCTTTGCGCATTCCAAATTAGGCCTCGGATGGCCACCCACGCAATCAGCTGGGTCCTGGGCGCACACATGCGTTTTAGTGACCTAGATTTCATCGTTACACTGGGAGGAGAGCTAGCGCTGGCCCACACGTCTGTTTAGTCTCTCTCTCCCATCAGTCTCAACCACCGGAGGCTTGAGGGCCAGCCCGGCGACTCCCTTGGACCCCAGTTATCTAGGGAGGCCTCGCGCCGCATCACCCTCTTTTTGAAAGGCCCCATATGGAGCGCCCTGACAGTGTTTTCGTTCAGTCTTCGCAACGCCGCGGCGACCGCTGGCCACCTTCTAGCACTATGCATGGTTCAGTCGTCCACGGATAGCGAGTTCATGGGGATAATTGAACATGATACGGAGATTCTCCATAGGCTCCTCACGGAGGAGCTAGGATCATCCTCCAACTCTGACTCCAGCAGGGGGAGCCATCACCCTTCCCGTGAGTGCTTCATGGTGCAGACCCCCAAGGGGCACATCGAGGATGTCTCCGGGGAAGAGGCTACCCTAACAAGCAACCCTGACAGTAGGTCCAGGGGGGAGGCAGCAGCCCCATCTCACTTGAGGATAGAGCAGCTGAGAGCCCACAAGCTAGAGATCGATGAGGCCGGACAAGGGCTCATCCGGGAATATACGGACATCAATCGTGAGATTGAACGCCGCGAAAGCGGTGGGTGCGCACGCACCATGGCCCGCACCGTGCACTAGAGGATCCTCACCGACGACAGGAGCCTTCCTCACTTCGCTCAGGCAAGCCAAAACATCGCCGCAGCGACGGCCTTGTTGCACGACCTTTCGAAGGCCGCGACATCTGAGGATCGCCGCACCCGTCGAGAAATTCGCACGTTGCTCGAGTGTGCAACGGCGCAGCAGATAGAAAGCTCATTGTCTCGACAACGCAAGCCCAATGCCAGCTATCGCATGCCCTCAGTGCGCCCCACCAAGGATGCGTCCGTTCACTAGACACCACCAGGCGGCAGGCAGCCCTCTGCCATCCCGGTGCATCAACGCCTCGACCACGACCGCGACATGAGCAACACCATCGATGCCCGCAGGCACACCCACGGCGATGTGGGAGAGGCAGCCCACCACGGTGAGCGCTACGACAGCGGCGAGGACCGAAGCCCGAGCCCTAGCCTGCCAGGCCCTTAGGCCTTCGACTGACACATCCTTAATGCTGCGTTCCCACTAAGGTACCGACCACCAACCAACATCCCTAAATATTCTGGGGAAACAAACCCCAGGCTTTAGCTCGAAGACTATCGGCTTGCATGTCAAGCCGGTGGTGCGAGTGATGACAATTTCATTATTCGCAATCTCCCGCTATTCTTGGCCGATTTGGCGCGAGCATGGTTGGAGCACCTATCGTCCAATGCCATTCAAAGTTGGGCGGATCTAACGGAGATCTTCATGGGGAACTTCCAGGGCACGTACAAACACCCCGGAAACCCATGGGACCTCAAGAACTGTCGCCAGAAGGCCGATGAAACCCTTCGTAGGTACATCTGGTGCTTCTCTCGGTAGTGCAACGAGCTCCCTAACGTCGTCGACACCGACATGATAGGAGCCTTCCTATTTGGGACAACCTGCGAGTCTCTGGTTCATAAGCTAGGGCATAGGGGCCCATGGACCACCAAGGAGCTCCTAGACATCGCCACCAGCCATGGCTCAGGAGAGGAGGCGGTTGAAGCCATCTTCAACCGCTCCGATGGCAAGGCGAGGTAGGATGAGGACGCCGATGAAGGCGCCTCCAACCGTCCCGCCAAAAGAAAGAATAAGAAGCAATAGCACGACAACTTGCTCGTGGCCGCAGCCGATCGCAAGGGTGGCTGGAAGCCTGCGGAGGGAGCTCCAAACACTTTGAGAAAATGCTCAAGGGGCCATGCCCAAACCATGCTTTCCTGGCCAAGCATCTATACAAGGATTATGGCCTCATGCGCAAATACTTGTCCAGGGGACTCAACAAGGGGGAGTAGGGGAAGGAACCTACCCCCACTGACAACGCCGAGGAGAAGGACGATGCCTTCCCAATGCCGAACGGCACCCTCATGATCTTCGGAGGATCAGCGGCCTACGACTCCAAGCGCCGCCAAAATGTCACACGCTACGAGGTCTGTATGGCTGGACCGGCCATGCCTGCCTTCCTCCGGTGGTCAGAATCCACCATAACCTTTGACCGAACTGACCGTCTGGATGTTGTCCCACACCAAGGAAGGTACCCGCTTGTCGTCGACCCGATCGTTGGCCCAAAGCGGCTCACAAAAGTACTGATGGACGGAGGCAGCGGCCTTAACATCATGTACGCCAAGACACTTGATGAGATGGGCATCGACCGAATGAACCACCGCCCCATCCAAGCACCCTTCCATGGCATCGTACCTGGTAGATAGGCCATGCCACTAGGGTAGATCGATCTGCCCGTCACTTTCAAGGATCGGTCCAATTACAGGACTAAGACCCTTACCTTCGACGTGGTAGGGTTCCCTGGAACCTTCCACTCCATCCTTGGACGTCCATGCTACACGAAGTTCATGGCCGTCCCCAACTATACATACCTTAAGCTAAAGATGCTGGGCCCTCGCGGGGTCATCACCATCGGCACCTCCTTCCATCACGCTTACGAGTGCGAAGTCGAATGCTGCGGCCACGCCACAGCAGTCGTCGCCTCCGAAGAGCTTGCCACCCTCAGGGAGGAGGTCGTTGAAGAAGCACCCGACGCAAAGAGGTCGTCTGGGTCATTTGAATTGGCGGAAGGGTCCAAGGAGGTCCTCCTGGACCCTAGCAGCTCTGAGGGCAAAAAGTCCACATCGGGACCGCGCTCTCCTCCGAATAGGAAAGCACGCTCGTCGACTTCCTCCGTGATAACAAAGACATCTTTGCATGGAAACCCTCGGATATGCCAGGCATCCCGAGGGAGGTCGCCGAGCATACCCTAAAAATCCTCCTAGGCTCCAAGCCGGTGAAGCAACGCCTGCGCCGCTTCGACGAGGAAAAACGTAGGGCCATCGGTGAAGAGATAGCAAAACTGTTGGCTGCTGGGTTCATCAGGGAAGTACACCACCCAGAGTGGTTAGCAAATCCTATTCTTATGCGAAAAAGAGCAGAAAATGGAGAATGTGTGTCGATTACACATGCCTCAACAATGCGTGTCCAAAGGATCCGTTTCCTTTGCCACAAATAGACCAAATAGTCGATTCCACCTCAGGGTGTGAAACCCTCTGCTTCCTTGACGCATACTACGGCTACCACCAGATCGCGATGAAAGAGTCCGACTAGCTCGCGATGTCTTTTATCACCCCCTTCGGATCGTTCTGCTACATTTCAATGCCGTTCGGTCTGAAGATCGCAGGGGCAACTTACCCGCGCTGTATGCTCAACTACTTTAGGGACCTCATCGGGCGGACCGTTGAGGTCTACATTGACGACATCGTAGTAAGTCCAAACAGGCTGACCACCTTGTCATCGACCTCAAACAAACCTTTGCAAAACTCCAGGCAAACGACATCAAACTCAATCCCAAAAAATGTGTTTTCGGGGTCCCGAGGGGCATGATGCTTGGCTTCATTGTCTCCGAGCGTGGCATCAAAGCCAACCCGAAGAAGATCTCAGCCATCACAAGGATGGGCCTGATCCAAAACATAAAGAGGATTCAACGGATCACAGGGTGCCTTGCCTCCCTCAGCCGATTTATTTCGCACCTCGATGAATGAGGACTCCCCCTTTATCGACTCCTGAAGAAGTCCGACTGCTTCAAGTGGACAGCCGAGGCCCAGGAAGTGCTTGACATGGTTAAGCAATTTCTAACTAAACCCCCAGTCCTGGTCCCTCCAAGCAACGGATAATCCCTCCTCCTATACATAGCGGCCACCACGCAAGTGGTTAGCGCCGCCTTGGTGGTAGAGCGGGAAGAAGAGGGGCACGCCTTCAAGGTGCAGCGCCTCATATATTTCATCAGCGAGGTGTTATCCGACTCCAAAACCCGCTACTCCCAAATCCAGAAACTCCTCTACACCATCCTCATCACCAAAAGGAAGCTATGCCACTACTTCGAGTCACACCCTGTGATAGTCGTGACGTCTTTTCCCCTCGACGAGGTCATCTGTAGCCAGGATGCTACAGGAAGAACCGCAAAGTGGGTGCTCGAGCTGATGGATCAGGGCATTACTTATGCGTCCCGAACGGTGATCAAATCCCAGGTGCTAGCTAACTTCATCGCGGAGTGGACCAAAGTCCAGATGCCACCAGCAGTTGTCGATCAAGAGTACTAGACGATGTACTTTGATGGATCGCTAATGAAAAAGGGTGTCGATGTAGGACTAGTCTTCATATCACCCCTCGGGGTCCACATGAGATACATGGTTCAGCTTCATTTCCCCTCATCAAACAATATTGCAGAATACGAAGCGCTCATCAACGGCCTACGAATCACCATCGAGCTAGGCATCCGATGCCTCAATGTTAGGGGCGACTCCTAGTTGGTCGTCGATCAGGTTATGAAGGAGTCAAGCTGCCACAACACTAAGATGGCGGCATATTGCCAAGAAGTCCGACGACTGGAGGACAGATTCAATGGCCTCGAGCTCAATCACATCCCAAGATGCCTCAATGAAGCGGCCGACGCACTCACAAAGGCAGCATCTAGCCAAGAGCCAGTTCCGATGGGTGTCTTCACCAGTGATCAACACAAGCCCTCGGTGCGCTATAAGGGATTGGAACAAGCCAACGAAGGCCCATCTAATCCTACCCCGGGGGCTGATCCACCGGCTGCTCTGCCCGACCCCAAGGTCATGGAGCTTGAAGAGGACTCAGCAGCAGAGTTCGACCCTCCCAACGACTGGAGAACGCTTTACCTCGACTACCTCCTCCACGACACATTACCGGCGGATAAGACGAAAGCCCGACGGCTCGCACATCACGCCAAGTCCTTCATTCTTATAGAAGACGAACTCTACAAATGGAGCCATACCGAGATCCTACAGCTCTATATCCCTGGCGAATAGGGAAAACTTCTACTGAGCGATATCCATGGTGGAGTCAGCGGTCACCATGATGTGCCAAGGACCTTGGTTGGAAATGCATTTCGATAGGGCTTCTACTGGCCCACCATAGTAACCGACGCCGAGCAAATTGTACGCACCTGCAAAGGGTGTCAATAAACGTATTCCGATAGGGCTTCTACTGGCCCACCATAGTAACCGACGCCGAGCAAATTGTACGCACCTACGAAGGGTGTCAGTACTACGCTCGGCAGATTCACCTTCCAGCCTAGGCGCTCCAGATAATCCCCATCACGTGGCCCTTCATGGTCTGTGGGCTCGACCTAGTTGGGTCACTCAAAAAGGCACCCAGGGGCTTCACCCACCTACTTGTCACCATAGACAAGTTTACAAAATGGATTGAAGCTTGACCAATCTCCATGATCAAATTCGAGCAAGTTGTGTTGTTCTTCCTCGACATCATCCATTGCTTTGGAGTATCAAACTCCATCATCATAGACAATGGCACACTGTTCACTGGCAGGAAATTCATTCGATTCTATAATGAACAACACATCTGGATCGATTGGGTGGCTGTCGTGCACCCCCGGACGAACGGGCAGGTTGAGCGCGCAAACGGCATGCTCCTGCAAGGTCTTAAGCCTAGGATCTTCAACTGATTGAACAAGTTCGGCGCGCGCTGGCTCGCTGAGCTCCGGGCGGTACTCTAGAGCCCAAGGACAACCCCTAGCTGGGCCACCGGCTACACACCCTTCTTCATGGTCTATGGATCTGAGGCTGTTCTCCCAACAGACCTTGACTATGGAACACCAAGAATCAGAGCATACAACGAACAGGGGGTAGAGGCATCCCACCAAGACGCCATGGACCAGCTAGATGAAGCCCACGACATCACCCTCCTCCATTCAGCTAAGTACCAGCAGGTGTTGCGATGGTACCACAGCCGATGCGTGCAGGACCGAGCCTTCAACGTCGGGGACCTTGTCCTCCACCTTGTGCAGAGCAACAAGGACCGCCACAAGCTCTCCCGCCCTGGGAGGGGCCGTATGTCATCGTGGAAGTACTTCGCCTAGGCGCCTATAGGTTGAAAACCATCAACGGCAAGGTCTTCACCAATGCCTAGAACATTGAGCAGCTACGTCGTTTTTACCCTTAAAACGCATGTTTTTTCTTATCAGTTTTTGTCCTTACAAAATCCCCGATCTTTAGTGACATCCAACCCCTGCAAATTGCTAGGGGTCGGACCTCACTCGGGGGCTGATACAAATAATACGAGCACATTTTGCAAACACTTCCTGCGTTGTCTTTGCAAGTCTTCATCTAAGTTGTTCGGTTCTCCTCATAACAAGTCCAAAAAACTAAGATTTCGGGAGTAAGTTCTGAGTACAACCGGTAGGACTGCGGGAGACCCACGCCCCAGCGGCTACAACCTCTTTGCTCACCAACATAATCAAAACTAATTCACTCGCATTCCTAGTCCTTTGCAACTTGGGCCATGGGAAGGCATCAAAACCTCTTCACAAAAAGAGGGAACTAAAAAAATGTTAATATTTTTCATAACAGAACATGAAAACTTGTTCATTATTGCACAAATTCACCACTTACAAAGTGATTTCATCACACAAAGGAATAGTGTACTCCTAAAAATCTAAAGGACTGTTCACCTAGGGGCTCCCCCAAACTTATTCAATTACAGTCTCTGCTTAGCCTTACTACGACTACTACTACTGCGGTCGTCGCGCTAGGCTCTCCATCGGTAACATCCGGGCATGTACACGGACCAGTTCGTCTACTATGGCCACTGCGCCAAGCTCTCCATCGGCGACAACCGGGCATGTACACGCACCAGTTCGTCTACTGCGGGCACCGCACCATGCTCTCCATCGACGACGTCCCACTGCTTCGCTGGATCTTCAAAAGCACCATCATCTGCAACAATGAGCACCACGCCGGTGACTGTGGTTCCTCGACCCCGAGGTGCCCAGGGATTATGCCATCGTCATTGGCCGCAACCCTGACAACAACGCCTCTGCCAAGAAGCCCGGGGACTACGCCATCGTCATCGATCGCAACCCTAACAACGGTGCCTCCACCGGTAGGCCCGGGGACTACGCCATCATCATCAGCCGCAACCCTGACACTGGCGTTAGGGCAGAAAGCACCTCCCACTGAAGGAAGGCCGCAACCACTTGCGGCGAAATCAACAACGATCATCGCCCTCCGGCGCCTTTTCTCCTTCGGCAGTGGCGACCCCTCCTCGGCACAGGCGAACCACGCCATCTCATCTATGTTGGATGACCTCTAGCTCGACATCATGCTCCAGAATCATGGGGGGACTTGTGAGTTCTTCTCTCCCTGACATTACCCTCTCTCACCTAGGAGCCGATGCTTTCGAAGAAAAAAAAGGAGAAGAGGTGGCGGCTCAAAGGCTGGCGGGGAGGTGGGGTGAGAACTCTTCCCTCCCCCTCCTATTTAAAGAGGGGGCTTAGCAGCTAAGGAAAGGCGAAAGGTTCAGACAAAAAACTCTCTGCCTTCCCCTATTCAATACAAATGTGAAATCAATGCTGACGGAAATCTGAGGGGACGCGTCGAAAATTACGGGACGCGCTCTGGTCGATGGGACACCATCTGGTAAGCTAGAACGTCACCTGGGCATGGCCCGCCACTAATATGCCCCGGGCGTGAGAACTGGGGCACGCTCACCTACAGGCGACTCTCTGTTTCCCTAGGCAGGACCAGGGGACGACCCAACAATGGAACCTTCTTCTAGGGAAAGCCCAATGGGCCTCCTGGGTCGATTGGGTCGCCTAGGCAAAACAATGAACGAACGACCGACTCAAAGATAAGCACCCCTGTTTATTTACCTTGAGTGTTGAATTCTTTGCCGAGCTTCCGACCCTAGCAATGGCAGAGGCACAGACATCGCTCGAGGGCTATCGAGGGTGCCTATTTGTCTAAAACACCCTCTTAGCCTGACCCCTCCTTACGTTTAAAAACTAAAAGCACGGCGTATGGGAACAAAACATGAATACAACTGGGCAAACCAACAAACCCTACGGCCCGACGGCTATGGTGTTTTTTGTTCACCAGCATAATCGCGTTCATAGTTCCTCACATTACTAGCCTTGGCTCCCGCCTTCCCAAAAGGATTTTGGAGGGGTCCACCTGCAGAGCTCCCCCCTTCAGGGGGAAGCTGGCAGATCGCTTAAAAATCAATCGCAAAAACAAAAGTAGCGATACTTACGTAGGTTACGTCGGTCTCATTGAAAACATTGAACCCGAACTTGGCTCGAACACGTCTGGTAGGACCTTCCCACGGCTCATACCACCAAGGTAATGTTACCAACCCCCACCTTCATTTCGATTAAATTATACATTCAAACATTGCATATGCAAAACATTGCATCCCAATGCTTCGTGTCGCGTCACGAAATGGCAGTCACCTCATTCAATATGGGTGGTAGCAGGCCAAGGTTCGAAGGCTGGCCCATGAAGGGCTCGAGGCCGCCTCATGCCAAACAGAGCCAGGGAGAAATAACTGAGACGAGCCCTTGCGGCCCTGCCTAACCCCGCTCAGAAGCGGACAAGGACATCTCAACCTTTTCTCGTTCGATTCTAACCCCGAGCCAAACCCACAGAATCTCCATCAAGGAAAGGCCATCGGGCCACCTGAGCCTATCGAACGGCTCGGGCATCTGCCAAGAGGCGGGTTAAGAAATTGTGGAATGCCACTAGAAGGCTCTTTCAACCCCATCAGCAAATGATGGACCCAGATTCCACACGAATGTACCCATTAGCAAGCTCATTGAGCACAACACTTGAGCCACCGAGGCAAGTGTTGTCTACTTGGCCCCTCCGATTGCGAAAGTCGAGGATGGGGTAACACGCGAATTACGGCCGACCCCTATCAAACCCTAACAAGGCTTGGGGGCTCGAGCCGCTTGATATAGGGACAGAGGTTCGAAGGCCCCCCTTGCCGAGCCCATAGAGTCCCCATTTGGGGAATTCTATTGGAATGCCATCCGAGGACTTTGCCGACCCTGTCACAAAAACCACGGAATGGGATTCCATCTGAACGCTCTGGTCTCCAGAAACACCCGACCCTAGTGGATGCAAGGGGTTGGATCTCACTCGGGGGCTGGTAAAGGTACGGCTACCTCCCTTCCTTTTTTCAAAACAATCATTACATTAGACTCCCTCCTCACATCAAGAC
Organism: Miscanthus floridulus; assembly: GCF_019320115.1. Taxonomy (NCBI): domain Eukaryota; kingdom Viridiplantae; phylum Streptophyta; class Magnoliopsida; order Poales; family Poaceae; genus Miscanthus; species Miscanthus floridulus. Next base: position 12,160,875 of record NC_089585.1, read on the forward strand.
TAGTGGCAAGGTTTGGGGGAACATATTGGTTAGACCGAAAAAACCAAATGACCAGACGGCTATGGTATGTTTTGCTCAAGTAGCACAACCCAATTTTTTCCCCTGAAAGCACCATCGGCCCTGTGGCCTTAGACAAAGGGAAGGGTCGGATCGAATAAACACTCTTTGTGATTGCAAAAAGGGAAGAAGGTGAAATCAAACAAAACAAAATTATGAAGCAAAATCACGAAACTACTGCCAGACACGAAAGTACCGACACTTGTTCACATATTACATATAAGTGTTGTTCAAATTTATTCAACTAACTACTTCCACGAAAGGAGAACCATTTCTTTCAGATTATCTGCCAGGTTCTTCGCAAGAGGAGCCACCGCCTTCTCAATCGCGTCTAGCTCATCATCCTCATAAGTAGGCGGGAAACCTTCACTCATCACCTCCAGGTTGATCTCCTTCTCGTAATGAGAATGGGCAACGGTGAAGGCTTGGGTGATCCCGGCGTGAAAAGCACTCTCCTCAAGCTGGCCCACCTGAGCCATGATACTAGCAGCATGGGCAGCAAGCGAGCTGGTCCCCTCCTCTTGTGCCACCTGCAGGTTTTCGTAGACCGCTAGAACAGTGGAGGATAGGTGATCATACTCATCACCTTCAGCTTGGAGAAGCCCCCGCACCTCGGCAAGATCGGTGTGCAAACTGGCAGAAACTTCTTCGGCATCCCGCCATCGGACCACCTTGACTCCAAGATCCACCCGGCGTGCCTCGGCCTCCCGTCGTGCTTTGTCGCGCTCTCGGATGGCCCGATCAACCACCACGGCATCCTAGTTCGCCTTCTCCTGCAATGTCATGGACCTCTCCTCAACCTTCAGCTTGAGGTCCCGCTCCGTCTACAGCTCCACTAGGAGCTCGTCGGCCCGCTCACTAGCCGTGGCGTTCTTCTATAACAGCTCATCTCGCTCCTTTCAGAGCCTAGCATTCTCCTCCTCATCCAGCTTTGTCCTCGCCAACAAGTCCTCAAACATCCTGTGGGCCTCCTCCATGTCCTGATGTGCCTAGGCCTCCCGCTGCTGGGCGGCAGCAAGCTGCACACCCACATCTCCTCACAGTCGGGCCTCCTCGGCAAGGCGATCCCATTCCACCTTCTATTCACGGAGGAACTAGGATTTGCTCTGACTACGAGCAACAATGATCTAAAAAGAAGACCGGTATCAAAAATACGAAAACACAAAAGTACTTGAAGAAGGAGGAAAATGAGGAAGAATGAGCAGATACCTAGCTAGTAGGAACGACATTTTCACGCAGGGCCCCTCTGACCTGGTCCAGGGCATTCATCATAGTCAAAAGCCCGAAGTCAAGACTCTCCCGCTCCATGCTCTCGGCATGGTCGTCGAGCGTGAAAAGGGCTGACGTTGGGTCCTGAGCGGCCATCCACTGAAGTGGTGGCTCACCCCATGTGGGGGAGTAGCTGCCTCCTGATAAAGGGGCCAGGGGCGACTCCCTCTTGGTCCTCCGCACCACCGCCACGACACCCGAAGACCCTACGACCAAATCCTCCTCCATCTGGGCCGCTTCGAGCGCCACAGGCAGATCCGCCTGAGCCCCCGACGGCACGGACTGCACCACACCCTCGGACACCACCATGGCTACATCTGGCTTCTCCCAACATGGCGCGGTCATGGCCACCCCCACCAGGGCCCCTAGTGGCATGGACTGTAATACGCCCTCGAGCACCACCGTGGCTGCGCCTGGCTGATCCTGGCTTGGTGCGGTCACGACCACCTACGCGACCCTCGGCCGGCGGTGCCACACCCACCGTGGAAGATCCCACCTGCTCGATGGCCACCAAAGATGCGGGCACTGCCACGGCCACCGTCGAGTCGACCAACACAGACGCAGCATCGTCGCCACTACTGAGCGAAACAGGAGCAACGTCGAGCGACGTCGCCCATCCCGCCTGACGGGCAAGGCTCTTCTTGGGCACCATCCCCAGAGGGCGGCCCGTCCGCAAGAGTCTACACAAAAGAAAAAGGCATAAACTCAAAACAAAAAAACAAAATAAAAGAACGACAGGGGAGTCAATGGCTTACCCCGATGCCTTCGGCCGGTGGGAGCGCTTTGGGGACGAACCCCTAGACCCTTGCCCCAACTCATCGGGATAGGACAGCTTCAAACCTGCCCCCTGCTCCTAGGAAGGGGAGCTCATCTCCCTCATCTCTGAGGGCGTGGCCACAGAGCCACCCCTCTCGGTCAACACCTCAGGCTGGGTGGCAGATCCACCCACCTCCGTCCTCTCATGGGACACAATAGAACCCCCCTCCTCCATCAGCACCTCGGGGGCCTCCTCAGATCTAGCCACCCATCGATCCTCTACCGGCACCCTGCGTGAAGCGGCGGACTCTTCGGCTCCAACCTTCCATCGAACCTTGCGGACTCGCTTCCCTCCACGCGGGACTGAGGGGTGTTCCTGCACTGGATGGAGGGGCACTGGTCAGCGGGCACTCATCCTCCAGGATGCCCCAATCCACATCGGCAGCAACCTCATCGACATCATCATCGTCATCATCATCGTCATCACTGCTTACATCCTCTCCTCGATCCCAGTGCTTCTTGCTTCCTGCTGCTTCTTCAGCTTTCTCCTGCTCCCTTGCCCTCTTTTCCCACTCGGCCATGATGCGATTCGCCGCAGCCATGACCCGATCCTTCGGCAGCGGGACCGGGCAGTCCTTGAAGGTTAGCCTCCTTAGGATGGTCCTACCATCCCAAGATTGGTATTAAAGGATCAGAAATTCAATTGAAAAGGAGGGCACGGGGAAGGAAAGCTTACAAATTCAAAAAACCATGGTTCTGGTCGCATTGGGGGATGCCCTGGCACCGGAATACACATGTTCGAGGGCAAAGCCTGGTGGTGTCCTTCGAAGGCTCCATCGCCTCCTTGATACGATGTGCCACCTCAGAAGGAGCAAGCGCCTCATCAACGAGCACTGTTCCTTCGAACATCTCTCTAGGAACCATCCGGTACAAGGGAAGCACGCGCGCCATTAGCGGTGCCACCCTCCTCACATGGTAGGCACCAATGATCCCTGACCCCTTCATGCCCTGGACCTTCAGAGCATGAATGGTGGCGAGAAGGTTGGCAAGGTGTTTGTTCCCCGGAGTCGAACAACCCCACTGCCATGACTCTAGGGCCTCGTCGATGAGGCGCCCAGAGTACTTCGGCAATATGGCACTCAGGTCATCCTTGACATAAAACCACTACGAGTGCCACCCCTTATTGGAGGTTGACAGATGCATCAGCGGGTAGTCCCTCGATCGGGTGGGGCGTAGATGAATGCTGGCGCATCCCATCGGCACGTTCACATCCTTCCCCCCTAATCTTCCTCTTTGACAAACTGACGGTGAAAAAGTGCCACCACAAATCGAAGTGGGGATCGATCCCTAGGAAACCCTCACACAGGGCAACAAACGCCGCCATATGTTGGACACCGTTGGGGGTAAGATGCTACAACTCAACTTGGTAATAATCCAACAACCCCCGAAGAAATCTATGCGCGGGTACGGCAAATCCTTGCTCATGAAAGATGGCAAAAGACACGATGTACCCTTCGGGTGGCGCCGGCTCACTCTCATCACTGGGCAGTAGCCACTCCTCGATGGTGGACAACGGGCAGAGGAGGCCACAGCAGACGAGGCCCTCCAAATGCCGAGAAGTAATGCCAGATCTGCCCCACAGCTCCATCGAAACATCGGGAGGAATGTGGGTCCGAGCTCAACGAGAGCGACGGCGTGGACGCGAGCTCAACAGCGGTGGTAAACACGGATGCGAACCTAATGGTAGCAGCAGTCTTGGCATGGGAAGCTAGGGCGATTGGCGGCGAAAGCTGCGGATGCGAAGGCGAGGAAATGAAGTACGGAACCCTAGGGGCGAACCCCGTGGTTTTATAGTGGCGACGGATGTGAGAAGGGCAACTGTCCGCCTCGATCCCTGGGCCAGCCACGCGCACCGCCGCGTCATGTCATGGGACACGCGCCCATGATCCCTATCCGCTCCGACCAAGATCACGCCAAACGGTTCACCTCCCTAGTGATCGGACTCTTCTCCAACAGAGGGAACGTGGGCCAGAAAAAATTCTTCTCTGGTCCATCTAGGCCCAGAAAGACTAGGGTCGGCCCAACCAACTCAATCACCGCGCCCAATGAAGGATGGGCCCATGAGAAACTAGAACTCGAGGACGCAAGCATCACTAGGGCCTTGATCCGCAGTCAGGACCTAGTCAGGCCAGCACTGAGCTAAATTCCCGCAAACGAAATACCATGATTCCCTTAAAAATATTCCATCGACAAAAAACCAAGTTCTTCAGCCTTACCCACGAAGGGTCCAATACACCCTCCGGATGATTCTGTCCGAAACGCCTGGGGGCTCGGGGGCTACACCCATCGGGTGCGCTCGCGCACACCCTCCGGCAAATTAACCCCGACAAAATTGAAAACACCCCCCGGATGATTCTATCTGAATCGCCAAGGGGCTTGGGGGCTACTGTCGGGGACCTAACACCAGGGTACCTTAGGAGATGAAACCAATAACCATCGAATGTTAAAAACTTCTGGACGGACAAGGGCGCCGCTACGTTCCTTGTCCGGATGATGGGAGTTTGGTTCCGCCTCGCCCGACGCCATTGGGCCAAGCTCCACCTCGCCCGAGGGCTAAAGGTTAGTCTTCGCCTCGCCCGACGCCTTTGGGCTAGCTTCGCCTCGCTCGAGGGCTGAGGGATAGACTTCGCCTCGCCCGATGCCTTTGGGCTAGCTCCGCCTCACCCAAGGGCTGAGGGATAGACTTCGCCTCACCCGACCCCTGAGGGATGGGCTCGGTCTTGCTCGAGGGATAAGGACTGGTCTCCACCTCGCTCGACGTCCGAGGACGAACCTCGCCTCACTCGATGTCTAAGGACTGGATTCGCCGTGCCTAACAACCTCTTCCCATACCCTCATGATGATAGGTACAGGGCAGGACGAGACGTGCGGGTCAACCGTGGCTTCAAGGACCATACCCTACGCCCCGGCAGGAAAAGTATTGTTAGGGAACGACGGGATGGGTGCTTTAGACCCTTACGGGCATAGTAGAGCCTGAAAAGTGTTGTGGGTGCGCGCTCTTCGCTCTGTAGAGTTGTAGGCGCCGCCTTTAGCTCTGGGACATGGAACCCAACGAAGATATACGACAACCACTACACTCCAGAAAAGGATTCGCGACCTCCACAAATGACGGATATGCTGTCACCACGTTATGGTCCCAAGGGAGCGGCGCCCGCTTCCCGCCCCCTTGGGTTCACCAGATCGGAGCACACGCTTCAGCCTCCGGACGCCCTCTCCGATCGGAAGGCGTTGCCCACAGTGATACTTCAGACCCCGACCCCATGTCGGCACCAGAAGGCGTGCAGAGCAAGGCTGGGCAAGGCTCATAAGCCAAAACCACTATACCAGAGTCCATACCCTGCGCGGGGCAATACTCTGTAGCCATCCTAACATTCTATAGAGGCATCGACAGTATTGTAGGCGCTTATCATCCTTTTGCACCCATTAGAATGGGCAAAAAGGCTAGGTAGACGTGAGCAACAAGACTAGGTAGTATACGCACCCTAGCCCTCTCACTTGTAAAGCCATCCCCTTCATCTATAAAAGGGGATGTGCTTCCTCCAATAAAGGGACCGACTTTTGACGGCACAACACACAACACACACAGTCAAGCTGCTACTAAGCTCTTGGCCTCCTTTCGACCCTTCCATCGGAGACTTGGGACCAGTCCCTCTCTCGATCGTTTGTACCCCTACTACGAACCACTTTCGGTGCTAATAACACGAGCAGCAACAAACTGGACATAGGGACATTCAGCCCAAACCAGTATAAATCTTGTGTCCTTTAGTACACCATCTGAGCCTAACGCGCATTATTATAAATCTACTTGCCGGTGCTTGTACGAAACACTGACACTTCCTTCACCCATCGCTCATTCAATTCCCATCCCGCCCGCGACACTTTGGCTCCCCAATACCGCGCTGCGCCGTGCGCTCCATCTCCTCCCTCACCCCACCCCACCCACACAGGCGCGGCCGTGTCCGTCCACACACTATCACTGCCTGCCTGGCCCCGATGGGTTCGTGCTATCGGCGGTGGCGAGGGTGCTGCTGCAGCGCACAGCGTGGGGGGCGTGGGGGTGGCCTAGGAGATGGTGCTCCTCGCGGGGCCCCTCTAGGCGGCGGCCCTCCTCGGCCTCCTGCTCGGCTAGGCCTCCTCGGCCTCAACCTTCTCCGTCGTTGCCACTCCAATCCCCACCAGGTTTGTCGTGGCTGTGCAGCAAACACTATGTTTCAAGTGTTTCGGATATTTTAAAGTTATGTTTCAAGTGTTTCATCTAGATGTTCCATATGTTGCAATGACAATATACGCATGTTGCAAGCCTATGTTTCAAGTGTTTCACGTATTTCAGACGTATGTTGCAAATGTTTTATCTGGATATTTCAAAAGTAGATCTTGGTATTGCACATGTTGCAATGGCTACACATACATGTTTCAAACGCATGTTTCAAGGGTTGCATCTACTTTTAGACGTATGTTACAAATGTTTTATCTAGATGTTTCAAAAGTAGATCTGACGTTGCACGTGTTTTTTTTACTTTGGTGTTGCACATGTCGCAATGGCGCTGGTGGCTGGCGTTGCAGCGGCCTTCCTCGCACGACGTGTCTCGCCGTCTCCCTCCCCTCCCCTCCCCTCCCTTCCCTTCCCTTCCCTTCCCTCCATCTCCTTGCCGTGGAAGTTTGAGCTCGGTGGGAAAACCATACCCGACTAGCGCAGGCGCCACGAAGGTGGTGGCCTCGGGTGGGCCCGATGGCGGCGTGATACCCGCGTGATGGCCCCGCAGCAAGCTTGAGCCCATGCAATCCGCTCACTACTCGTGGGAACAAAGCTGCCGCGGGTGTCCGATCGGAAATAACGTGCTTGCATAGGGACAAGGATACTAAACATGTACTCCCTTCTTCCAGTGTCCAGGTTCAAAACTAGAATTGCGTTTTCGTGTCGAGGTTTAAAGCTAGAATTGCGTTTTCGTGTCTAGGTTCAAAGCTAGAATTGTGTTTTTTTTCTGGACGGAGGGAGTATAGGCTACGATTGGCCAGGCTAGCCCAACCGTTTTTCTAATGCGTGGAAAGTCTGTCCATTGGCCTCACAGGCCCAACTAGCTCACCCCCGCTCGATTCACGGGCGCCAACCGGCCCGCCGCCACGATAATAACGAGAGCTCAGGGCTTGTTTAATTCAAGTGTGTAAAGTTTTACTGTGTCACATGTGGGTGTCGCATGGGGTGTTCGGATACTAATAAAAAAACAAATTACAGAATTCGTCAGTAATCCGTGAGACGAATTTATTAAGTCTAGTTAATCCAACATTAGCGTATGTGTTACTGTGGCATCACATTATCAAATCATTAACTAATTAGGCTTAAAAGTTTCACCTCGTAAATTAGTCGTAAACTATATAATTAATTATTTTTAATTTATATTTAATACTCAATGTTTGTGTCCAGATATTCTACGTGACGGGGAGTAAATTTTAGGGGAGCAACCAACCAACGCGAACGCGTCAGTCGCGCGGTCGCTGGCCTGTGCACGGTGCGCGCGCGCACACGTCGGTCAGTGTCAAGGCCACGCAGCGCAAGCGGCCGCGCACCTGAGGCCTGAGGCCGATCCAATCCAAGCTGCCGCCTGACGTGCCGCAGTGCCGCTGCCATGGACCATTTCGTCCTCCTATATCTGGCTATTTGTCCGTCGTCATCGACGACTAATCTGAACCCGCCGGAAACAAGCACGAAAAAACTCGGCAGTCAGCACCGGGCCGGGTTTTGGGGGCTTCCAACTCGGTTCCGCTTTGGCATTTTCCCGCCGGCACCCAACAAGTCGCTGCATTTTCTCTCGTTGTACCTACGGCCGGAATTAAGCTAAGTGTCAGCGACACCGTGCGTGGCCTTGGGCTTACGTTTGCCTGCATGATTGGCTCTTCATTCGCCTGTCATTAGCTGCCTGCTGACTGCCGAGCACACTTGCTGCACCGCCTGCCTATAACCCCCCCTAGCTAGCTATAGCTAGCTGCTAGTTTAGTGCAATGTCTTAGATATATATAGCTCGATCGATATAAGGGCCATAACGATTGCATGATGAGTTAGGTGCTGTCGTCGGTCGAGTAGCTTGGCCTATTATTCTACCGGCCTCTTGCATTGTTGCATCACGCACCGCAGCGCCTTGGGACGGCCTGGGGACTGGGGAGACCGGAAGCGAGGGACACGGCCTACGCGCTCTGATCACGACGTGCCTGCAGCTGCGTACGTAACGTCACAGCAGCTCACAGGCTGACAGGCATATACATACTCGTGTTTTTTATAGACGTCGTCGATCGGTCCTACTCATGCATGATGTTCGTATTTGTGGATCGAGCGAACAATTTTCATTCGTTGTGATGATAGCAACATTGCGTCTATATACTGCATATATCTATTTTTTGTTTTAGAAAAAGGACACCGATCGATCTGCATGATGAAACTGTTGACACTTCGCACCACGCCGGCCGGGCTTGTCAGAGTATATATATACGCGGGTGCTGCTATACGGACCTACGGCAGTAGGAGCTCAGGATATGAATTAGAATTAGCTAGAGTATCCATCATATATTGCTATAGCTTTAGACATAAGCCAGTAGTACTATACAAAAAGCTCAGGGCTTAATAATGTTGAATTGTTGATTATTCAATATTCGTAGTGTATATATTCAAATTCTCACACAGTGCCGAATATATTGCTCAGTGTTCACTATGATGAGTAATGCTACCCCACCTGAGCTGCCTGTATATATATAAACAAATGCTTGCACTGCAAGCATTCTACTACATAGTGCTGATGACCTGAACTAACACTAGACCTCGCTAGCTCGCATGCCGATTTGAAATCACCGATTGATAAATAAACAATGGTTTCATACATAAATATACCCACGGAAAAGATTGGAGCTGTCTGCTAGCTAGCTCTACAATTTACATGCCTTGCTTGGATCAGCTCTAGATATTATTATTCTGTAGGTATATATGGGATGATGAGGTCCAAGTGATTGGAACAGACAAATTAACTTATTAACACAGTGGCCGGGACATGAGAATGTCTATATCTGTGTGTTTATCATATCCGTATATGTGGTGACTTTTGGGACACGTGAACAAGGAAGGCTAACAAGAGCATGCATGTCCAAATTAATAACAACATTATTATTATATATATTGATCAACAAACGTCTGAAGTCTGAACGACAACATGACCACTAGCTACAGCCTACACTACATGCACACAGCACACTATCACCATACAGTATATTTTGGTCCACTGGACCGGCCGGCCGGCGGCCGTTGCGAGCGGCTTGTCCGTGAGCAGTCCCGGGCCGGGCCCCGCTGCTGCTGGGCCATGCACGCACTGCTCATTCGTCTCGTCCGGGCCGGGAAATGCCAGTGGCCCTGACGCCCTGGCCCTGTTGTGTGCAGGAGTTGTTGCACGACAGTCCTGCTGCTGCTGGTGCGTTGTTCGATCACGGCCGATCGAAAAGGATGCCACGGCGAACGAACCCAATGCAAAGCTACCTACACGTAGAGTCGTAGACTATCTTTATATGTGCATGACAACTGGCGACTTGGATGCATGGCCATGGACCCATGGTGTGTGTGCAAGCCTAGCTAGCTAGAGAGAGCTAGACCTATACCAATACTCCCTCCGTCCCAGAATATTCGTCGTTCTCCCAGAATATTCGTCGTTCTTGCTTTCTGAGAAACAACTTTAACAAAATATATATTAAAAAATATTATTATTTATGATACATAATTAGCATCATTGGAAAGATCTTTGAATCTAGTTTTTTAACAAATTTATTTGGAGACACAAATGTTGCATATATTTTATACAAATTGAGTCAAAGTTGTGGCACAGACACCGAAAACGACAGATAAATTGAGACGGAGGGAGTAGCTCTTAGACTGCTCGATCCGACACACACACAACCCCGATGGGAACAGCCAAACTAACCGTCGACAAGCTATATATCTTTATTTAAGTATTTTGTCCATAACTAATTGAGCAGTCCATCGATCAGTACTGACTGATATACGCCAGTAGTCCCGGCATTCAGCTTCAGGTAGGTAAGGTAGCTCCACGTCGAGAGCATCTGGTCACCGATCGATCACGGATCACGTACACCCCATGCTAGCTCTTGTGCCGTCACAGACCGCTGCATCATCCATCGATGACCATCCATGCATCCATGCATCGATCCATCTCTCTGTTTGTTTCTGGATGCATGGCCGGCCGGGCGCCTGACGATGCTGATCGGACGACGCTGCTCGATGCCTCGATGGATGGTATGGATCGATGCATGGATGGATTGGTCTCGATCGATCGCTAGCTCCCCATGCATGCATGTATTATTGGTGTGCTAGCTAGCTCGCTTTGGCAGCAACGAGCGGCGCTGGCAAGCAGTGGCAGGTACAGAGAACGGGATGCATGGCGCCATTGCCTGCACTGCAAGTCTGCAATCGCCCGCAAGGCAGCCAAAGCTAGATAGCGGACAGCAGGCTACTATACTAGCTAGACGGGTTGAATGCATGCATTATCTCTCGATTGGCACCATAATTAATGATTAGGCACAAATTAAACGGGGCATCTGGCACTGGCCACTACAGGAAAATCAGGCTTTGCCGACTGCCAGTCTCTTTCCCGACTGCCTTTCTCCAGGCAGTCGGCAAAGGGGCTCTTTGCCGACTGTTTTTCTCTGGCAGTCGGCAAAGAGCCTGGCAGTCGGCAAAGCCTCTCCAAGGCAGTCGGCAAAGGCTGGCAGTCGGTAAAGAGGTCTTTGCCGACTGCAAAAGACAGTCGGCAAAGACAGACCGTCGGCAAAAGTGGTCGGACGGGACGGAATTCCGGGCCGTCGGCTTTGCCGACTGCCCTCCGTTAGCAGTCGGCAAAGGCCTGCCCTATTTGCCGACTGCCAAGGAAAGGCAGTCGGCAAAGAAGCTCTTTCCCGACTGCCATGTTAGGCAGTCGGCAAAGATTTTTTTATTATTATTATTTTTTATCCCAGTTTTTTTCTGTGGGCAGTACATATTGTTTGAAATCTCATGTTCAAATTTGGGACCTTTTTATGATATTTTGCTATATTTCATTCAATTATTTTATTTCCTTGCATTTTCTCGCATAGTCCAAATTTGAACTGCAGGTGCATGAAATAATGAAACGCAGCCGTTCGAAAAATAATATTCATGTTGAAGAGTGTATTTTTAGGCCATGTACATGACCCCACTCAAAAAATTGAAGGTCTTGTCCACGACAGATGACCATCCCGATGCGGTATTAGTATTTTTTAATTATAAAAAATCCAAACGAAGTCTGAAAATCACGAAACTTGGCGAGGTGTCATGTTATCATATGCGGATACCATGGTAAAAATTGGACGATGTTTGGAGCAAGTTGCGTCATCTGATGTCCAAAACTCCCATATCTCACATGTGATATCATATGTGATCACATGTGAGATATCAGAGTTTTGGACATCAGACGACGAAACTTATTCGAAACATTTTCAATTTTTTACCATAGTCTCCACATACGATATCATGATGTCTTGCCAAGTTTCGTGATTTTCAGACTACGTTTGAATTTTTTATAATTGAAAAATACTTCTACCGCACTGGGATTGTCATCTCGCGTGGACAAGACCTTCTAATTTTTGGGTGGGCTCATGTACATGGTCTAAAAATACACTCTTCAACATGAATATTATTTTTCGAATGGCTGCGTTTGATTATTTTATGCACCTGCAGTTTAAATTTGGACTATGCGAGAAAATGCAAGGAAATAAAATAATTGTATAAAATATAGCAAAATATCATCAAAAGGTCCCAAATTTGTACATTGTACTTGAAACAATATGTTTAGCCCACAGGAAAAAATTGGAACCAAAAAACCAAAAAAAAAAAAAAATCTTTGCCGACTGCCGTGGGGAGGCAGTCGGCAAAGGATTTGCCGACTGTATGCAGTCGGTAAAGCCTTTGCCGACTGCCGCTTTACGGCAGTCGGGAAAGGCTCTGTTGTTTTAAAAAAATAAAAAAAAGGAAGGGATAACCCTATCCACTCACACCCCCGCCCCACCCCCGCGACCCGCGCGCCCGCCCCCGCGACCCCCGCCTTCACCGCGCCGCCGCCGGCCCCCGCGTGCCCGCGCGCCGCCCTGCGCCGCCCCCCGCGGCCGGAATCCTCGGCCCACGATCCGCCGCCCCGGCGCCCCAGCCTCCCCGCAGCGGCCGCTGCAGCCGCTTCCACCCCCGCCCGTTCCCTTCGGCCGCGTCCCCCACCCCGCACACCCCCCCTCCCCCCCTCCCCACTCTCCTCTCCCGCCTCCCCCTCTACCCCCCGCCCTCCTTTCCCCGCGCCTCCTCCTCCTGCCCCCTTTTCCTCCTCCGTCCTCCTTCGCCTCCCCTCCTCTCCTGTCTCCCTTCCCTCTCTCCTCTCCCCTTCTCCCTCGTCTCTGCCTCCTCCTTCCTCTTGCCCCGCCCCCCTCCATCTTTCCCCCCCATTGCCCTCCTTCCGCTCCCCTCCTTCCTCCTCCCTCCTCTTCCGTCTGACAGATCTCTCCTCTCTCCCCCTCCCCTCCTTTTCCCTCCTCTTCCGTCTTCCTCTCCTCCCTCCCCTTCCGTGCTTCCCCCTTCTCCCTTCCATCCCCCCCCACTCCTCCTTCTCTCCCCTCCCTCTCCTCCGTCCTCCGGTCTCTCTCTTCGTCGCGCCGTTCTCTCCCTTCCTGCCGCCCTCGCCGCCGTGTATGTGATGTCGGCCATCGAGCCGTGTATGTGATGTCGGCCATCGAGCCGTGTATGTGATGTCGGCCATCGAGCCGTGTATGTGATGTTGAATTCTTTTTGCAGGTTCTGAAAACCTCTCCGTACAAGGGAGGTTCTGCCGAAAATTTGTACTTATATTGTTTTGTTGTGTTTCAGAAAAGCGCGGATCCGAAGTAGCCCCGTGCCTTGGTCGTCGGCCTGCACAGCGTCACCTCGGCACCTTAGGTATAACCCCTCTTCCCATATCATGGTCTAGGTCGCGTCACCAAGTTAGGTGTCTCCCGTCCGAAATTGATACAGTTGGAAGTAGTACTTCCAACCGTATCTATTTCGGATTGTCCACGTTTTTTGGACAGCCCACGGATGCGTAGATGGGTTAGCTTCCATGTCTTGCTCATGTCTGAGTCGTAGTTTCGGTTGCACCTCCCGGTTGTTCTCCGGATACACACACTCCCTACGGGGACGTGTATCTCTGTCTTTGTTTTTGCAGGCATAGGACAAAATGCCGGGCGGAAGTAGACCGCGGCGAAACACAAAGTCGATCTACGCACGGGCCCCGACACCGACAGGCATCGATGACGAGGCGTTGGAGGTGCCGACGTCAGAGGAGACTCGGTCACGTCGTAGGACAGCGAGGCAGCAGCTCTTTCCCTCAGACGACGTGCAGGAGACCGGAGACGACAGCGAGGAGGAGGAGGGGGAGGAGGAGGAGGGGGAGGAGGAGACACCAGGGGATTCGACTTCCTCAGGTTCGCGCAAGGTCTACCAGCGTGGGATCACACGTCTCCCTAGAGCGACGATCGCCTTGGAGCACCGTCCTGTGATTCGACCTGAAGGTTCTAAGTAAGTAACCATTTATGTTTTTACGACTTATTCATATGACATGTTTAACATTAAAACTTCAGACTAACAATTCTTCTTACTGACTTGTGCAGAGGCTGGCAGATTGTGAGCGGGGGTGGTGCACGCAGTCCGAATGGCATGCTGGGCCTCCTGATTAAGAAGCACTACCCTGGCCTTATCGAACTCGACGACGGGACCAAGGTGGTGCCTTGGCATTGGTCGGACTTCTACAAAGTCAAGGACGCACACGAGGTCCCCATCGCGACAAAGATCAAGATGGAGTTTTGGGTGAGTTCTTATTGCACTGCTTTGTCGATACACATTCGCTGGACGTTTTTGAACTAATGAAACATGTAGGACTGGTTCACATGTGACGAGGGGTACGAGGACCGGGCGTCGGTGGTGCAGGACCGGGCCGCCATGGCACGGGTGAAGGACATGTACTACGAGGCGCACGTCCAAGTCCTCGTCACCTACTACGCTGACGTGAAGCTTGAGAGGCTGCCACCCGCGGACGCCAAGAAGATGCTCCACTACCCTGAGACCGACGTTGCCAAGGACATCTACATGCAGGTAATTAAGGAACATTGCTTATGATTCCTTCCATGCAAATGAAGTAGAAGACGTTACTACTGATTCATCTTCTGCCATGTCATGTAGTTTCCTGCTGAATGGTGCAAAACATACATGGACTGCTGGGAGGCCATTGTGGACGCCTGGAGAACGCCGGAGTCGTATGAGGAGCGTCGCAGTCGAAGTGAACGTGCCAAGATGAGGCAAGGGCCGGCACACCACCAAGGGAGCCGCTCCCTCGGACAGTACTGTGACGCATGGGTAAGCTTCTGTCGATTGATTTATTTATTTATTTATTTATTCTATCTCATTACGTGTAATCGTCCTTGTGTGTTCCTTGCAGTCCCGCTACCATGACGGGCAGGTCATCAACTTGTACGAGGGCTACGCTTTGTCGAACAAGGGCAAAGCGTCTGATCCGAACAACGTCTTCAGCTCGGCAGATGGGCCCGAGGCGTACACCAACCCGAACGTCTATGAAAAGATGGCCCGGTACACCGAGGCGGCTCGCCAGCGCTATGGTCCGGACTACGATCCAACCCAGCAGCCCCTGGACACAGACCTCGTGATGAGGACGGGAGGAGGGAAACCGCACGGCCAGTACTCGATTGCCAACAACGCAATCGATCCGACCAACGTTCCTAGCCTTCGTCAGATTCGTAGGTCCACCAGCACGACCTCCGACGTCCCCATACGCCGTCGGCAGCCGTCCACGTTGGCAGCGGTTCAGGTACCTTCAGTTCCATTCCTCGTTAATTGGTTTTACATATGTACCTAATTACCTGGGTGTGACATTGCAGTCCGAGCTGGCCGAGCTGCGGGCCGCGACAGAGGCCCGAGAGGAGGCCCATCGGCGGGAGATAGCGGCCAGAGAGGAGGCCCATCGGCAGGAGGCTTTGCGCTGGAGGCAGGACTTTGCCAGCTACATTCAGAGCATTCAGATCCCTGGTGCTGTCATGCCTCCTTTACCCGCCACGATGTTCGGTCCAGCACCTATTGACCCTACGGGGAGTACGGTGAGTATATATATTGGTCTCCATTGTTTTCACGAGGTCTGTGTAGCTACTAATGAGATCATGTCTACTTTGTGCAGTCAATGTCAGCGGGTTCGAACCCGACTCCTCCAGATGGACGTTCTCCTGGGTGGCAGGTTGTTTCGCCTCCGACATACTTCGGGCCTCCGGGTGGCGGTCTTCCTCGGCCTCCACAGTACGGGACCGGAGCGGCGGTGAGCTACCCTCTGCCACATACCCACCACGCGCACACCGGGTGGGAGCACCGCTACACGTCGGCGCCGCTCCAGCAAGGCCAGTCCTCATGGTCTTCGTGGCCTTCAGTTCAGGATGAGCATAGGGACCGTGGGTCGCACGAGGAGTGAAGTTCTTTTGGTTTGATGTTGGACTTGCGCACTTGTTTTTTATGTTTCGATGATCTGTGGACTGTATGGATATTAATGCTTATGGATGCTTGGATGTGATCTATATGTGAATTCGTGTTATATATGCGTGCATTTGGCTTATATATATAAATGTGTGATCTGTGTACTTTAAAGTGTGATATGTATATGAAAAAACAGGAGAGAAAAGAGAGAAAAAAAAAATTTTCCAGCTTTGCCGACTGCCCTGGCAGTCGGCAAAGCTGGGCACCACAGCCTGCAAAACCAGGTTTGCCGACCGCCTTCCTGGCAGTCGGGAAAGCCTTTGCCGACTGCTTTTCTCCTGGCAGTCGGGAAAGCCTTTGCCGACTGCCAGGAAGGCGGTCGGCAAAGGAGACGGGACGGGACGGCGACGGAGTCTTTACCGACTGGTTATACGGCCGTCGGGGAAGCCTTTACCGACTGCTGTCCGGAAGGCAGTCGGAAAAGAATTCTTTCCCGACATCTTCTCTCCCGGCACCCCTTTGCCGACTGCCTAGGCGAAAAACGGTCGGCAAAGCCTTTGCCGACCGTTTTTCAGCCTTTGCCGACTGCTTTCGGCAGTCGGCAAAGAGGCCGATTCCTGTAGTGGGCAGTGCAATCAGTGACGGATCGATTGATGATCAGTTGCTGTCGACACGCTGCTTAATTCGATTAGGGGCGTGTTTAGTTCCGAAAATTTTTGGCTTTTGGCTACTGTAGCACTTTCGTTTGTATTTGGCAAAAATTGTCCAATTATGGACTATTTAGGCTTAAAAGATTCGTCTCACGATTTCTCGACTAACTGTGTAATTAGTTTTTTTTTCGTCTACATTTGTACTCTATGCATGTGCCGCAAGATTCGATGTGACGGTTACTATGCAAAAATTTTTGGCTTTTGGGTGGAACTAAACGGGGCCTAGGTATAGATATTGCAACGAACACAACGACGCACTGATCGATTGCATTTACAGAAATTGCAATAATCGAAAACTGTAATTTTAGTATAAAATATATGTAATAACTGTCGCCTGAAAAGAAACTAAATTTCAAACACCTAAATTTTAGCAAATTTCATATTTTTTTTCTTTTAAGAAAGAAACAAACCCCATGAAACATGCCCTTAGCTATAGCTAGTAGCTACAGTGTTTCTTCCGGGTAAGGCGAGTAGTCCGGCAGACCTGCTCCACGAAAGGTGGCTGGAGACGGACACAGCTCGCCCATGCAGGTGCCGCTCGACCTGTCCCGTTCCGCGCGCCTGGGCCTGGTGGCCCACGCGGGGCCCTGGCCCCAACGAGACAACCGAAGCTTCACCTCGTGTCGCCGTGCTGGCCGGGCCGGCAGCCCGGCGGTCTCTCGCTCGCTCGCCCACGCCACCCACCGCGGCCACCGCTCGCGCGCGCGCTGGCGGCTCAGCTCGCCGTAGCGTTTCGCTCTCGTCGCATCATTGCATGCGCGCAGCGATGCGGCCAGGACGTACGGCTGGACCCGGGCGGCCCCATGTGCCCCGACGTACCATGCATTCGCCTCATTATTTGCTCGGTTCCAAACCCACGCATCTTTTTTCTGGATCGGTCTCTACATTGTACGCGTAAGCAACGCGTGTGAGCCCCGGCGGGCATTCCGGCCGGCATTACTAAGTAAGAGAGCCGCAGGCCCCGGAGGGCACCGGCCGTGTACACGTCGGTGAAAAATTCGTGTCCCGTTTATTTATGGATGGAGGGTGGGCAAACTCTTGTACGGACCCTGTCAAAAAAAAAATATTACTGTAGCTGCTGTGACGAGGTGAGACGGGTTGGCCTGCTCTCCTGGTGCGCTGTCGAGCAGGGGGCGGTCATTAGTTGGGGACGCTTATCTACGACCGTCACCTGCGCTTCTCGACGCCTATACCGCAGGAGCGCAGCGGACGCGCGGGAATTACTAAGTAAGAGAGCCGTAGGCCCCACAGGGCGCCGGCAGTGTACACGTCGGTGAAAATTTCGTGTCCCGTTTACATGTGGATGGAGGGTGGGCAAACTCATGTACGGACCCTGTCAAAAAAAATCACTGCAGCTGCTATGACGAGGTGAGACGGGTTGGCATGCTCTCCTGGTGCGCTGTCGAGCAGGGGATGGCCAGCGCCGGGTCCCAGTGAGCGCGCTTTTCGTTGTCGAGCGGTCATTGGTCGGGGACGCTTCTCCACGACCGTCACACGTGCTTCTCGACGCCCGTGCCACAAGAGCACAGTGGACGCACGGGAAAGAAAATATCAGACATGTTCATCGTGCTTCCTCATCTCTCTCCACTCTGCTCACGGCTCCTCCCTCTCTCTAGTATGCCTCGACTGCTCCTCTCCCTGTCTCAGCAGTGCCGGTGCGGGCGGGCGTCCCGGTCCGGTGGCGCAGCGGCCCCGAAGAACCCTGTATGGCGGCGTCAGCATGGGTGGAACCCGGCGCGGAGGCCCGAGCGGCCCCCGATGTGGCAGCACAACGGCGTGGACGGGCCCTGCTCAAGGGGACCGGCGCGGCTGGCACAAACGGCGGCGGATCAAGCGTCGACGACGAGGTAGACTGCCATCTCTCTCTCTCTCTCGCCGTCGTTTTTTAGCTTTGGTGAAGCGCAGATCGCCCGGCACAAAACACTGGTGATTGCAGAGGAGGAAGAGTAGGGACATGCGCGGCGACGAGGTTTTTATGGCAGAACCGCCTAATCTAATGCCTCGCAGAAGTGCTCGTATTTCATTAGACAACAACCACTCAAGGGAGAACACCAAATTACACAGTTTCGTGGGGCACACCCCTAAGGGAGAACCCGAAAATCCATATTTTTCCATTAGGAGCACAAATGAGAGAATAAAGCTTACATCATTCTTGGCCATTTTTTACATCACTTTACATGTAACATCAGAGTATAACATTTATTATTTAACAATGAAATATATTTATATTATCAGAGTTATGAACAATTTAATTGAACAGCGAAATATAATATGTGAACAGAGTTACAGCGGAAATAATCATCTATTCATGATATGATGAAGCATTGATATATAAACTATGATAATAAATTATAAAACTTTTATTTATAAAACATTTAGTAAGAGTTATAAATAAAAACTATGATCGCGGCGTAAAGAAAATCCTCTCTGAGCCGACCAGGAGGAATCCACACATAAAGGTCAGCTCTAGCATCCACCTGTCACCTGCAACAGGGGGAAATAAAACCCTGAGTACTCAATTGTTGTCGACGAAATATGATTGGCAGTCTACCTAGGGGTATGCCCAAGGTAGTAGATTATCGACAGACAGGTGCGCAAGCTACGAACGAGATGGTGACGCAAGACAGACACGAGGTTTTATCCAGGTTCGGTCGCCGTGAAGGCGTAATACCTACGTCCTGCGTCTGATTGTATTGTTGTATGTCAAATGAGATGTTTTTTGAGAGGGGTCCCCTGCCCGCCTTATATAGTCTGGGGGGCAGGGTTACAGATCTGGAAACTAATCTTAACCAGTTACAATTGCCATAGGTGGTCGGATAAGGATTCCTATTCTAACTGACCAGGATCTTACTTGATCTTCAAGTCTGCCTTGATTCCTTGCGCGGGACTCCGAGCAGATTGGCCGGGCCGCGCGTCGTCTTCTAGTGGGCCAAACCCCCTGGTCCGAGCCGGCCCAAGCCTAGCCGTAAGGGTACAGGGGTTAATACCCCCACAGCTAGTCCCTGAGCACCATGTATTATGTTGCGACACGCCGTTCGATCTTCTTCGGCTAATGCAATCTGTCTTCATGTCATCTCCAACTGGTTGAAACATTGACCAAGCAAATATGCCAGCATTCTGGTCAACACAGAGAGCAGTAGACCACGATTATAGCCAAAGATTCCGATTGTCCGAAGAATGCATGGTGCTCTAAAGAAAAAAGAAAAAGATTTCTTTCCTGATCAAGTGTGCCCACTTGTATTTCTGAAAAGAAATGTAAGTGACCCTTGTACAGTAGTAGTTATGGCCAACAGTTAGAGCGTAGGGGTCGATAAAATAAGCATATTCACCGCAAGGTGAAGTGTGGCCACTTAGTCCCCGAGCCTGGTAGTAGGTGACGTAGGCACGTGGTGCCAGGGTCTAAAAAGAATTCCCAGTTAAGTTGAAAATCCAATCATCGTACAAGCGATACGAGATGCACCGGCAGGTGCATCGTACCGATGTATTCCCCGAGCTTGCTGGAAGGCGAGGTATCAGCCTTGTAGCAAGGTCTAAGTGAGAAAAAATAAATGCCTTTCAACTGTATGTGAGTACAAATCACATGTAGCCAAGGAAAGCGGACTCCGAGCAATGGTCAGAGAGTGGTCGGGGCAGTCCCCGAGCGCAGCGTGGGGAAAACGACGAATCCCCGAGAATAACCGTAGTCAAGACAGTCCTCGAACACAAAGGTAATCGGAACAGTCCCCAAGCACGATGGCAGTCAAGACAGTCCTGAGCACGAGAGTAGTCGGAACAGTCCCCGAGCACGATTGTGGTCGAGACAGTCCTGAGCACGAGAGTGGTTGGAACAGTTCCCGAGCACAAAGGTGGTCGGAACAGTCCCCAAGCACGATGGTAATCGAGATAGTCCCTGAGCACGAGGATAGTCGCGACTAGTCCCCAAGCGAAAGAAGTGTAGCAAAAAACCATATGCCACTTGTACTATTATTTCATGTATTTATTTATTTATTTGTTCTGACAAGTCCGGTCTGACACGTCTGGTCAAAAAAGTAGACGGGTATAGCACGTCATGCTACCTTTTTGTCTTGTCAAGCAAACAGTTGTGCGGCACCTGTCAGTAGGTGCGTCAGCGTGGGCCCTCCCACACTGGCAACGAAGAGGCGTATATATTGGCGTAGATCTCAAGGCTGTGAAAACAACCATCTGCAGTGCGTGCGCACATCCCCCAAGAATCCTAGGCAGACAAAACGGCATAACTCTTGGGTTAAATACGGTATGTGATAGGTCAGTTACTATTTACTGAACCCCATTGCCATTCGCAACCGCAGCTTTCGTCTTCCTCACGCCAACCAACCCTAACACATCCAAAATCACCACCAATCAATCCACCACCATTTCCCCATTCACCAGCAAAGCCGGAGTCATGGCGAAAAGTGATGCGTAGAAGAAAGCAGGGGTCGTGGTGAAGGAATGGTGGAAATTGAAAAGCAACGAGCAGACCATTGAAGACCTCGTCACCATGGGGGTACTCCACAACAAGGAGCTCACAGGATGGCATGCACTGGAGGGCAAGGGGTACCCCGATCCACAACCAGGTGAGATCGTGGTGTACTCCACAACCAGGGGTACAAGAAATGGTTCTACATCCGCGAAGAGCCAAACACGATCACGTTGTGCGAAGTGGGCTACATTCCGGAGAAGAAGACAAGCTGGTCGGAGAAGCTCGAGCATCTGGGACAGATCCTAGAAATATTTGGAATGACCCCGAGGAAAAAATTGGATGGTCCGAGCGTGGTCGGGAGCTTCATCAGCCGATGAATCCAGCCCTGCCAGAGGAGGGTACATCCTAGCTATGAGTATCAAGGGAGCACGAACCCGACGAGGACAAGGCAGGGGACACTTGACAAAATCGACGTCAGAGCTAGAATTGGCGAGCTATTTAACTTAGCCAATCCAAATTATGCCAGATTGAGCGACATCGAGCATGCTTTCAAGTTTGCCTGACCTCTCCCAAAGGTAACTCGTCTTACCTTGTACCCATAGTCTTATATTATGGTAGGATAAGTGGAAACTTACTATGTTCACTCCCTTTTGTTACCCAGGTTAATGGTCGGGATAGAGCAACAGTGTTTGTGTTGCCACCCCCTGGAGTAGAGTGGCCACAAGGAGCTGATCCCACCACCCAGACCAGCATCGAGATCGAGGACGAGGACGTCGACTGGGCGGTGCTTGAAGCTAGAGAGGAGGCAGTGGCCAAAGCCGCTGGTAAGCGGCCGGCTACCCCCAAATGGTCGAAGAAGAGATCAGTAACCACCCTGCTCACCGGGGGGCGCTAAATATCAATGAGCCCGAGGGGGACCCAGAGGAGAACCCGACCGACAAGCATCGGCAGGCGATTTTTGCCTGGTCGGATGATGGCGTAGAGGAGGGAGAAGATGCAGACACCTTTCAACTTGTCCCTCAAAAAAGGAGGAAGCAACTAGAGTCGATGGAGCAAGGTGGGTCCTCCGTGCCCATGGGACCCACATCGCCGACGGTAGTGAAGGATGCAGCCAGGTCGACCTCAGGAGTATTTGGGCAAGGAACGCGACCGGCGATGGGAGCGACAACTCAACCGAGCACGCCACCGACCACTGCAACGTGAAGGACAAGCGGCAGAGGGGTCGAGCACCAAGGCCCAGCGATGGTGCTAGATGTAGAGGGAGACCAGGAGTCATCCGCACAGCACGTGGAGCAAGTACGACCGAAAAGACACGCCTTCTCCACATCATTCCACGCTTCCAATATGTAAGTATTTGTAATCTTGATATAAATTAGCAATTTGTAGTTAATATGATTGCTTTCTGAACTTATCTCGGATGTACTAGCTCGGCATCCACAGAAAGTCCAGACCAGCTGGTCGGAAGTGGCATGGCGCCACTAATAAGTACAGAGCAGACTACCCAGCAGCCGACCACCAAGGAAGCCATAGTAGAAGATCCATCGGGGCCTCAGCAAGCGAGCAGTTAGATAATAGTCCCCGAGCAGGTGGTCGAGGGACCAGCTGAGCCAGGCACGAGTGCTCCGAGCGCTAAACCTGCTGAGGGAAACACCTCAGCATTGAGGGTAATGGAGTAGACCAAGGAGCAGCGATCGGAGGTGAGAGCATAGACCACATTTACCGATGCTGTAGCTCATGGGAAGGCTGTGGTGATCATAGATGCTGCTGATGCCGAGCCAGCACTAGGACCCGAAGAAGAGCCCGAAGAGGACAAGGTGGAGGAGGTCCTGGGCCATCCGCAAGACAAGCGACAACATGTTTATGTGTCGCATTGGTGGAACAACCAATGGGTCATCCATGAGGAAATCTCGGAGGTTGAAGAAACCAAGAAAGTTGAACGGGCGGCGAAGCGGCTCGTTATGGAAGTGCAAGTAAGCTTCGCTTCACCCCCTGGTCTTGCGGTATAGTTGTAGTTGTCTTACTTAGCTATCTACACACAGGACTTAATGAAGACCGCAAGGTACCGCAAGAAATGCTTCGACCAGATCGAGGGGATTGTTGCAAGAAACAAGGAGCTGACGGCGGAGGTGGACCACTTGCGCCAGCAACTTGAAGCCACCGATCATGAAAAGACGGTGCAAGATTCTCAGAACCAGAACCTAGTCATCCAGCTCAGTAAGAAAGAGCAGGAAAGAATAAGTAAGTAGCCATTTTATCATACCGACTACTGACAAGTGCTATTGCGTTGTTGGTAGTAACAGCTGTAGTGCAGGCTTAGAAGCCGAAGTGATCCATCTCCGAGAGAAGATCAGTCATGTGGTCGGGGAGTGTGAACGCTTAAATGAGGACAATAGAAAACTGGCGCAAGACTAGTCGCAGCTTCGGGACCACACGACCAAGATGACAGAGGAGCTGAAAGGTAAGTTGTCCAACCACCTTTGCTCATTTTTGTTGCCTACCATAGTTTGGCGTGGTATAGCGTCTTAACAGCATGTGTGGTTTGCAGTTATAAAAATCAATGCAAAGTAGCATTTGGAGGCTATGATGAAAGACTGTGACAACTGGAAGGCGCAATGCCAAGAGATCACCAAGGACCGTGACACCTAGAAAAGCCAGTCCCAGGAGGTGGCAAAGGGCATTCTGCCGGTCCTTAACCTCATCGATCCGGCGCTAGCAGAAGATGTGCCAAGGACGCCACAGCTGGGATTGATCGAGAGATGTCAAAGGGCATAGGGATGGTTCTAGGAGTTCATGAAGGAGGCGAGAGAGTACGCAGGTGCACATGTGCTAAGCATGGTACGTGCTCACTACCCCCTGATCGATCTCAAGCGCCTTGAGGCTGGATACCCGAAGGAGGTAGATCCAAACAAGGCCGAGGAGCTACGGATGACCCAGTTGGACTTGTCAGTGAAAATAATTGGTGATATTAACCTGTGTGGAGGTGCGACACCACCCGTACAAGGAGCGCCATCAACAAGTTAGCTAGGAGCGCCATCATCTTCAAGCCAACCGGTGAAGCCTACGGTCTCGACCAGCCAGGCATCGGCGGGGCCATCTTCTTTAGCTCGATTAATGCCGGAGTCCCCGAGACCTGATCATGATGTTAGGCCCAGCGAGTAGCAGGCGCCACGTGCCCCGACCAGCCAATAGTGTAGGCTATAGCTGTAGAAGAAGATGTAGTTGGGTTATTGTAAACTTGGACCTTTTCAGACAAGCTTGTAATAATGTAACTGTATTTCAACATAAGCTTGTTTGTTTTGTAGAAAACGTGTTTAAGCTCGGATATCATGTTGATGTAACTAAGTTAGAACATGTTGGCATTCTATTTAGTTGTACTAGTTTAATCGACATGTCATCCTGAAAGGTTTGTATGGCCTTGGTTTGCCTTGCGGTCGGAGTGTGAGATGCGTAGCTTGTGCACATGTAGAAACACACAAGTCAAACCAGAGAGCACCTGCGATCACCCGTAGCGTAGAGAGCGGATCCCATGCATGCGTTGGGAGAAACCGGAGACAGGGCCTGCTTCGAGAACCCGAGAAGGAATGGTGGTTGGTTTTAATTGGTAGAGTTAGAATAACAATAGACTTCGAAGTGACACATTAGAGTGGTCGGAGAAACCATAATAACTTTATTGAAATAAATCAAAAGTACAAGAGTGGTACATATCTTAGTAGCTAAGAATAGAAATGCCTAAGCTTGTCGATGTGCTAGGAATTGGGTACGTCTGTTCTATCTAGACGAGCTAACCTATAAGATGTAGGGCGTGTAACCTCCTTGATCATGAAGGGTCCTTCCCATGGGGTTGCGAGTTTATGGACACAAGCCTGATTTGTCTTCCACTTCAGGACTAGGTCTCCGACCATGAAGAACCGCTCCTTGACATTCTTGTTGTAGTACCTACGTAAAACAACAAGGTATTTGGCTGTACGTACGCAAGAATCGAGTCACTTCTCTTCTGCACTATTCACTTCTAGCTCCCGCACTTCATTGGCCTTGTCTTCGTCAAAGTTCTCTACCCATGCTGATCTGAAGGCTATATCTGCTAGGAGCACTGCCTCAGCGCCATAAACCATATAGTATGGTGATACGCCGGTATTGCGACTGGGTTGGGTTCTGAGACCCCAGACCACGGCTGGTAACTCTTTGAGCCATCTTCCAGGAGCTTTGTCATTCTCTTTGCACATCCTCTTCTTAAGTGCGTCCAGGATCATACCATTTGCCCGCTCGACCTGTCCATTAGCTCTAAGGTCTGCCACCGAGACGTATTTTACTACTATGCTCCTTTCATCGCAGAAGTCCCAAAAAGCGTTTCCGGTGAACTAGGTACCTAGATCAGTGATGATGTTGTTGGGTATGCTGAAGTGGTGGATGACCTGGTCGAGGAATGTGATAGCCTTTTCTAAAGATGCCTTGACCAGGGGCATGTACTCTATCCACTTGGAGAACTTGTCGATCAGCACAAAGATGCATGTAAATTTTCCAAGGGCCAGTTTGAAAGGCCCGATCATATCCAGTCCCTAGCATGCAAAGGGCCAAGAGGTTGGTATAGTCTGAATCTCGTGTGCTGGTACGTGGATTCTCTTAGCGAAAAACTGACAACCTTCACAATTGCGGACTAGCTTCTCTACATCGGCTACGGCTGACGACCAATAGAACCCTGCTCGGAAAGCCTTGCCGACCAGCGTTCTCGAGGCCACGTGGTTGCCATAGGAGCCAGAGTGGATTTTGTCTAGGAGATGCTCGCCATCCTCCTAGGTTATACACTTTATCAAGATTTCCTCCTTCGCGTTCTTGCGCCACAATTTGCCATCGACGAGTAGATACTGCTTACTGCCACTCATTAGGCGTTCATTTTCTGTTCGATCGGTGTAACCGCTACCATCTGTTAGGTACTTGATGAAAGGTACTCTCCAGTCAGGCTCCTTAGTGGTCGGAGGTGGTTTGGTGGTGTTCAACGCTAGAACCGTAGCCACCAATGGCTGGTCTGGAGGCTTGTCGACCGTAGGATCTTCTTCTTTGATGGAGGGCATGAGCAGGTCTTGAACAAATACACCATGTGGGACTTTGGATTGGGATGATCCTAACTTTAACAACGCATCTGCTGCTTGATTTTTGTCCCGGACCACATGTGTGTACTCGATGCCATAGAACTTGCCTTCCAGCTTTCTGATCGCTCTGTAGTATGCGTCCATCTTTTCACTGGTCGTATCCTAGTCCTTGTTGAGTTGGTTGATGACCAAAGATGAGTCTCCATAAACATAGAGATGCTTGACACTGAGCTCGACCGCAATGCACAGACCGTGTAGGCATGCTTCGTACTCGGCAGCGTTATTAGATGCCAGGAAATAAATCCTGAGGACATATCGGAGCTGCTCCCTAGATGGTGATATGAAAAGAACTCCTGCTCCAGCACCGTCGATGTTGAGAGAGCCATCGAAGTACAACTTCCAATACTCGATGGGCCCCTAAGAGGCAGGTGTGCTTAAGTCTGTCCACTCGACGATGAAATCGACAAGTGCCTGAGACTTGATTGTAGTACGGCTTGCAAATTCCAAGGAGAAAGGTCATAGCTCCATTGCCCATTTAACGATGCGCCCATTTGCATCCTTGTTGCGAATGATGTCTCCCAGAGGGTACTCAGTCATGACCACCACACGATATCCGTTGAAGTAGTGTTTCAACTTTCGGGATGTAATTAGTATGGCATAGATCAATTTCTGAATCTATGGGTACCTGGTCTTCGATTCATTGAGCACCTCACTGACAAAATAAATTGGTCATTGTACCTTGTAGACGTGGCCGGGCTCGTCGCGCTCGACTACCATGACAGTGGAGACCACTCGATTAGTTGCCGCAATGTAAAGCAGGAGGGTTTCGTCTTCTCTGGGAGCAGTGAGGACCGGAGGTGATGTAAGAAATTGTTTTAGCTGTGTAAAGGCAACGACTGCTTCCTCCGACCACTCAAACTTCTCGGATGCTTTGAGCAGCTAGAAAAACGGTAGTCCTTTTTTGCCTAATCTAGATATGAAACGACTGAGGGCAGCCATGCATCCGGTAAGCTTCTGAACATCCTTCACCTTTTTGGGTGGCTTCATCTCCAAGATAGCTTTTACTTTCTCTGGGTTAGGGCGTATACCATCGTGACTGACGATGTTGCCGAGCAGTATACCACATGGAACACCAAAGATGCACTTCTTTGGGTTTAATTTCCATTAGAATGTGTTAAGGGCAACAATGGTACGTTCTTGGTTGTCGGCAAGGGTGTATGCTTCCTTGGTTTTAACAACTACATCGTCAACATAAGCCTCGATGAGGTCGTCTTCTATCTCATCTTTGAAGCAGGCCTGTATGACACGTTGGTAGGTAGCCCCAGTGTTCTTGAGCCCGAATGACATGGTTGTGTAGCAGTAGGCGCCAAAGGGCATGATGAAGGATATCTTGATCTGGTTGTCCTTTTTAAGAGCGATCTGGTGATAACCAGAGTAGCAATCGAGAAAGGAAAGCAGCTCACAACCGGTAGTTGAATCTACGACCTCGTCTATGCGAGGTAAGCCAAAGGGGTCTTTAGAGCAGTGTTTGTTGAGATCAGTGTAATCAATGCACATTCTCCATTCCTTATTCTTTTTGCGTGCAAGAACCGGGTTGGCTAACCACTCCGAATGATACACTTCTTTGATAAATCCGGCTGCTAAAAGCTGTGTAACTTCTACCCTAATAGCCTCCTTTTTATCGTGAGCGAACCGTTGTAGCTTCTGCTTGATGGGTTTGGCCTTGCCATCGACATTTAAGGAGTGCTCAATCAAGTTCTAAGGTATACTGGGCATGTCAGCGGGTTTCCATGTGAACACACTCACGTTGCTTCTCAAGAACCTGACGAGCGCATCTTCCTATTTAGGATCCAGGTTAGCCCCGATAAGGGCCATTTTGCTGGGATCACCGTCGACCAGCTAGATCTCTTTATGCTCTTTGGATTTGATGTTCTTGAGTGGGGCCTCGAGCTCTGGGATCTCCAGGTGATCGGCTGGGGTCTTCTTGGTGTCGAGCGTGGTCTCGGCCATGCGAATAGAGAGGTCATGAGCCTCTGCTATTTTGAAGCTGTCATCCTCGTAGGTGTAAGCTGCGTATACGTTGCCCCTGAGAGTTAGAACCCCCTTCTCAGTAGGCATCTTGAGCACCAAATACCTGTAGTAAGGTATGGCCATGAACTTGGTGAGCGCTGGTCGACCAAGGATAGCATGGTAGGTGCCTTCGAAGTCAGCAACCATGAAGTTGGCGTAGTCGGTGCGGAAGTGGTCTCGGGTACCAAATTGCACAGGTAGCGTGATCTGCCCGAGAGGTGTGGAGCTCTGTATGGGGAGAACACCCCAGAACTATGCCTCGTATGGCTTGAGATTAGCCTGGGTTATCTTTAGGGCTAGCAAACTGTTCTTAAACAGTATATCGATGGAACTGCCACCGTCAATCAGCACTCTATCGAACTAAACCTTATTGATACAAGGATCGAGAACTAGAGGAAAATGCCCTGGCTCAGGTATTGCAGCCCATTGGTCCTTTCTACTGAAGGAGATCTCGTGGTGAGACCAAGGAGGAAGCCGTGGATCGGCGATGAGGTTGTCGGCATTGGCCACGTTCAAGCAAGCGCGAGCGAGCAGCTTTGCGTTCTCGTTTGGTCTCGATGGACACTCTACCCCCAATGATGGTGTGGACGCAGTCGGTTGGCTTGACGTACTTGTGATGGGGATCTATGTCTTCATCATCGTTGTCCTCGTTACGCTGCTCCCCTACGTCGTTAGGCTTGTCGAATGTATCCGGAGCCTGTTGGCGCGTGTAGATAGATTTGAGAACACAGCAATTCTCCATGGTATGGTTTGACTTGGGATGGAGCTGGCAGGGTCCTTTTAATGCTTTGGTGTAGTCTTCTTCATAGTTGCGACATCCGCCACCTTTTTTAACAGTGTTGACTTCGCCGTCATCTTCCCGAGCACGCTTGCCCCTGTAATCGTCATGGCGATTATGCTGGTCG
Source organism: Miscanthus floridulus (assembly GCF_019320115.1). Classification (NCBI taxonomy): domain Eukaryota; kingdom Viridiplantae; phylum Streptophyta; class Magnoliopsida; order Poales; family Poaceae; genus Miscanthus; species Miscanthus floridulus. The sequence goes on from NC_089585.1 coordinate 12,189,761, forward strand.
TGGTGGTCGTGGGAATCGTTGCGCTGGTTGTGGTGATCAAAATTGTTGTTTCGACCATGGTTGCCATGGTAGTCGTCGTGGTGTGGGGGGTGGTCGAAGCGTGGAAACCTTGCTGCTTCTTCGATGATTAGCTTTTTAGCATCATCGGCATCTGCATATTTTTTAGCAGTGGCTAGGAGCGCTGTGACCGATTCAGGTCTTTTGTGGAGGAGCTTGTCCCTTAGCGTGTCGTGGAAGTAGAGACCAGTGATGAAAGCTTTGATTGCCTCGTTGTCAGAGATTGACGGGACCTTGATGCGCATCTCCGAGAAGCATCGGACGTACTCGCGCAGTGGCTCATCTTTACGATATCGAATCCGCTACAGATCATATTTGTTGCCGGATTGTTCGCAAGTAGCAATGAAGTTGTCGATGAATGCTTGCTTGAGATTTTGCCAAGAATCAAAGTAGTTCACCGGCAAGCTGACCAGCCATTGGTGGCCTGCATGGGCAACGACGACTGGGAAGTAATTAGACATGATGTGCTCGTCAGCCATGGCTGATCTACATGTGGCTTCTGGAGTTTTTTGAGCTTGAAGTTTTTGGGCTAGATGACTTGGCGAAGGTGAGGAGTAAACTGCTTCAAACCCAGAGGGCTGTGGGTAGTATCATATTCCATACGACGATAGCTTTCGTGGGATGCACGATCGTTGGCTCTTTGGTTAATGCGATAGCGCAGATCGCGTTCTCCGAGGGAATGGCGGAGATTGTTATTGCCTTCACGGCGATCCTGATTGCCACCCTGGTTGACTCTACGATCGTGGTTATCACGGCAATTGTCGTGGTTGTCTTGTCGATTATCGTCCTGGTTGTTGCGGCGGTTGTCATCCCGACCACCATCATGACCACCGTTTCCGCCTTGATGGTTGTCTGATGGGTCGTTGTTGCGCGAGCCACGTTGGTTGGGTGACTATGGGCGACTTGAGTACTGGCGACTGTGGCTTGATTCGACTGAGACGGATGGAGCCTGGGCTTGGTTTGCAATCTCTACGGTCTGGGCTATAGCAGCCATCAAGTAGGCTTGTACATCATCACAAATTGCCTAGATTTCCAGGGTATTGGGTAGTCGTTGCATTGTTGCCATAGCAATAGCTACGTTGGCGCTTGAAGTCTTGAAGACATGCTTTTCCCCTACCCTATCAAAGGCATTGTTGAGATCACGTGGCTGGAACCTTATGCGTCGTGCCTCTTCTTCTGCCTCGGCTTTGGCTTATTTATGATTAAACCGGTCAATATTGCGTGCTTCGCATGCTAGCCTTTCTTGTTCTGCTTCACCAACTACCGGTGGTTTGTCATTACTGATGACATTGATCAAGTCTCCTTGCCTTGGTGGGAAAGATGGGAATTATGGGAAAGCCGAGGAGTGGTCTAGGATATCCAAATCGTATTCAACTTCTTCGTGATCACGATGCTGGAGCTTAGTGTGGATGGAGCCAATAGATGCGATGCTAGACGGGGAGCTTGAACCGCCCTCTTGAACTATGTGGACCGATCCTTCTTGATACTCCTCGATCTGAACCATGTTGATGAAGTTGCGAGGCTTTGGCCGAGGTCGATGTATAAAACATAGATCCGAGCAGCATCGTATATTGTACGCGTAGTTGGAAGTAGTGTTTTGTAGGCCGTAGGGCTAAGCCTGGTAATTCTCCATCAAGACTTTGCACTTAGAGAGCCAAAGACCTATTGCAGGGGCTGGTCGGCGACGAACGGAGCGCCCTTCAAGAGTAGACGTGACCACGAGATCTGTACCAAGTCGTACAGGACAACTAGCCTGAGCTGGTCGAGTAGATCTATTATCGATAGTGGTTACCTGCTCGGTAGGTTGATTTTGAATCAAATCTACCAGAGCTAGGGTTTCAGCAAGCTTGGTGCCGATCCGATCGATGGAGTCGAGCAAGTCGGTGTTGTCGATCTGCCTCCCATTTTAGCGAGGAAGCGAACGATGGGTTGTCGGCATGGCTGAAGACGATGCTAGTGTGGCCGGAGCCAGATCCAACATGGTCGGAGCCGTAGCTGATGCTGGTGAAGCAGTGGTCGATGCAGATTGGATCTACGCCTCCTCCGTGGTCATGGCGATGAAGTTGTCGGAGCCAGTGGTCCAGGTGATCTGGTCGATGGTGAACGTGAGGTCGTTCGGCGTAGCCATGGAACTAGGGATGATGACCATCTTATTTGTTGTGGGAGCAGTACACACACCCCCTACCTAGCACGCCACTATCGACGAAATATGGTCGGCAGTCTACCTAGGGGTATGCCTAAGGTAGTAGATTATCGGCAGACAGGTGCGTAAGCTACGAACGAGATGGTGACGCAAGACAGACACGAGGTTTTATCTAGGTTCGGCCGCCGTGAAGGTGTAATACCTACGTCCTATGTCTGATTGTATTATTGTATGTCAAATAAGATGTTTTTTGAGAGGGGTCCCCTGCCCGCCTTATATAGTCTAGGGGCAGGGTTATAGATCTGGAAACTAATCCTAACCAGTTATAATTGCCATAGGTGGTTGGATAAGGATTCCTATTCTAACCAACCAGGATCTTGCTTGATCTCCAAGTCTACCTTGATTCCTTACGCGGGACTCCAAGCAGATTGGCTGGGCCGCGCGTCGTCTTCTAGTAGGCCAAACCCCCTGGTCCGGGTCGGCCCAAGCCTAGCCGTAAGGGTATAGGGGTTAATACCCCCATAATTGTACTCAGCAAGACTTACCCGACAGGAGAAAAGAAAAGACTCCAAGAATATAAAAGGCTATCTGGCTTATAGGTTTATTTTATCTGTAGGAAACATTACTAAGCGTGCGTCCTTATATTCAATTTTTATTAACAGTCGCGTTAGTTCATTAACCAACCATTCTATGTAAGCACATGTACTACTTTCAAGCAGGTGGTAAGTAATCAGATTTCCTTTTTCCATATTTCATCTTACAGTTCTTACTACGGTGCTAGGCTATAGACAAGCCATACCGGATTTCTCAGCGATTCGTGAATCAATGCCCCCAGCTGGGTACCCCGAAAACACACGCCCCGCTGTACCCCGAGCACAAGCAGGACCAACCCACTACCCTCCTGTCATGGGGTCTAGGTCCCCATCCAAACTAGGACTCCAAGCCCCCGCCCCTGAGTCCTAGACTCAGTGCGGTGTAAGGACCTCCTAACCCAAAAACCACCATGACAGTCGGTCTGAAAAGAGCCGAAACACATGATAAGAGAGTAACAAGTCTTCCAAGCGCCCATACCCAAGTATGTGCTCGGGATAATATGTCTATGACTTGCCTAGAGTCTTATGCAATGGCCGGTCCTTAACCGACATAGACAGGGAAAGCAGTGTAACCAAGCTATGTCTCATTTGCCACAGGACACAACCTCTTACACCCACCAAAATCCAAAATATATCCCTGCCCGGTCACCATTTTTCTTTCCACCATTTTATATATTCCAAGTGATAATAATATAGTAATATATTTCCTATCTCTCGCGAGTGACGTGCAATCACTCGACTTCTACCTGAGTCCTGTAGCATAGCAATCTACATGATCATGTCATACTAGTAAGACTCATAGGATAAGGATATATATGCAAGTGGGTTTCATTCAACTCCTGAAAATTTAATGCACAAATATAATTTAAAGTGCAGAAAAGTAGGAGTTATGCACCGGGGCTTGCCTAGGTAAAATATAATCAGAAGTTAGCTTTCCATCATGGTGACATGATCTCTAAAAGCACCATTTCTCTACCAACTCTTGATGATACCATTGATCCACCGTCGTTGTTCCTATTATGATATGCAATGAGATGCAGAGATGGTGCAATAGTTAATTAACACTACAACAACAACTCTTAAATAGAGTATATACTACGAACTAACAAGCTAGCTCTAATGACTAATGTACTAATCTACGTATCAACATCGTCGAGAAAGGCGTCATTTCCCAAATAGTATTGCAGTTATACAAAACCCGTTGTTTCGTTATTCCATCTTATCGATTTAATCTTTATTCGAAATAGGGCATCATTAACTACTCTAGTAAACTAATTATTCTGGAGTTACAACAATTACAATGAGTAGCTAATATTGCTAGGAACCTACTGTAGAAATTTCAGATCCAACGCTATTATCAATTTACCATAACAATTCCTACAAGTTTACATTTTCATAATATTAAGCATTCTAAATCAATTAGAGCAACCCTGGAAACATCTTTAAAACTAGGTGAACAAATTATACTAACAAGTAGATTATGATTTTAGAAACCTAATAAAATTAGTTTTATAATTTTTTGGATTCCTAAATAATTTTATATTTAAAAAACAAAACCCGCTCAGAATTTATATTAGGAAATCTACTCTAATTCACTGGAAACAGAAAAGAGCACCGCGACCCAAAAGGCCCACAGCGAGCATGGCCTCGGCGAGGCCAGCGGCTGACGAGCTGGCTCGGCCCACTGGCGCACAGTGCATGGCCCAGTGGGGGGAAAGGGCGCGAGCAGCCTAGCTAGCCGGCGGCGGTAGGCTGGCCCAGCGCGCGGCGCGTGAGTGGCCCAGGCTCTGCGATAATGGCCCAGCAATGGCGGGAACGGGCGCAGCGGCCCAGCATGAGCAGGCCAACCCACGATGGGAAGACCAGCGGTGGTGGCACTATTTTGCTAAGAGGCCCCTGTACTTTTGCTAAATTAACCTACAGTACTCTAGACACTATTTAACCCTATTAACATGAATCACGTATTTTGCAATAAGCACCATGTATTAGTTTCTACTTCACTTCTTACCCTTCTATTCTTCTCCAAAAATAGAGTACAGGGCAGAGGAGCACTGCCCGGTGACCAATCCCGGTTGGGGAAGGCACGGTGGCTGTGGGAGGCCTGCCGAGGAGTTGTACGGGAACCTGCGCGGTCTCGGGCTGGCCACGACGAGACCTGAGCCGGTCCCCAAAAACCTACCCCCATGAGACGTGGCATCGGCGAGTCAGTTGCGGTGGTGCCGGTAGAGTGGCTCCTCGGCAGCAGGCGGCATGGCGCAAAGGCGAGGTAGTGCGGAGCTCGGCGCGAGGCGAGCGTGAGCCTAGGGCGCATGGCATGGCCAGGCGCGGAAAGTAGGCCAAGGCGACGCAGGCACCAGTAGCAGGGCAACCTGAGAGCGGTCCAGAGCGGGACACACATGTGGGATCCGGGCGCACATGCGCGTGTGGCGGTCATAGGATGGGCAGCGCAGAGGGCGCGACAACGGAGATGGGACAGCGCGGATGATGGCGGTGGTGCTGCGGTTGGGAGGCGCGGCGACTACGGCGTGGCCTAGGCGGGTTGCTCGGCAGGGCGGCTCCAGAACAAGGAGGGAGGCGGGGCTTGGTGCTCGACGGAGGCTTCAGCATCAAACCAGGCCGCGGTCGACATAGCGGGGCGCGGACGGACCGACTGGCGAGGCGGGCCCCACGGCAGCAGCAACAACAGGGCTCGTGCACGGTGGTCGGGCGACGGACGGTGAGGCACGAGACACTGCTACGATAGGCGCGGTCAGGAGTGACCGTGGGCTTCACGCGCGCGAGGGGAAATGGGAGAGGCAACGGACCGCGTGGTCACAGCGGCGATGCTCCAGGGCTCGGGCGTGCTCACGAGGAATAAAAAAAAGGGCAGCGCTGTGGAGCGGGAGCAACAGCAGCGACACGGAGGTGACTCGGCCTGACCTTGTCTTGGCGCGTCATGACTTGGAGTTTTGCTCGCCAGCCATGGCAGACAACAGAGGCAGGCAAGGACGAGCAAAGCAGAGACAGACAATAGCTTAGCCTTGTCGTGCATAGGAAGGAGTGCAGGGAGGGGGAGCAGTGAGATGTGGACACAGCAGAGCCACTTGCTCCCATTAAAATTTCGAACACGACGCAAGGGAGGGAGAGAAGACTGGGGCGCAGGCAAACGGACGCGCCAAGGTGCAGAGCCACGACGGAAGACGAGATGGAGCATAATTGCAAAGCAAGGCGAGTACACTGAAGCTGCACCAGGAAAGGTAAATGAAGACTGTTAAGCTGCTGCACTATCTCACATCTGTAACGTGTTTCACACCAATCACGTAAATTTATGAAACGGCTAGACGGGCAGCTGTCGCGGGTACGTTACCAACTTATTATAGGGACTAAAACGAGTCTATACTTAAACATGTCACTAGACCAAGGCTATAAATATATATCGTTCTATTTATTAATGGATTTTATTTTATTTATAAAAATTACTTTTCCTGCTTAATCTAATAGAACAAACCATTCGCTATCTATCGACTAGAATTGTCGTTCAACATTCCTGAATATCTTTATGCTCTGAGTAATTTAATTTGGATGTTTATTTGAGTCCACAAAACTAAGTCGCACAAGATTCACTTATCACATCAAGTATGTTTTAAATAAAAAATTCGATAAACCCGTTTCGAAAATTTTTCTTAAACCTAAATCGCGGTGCTAAACGAGCTCATAACACCAGAGGTGTTACAGTTTGGCGGCAGCCGGCCAAGGGCGTGGGCCCCGAAGAGGGCGTCTCACGACGGTGGGCCCGCGCAAGAGCGTGACGGGAGCATAGGCGGCACCCCGGCCTAGGGCACGGCGGCGGCGAGATCCAGCGTCTGGAGCCACAACTACGACATGAATGGTGTTGGGGGAGCACCAAAGACGGAGGAGGCGATGGCTCTCGCGTATATTGTCTTTCCTAGGTGTGTGCTCCACTTCCATTGTTTTTCCTTAATTCCTTCCATCCACATTTAGTTTGTCAGGATTTCTTCTCGATGCATTCGTCCTAATGGCCTCCCTTTGCTCCCGGTGCTTTGACTGTGCTTACTAGGTCCTGGTCCGACGAAGGGGAAACTACAGGGGAGCAGTTGCGGCGCTGCGTTTTGACGGAGCGGCAGCGGCCCATGCGACGGCCAAGAGCCATCCACAGGGAGCGATGGTGGCAGCGAATGGGGGCGGGACGTCGCCTGATGGTCGCAGTCCGCGAGCGGTGCGCCCTCCTCCCCCGCTCGGACAGGGAGGAGGAGAGGAGGTAGAGCGCGAATCACATGAGGGGCCACGCTGTGAATGCGGTCGACGAGCGTGAATCACATGAGGGGGCTTCATCTGATTTGTGTATGTGCCCTATCGATTTTTATTCAGGCTATTTTCTCCTTGCATTTAATGGATTTGTGGTCTCCTCAGTTCTCATTCCTCTGGACTACTCTTATCTCTTTTGTTGATTGCAGATGGCGGCTGTTTCTATTTCTTTCTTCCTCCACTCGGCATATTTCTCCTTCCCTACACTTACAACATAATCTCGCTCTACTCAATATCGGATCAAAGATTCCAGGTGTGGGGTTCTGTGCATAGCAGCGAAGTAGATAAGCGCTGGCCACAGTAGCTGATTAGCCAGAAGCATGGATGCAGCTGGGAAACAGAAAAGGAAGAAGGTGGGCAACGGAGTAGATGAACGCTGCTACTTGCATAGCAGAGATGAAGCATGGTATTTTGGTTTCCCTTCTTTTCTTTTATCCCTTTGCTTGATTATTTCGATATCTGTTTTGATCCATTTTTATTTGCTTTGGACAGATTTACTGGTTCATGATCATATCTCGATTTAACTTATACTCTATCGTACCATATGTGTTTGTTGCCTAGACAAAGGTTAGAAAGCTCCCAATTGACATTAGCATCTCATATTTTCAATTTCCCTGTTGCAAATTGTTACCATCTTGCTTTGCTACATAAGGGAAAAGGTCATTTTTTATTTAGACAAACAATTCACGATTTATGGAGTTATAGAACTTGCTATTTTATTGATGGAGTTGTCTTGATACAAAATACTATATCCTATACGACATAAAATTAATTGGACACAGGGAGGCCAGAAGGTAGCACACGGTGCCTATGAGTTGTTTAGATTTAGACCCTTTAATTGTTTTGTGTTATCATACCAAAGCCTAATGACTTCTCCATCTATGTGTGTGCAGATCTCCTCTGGTTGACAACAAACTGAGCTACCGAGGAAAGTGACCTTGTTCTATACTTTAGAGGACTGCCTATGATACATGTGGGTGATTCTGTGCACAGCTACCGAGGAAAGCTATCTATACTTGAAATGAAATATAAATCTACAAGCAAATATATGTCTTAAACTTAGTTTATCTATGCCATAGCCCATTTTAGTAATATTTTCATGACTGGGTTCCATCCCCTCTAAATAGATAGAGTCAATGTGTTATATTGTAGTAAAAAAGATCTATGCATTTTAGTCACCTACCTCTTCTTAGTTGTTTTCTACTTAGGCTACCGGCTTGCATTACGGGATCGCAACTTGATTTTTGTTGCTCACTCCTCACGGATTGCCTTGCTGGATTGCCAATTTTATATAGTTCCTTATTAGCATTTCCAAATAGTATATAAAGCATAAGTGGATGACGAAGCAATACAAAAAAAGGCGATGAAACTTGCAACTAGCTTGATTGGTCTTTGGAATCTTGGTGAACAGACCTGAGTTTTCCAATTTGTCTTTTGTGTGTTTCTCCTATTTTTTCTTCCATTGTTCCTGATGCTTCTTTTCTGTGTGCTTTATGCTGCAGGGTGGCCAACGAAAGGGAGTTGTTGTTTCCAGTAAATTGAAAATTAGCTAGATTCGGTGAGTTTCTTTCCCTCAGCTGCTTTGTTTTCTTTCCTGGGTTTTTAGGCCGGCAGTGTGGTGTGGTGTGTCTAATTTCATCGAGTTGTTTACGTTTTTTTTATAGCAGCTGCACATGGAGTGTGATTTCGTTGTTCTTTACCCTATATGTCTTTGGTTTGTGAAATTCCTGAGGATGTGGCTGTCATGTGCAGGGTGGAGTTGAGTTGCCGCTGCCAAGTGTCATTCGGGGGAATAAGAGCATTTTCGTTTGGTTTCCTATGCAGTCAGATCATGCCCGTGCATATGAGCTGGCTACCCTACAGGAGTACCATACTACCTAGGAGTACAAAATGTCTATCGGTAACTCAGGGATTAGTTCTGTATACAAATGTAGCTCGTGCGTCTGTTTCTCTACCAACCAGAGCTACCGAAGTGGCAAATGTTGCTGCTGCTATTAACCAGTGTGATTCAGAGAGGTGTGAAGATATAGCAAGCCAATGTCATTGCTTTCTTAAAGAGGTTCCGCTGCTTAGACTGTTTGTTTAGGTTCTTTTGCGGCTGAGCTATGGACAAATTGTTGATCTGTACTTTTGATGGTGAACAAGGAAATAGATGCAGAGTATGTTTGAGAGTGCGTTTGTTCGTTGTTTTGCTCGATTCGGGCCTACCTACTCCAATCTCTTCTTAAGAACTCCCTACACAGGAAACACTCAGCGATGGAGGAAGAGGATCACCTTCCAAAGATATTCGATTGTCTGTCTTTAAGCCGCAGCATCACCCCTTCTCCATGAAACATGCCTCCTCGAGTGAAACAAGAACACATATGTCACATAGATAGAAATTAAGAATATCCAAACCTAGGAGTGTCTCACGTAAGATATATATGTACTATTTCGACACCTCGCATCCCGGTCTAGAAATTTAGCTTTGTGTTTCATGTAATATACATGTAGTATTTGAACATATTGTATCCAGTTTAGAAATTCAGTTTTCTGTTCGGCGCGTGCATGGGCACGCGCAAATCACTAGTAGTATATATACACATGCATGCAGCATCCGAAGCAGCGTTGAATCCGATCGGCTGCAAAAAGAAAAGGCTTGTATGATGCCGCTGCATCTGCATCTATCTAGCGTGCATGTATGGACGAGAGGAGTGGGAGAGGGACCGGGGGTATCGAGCTATTCGACCGGTCGAATCCTCACACGTCCCATCGCGAAGGTCCGGTCCTACGTGGCGCGCCATCCCGCGCACTGTTTGTATATATCGTGCAGAGACAAGTCCAAGGAAATGCATGATTGGGACTTACATGATTCGCATTTCCAAATCATTATCATTTTCTTTTGCAAAGCATATATAGAACAACACTCACCGAGCCTCTATGATCCAAACGTATAAGACTAAATGTGCGTATGGTTCGAAGATTTGGTGGAATGGGATCGGTGCGGTCCTAGTTTCTAGCGAAGAGATGATGATCCCGTCTCATGTTTGAATTGACAAGCTTGAGATCATCTCTGTTTTATTATATTTGGTTTGGGGACACTAAAGTAAGATTAGACATATAACCGGTACAACCTACTTGTTGGCCTTTCTTTTTTTTCCCCCTTTTCTTTCTCCTTCCTTTCCTCATCCTTTCTTCTTTAATTTCTCTAGATGCTCGTGCCCGTACTCCTCACGATCGGCGCATGTACTCAGCAGCTCCCACCGCTCTGGCCAATGCGACGCTCACGGCTGGGCCCACTACTTCATTGCCCCTTCCTCATTCTCTGTAGCTGAGGCCCACCCCGCCCTCGCCTTCACACTGGCGACCAGCACCCACCCACATCTGCCCTCACCTTCCACAGCTAGGGACGCCCCTCCGTCCTCGTCTCCAGACTCCAGGGGCAGATCTACAGGGGCCTGGGGGGCTCCAGCCCCCCTACAGCTGATATGGGGAGGGTGAGGGAGAAGAAAAATTGGAGGAAAGAAGAAAAATATAGAGAGAGAGAAAGAAGAAGAGACCAGCCCTCCTTCAATCCTGTTCTGCATCCGCCACCGCTCGCCTCTATGTTGGTAGCTGGACCTCAGCCCTCCGCATTGGCCTCCACGTTTGCACGTCGTCCTCACCTTTGTGTCGGTGATCAGTGATCGCCTCTCTACCATCACCTCAACTCGTGCGCTTCCTTGCCTGCTCTATTACATCTCGTGGAAACGGGAAGAGTAACGAGTTTGTACCGTCATTTTTTGAAGGACAGGTCATCCCATATCTTGAGAGAATATTCTTCTCTTGGGATGACCAACCCACCTATCCCCATACAAAACGTTTGCCCAAGTGGGATCGATCCATCCCATCTCCCTAACAAAAAAAACATACTAAAAAGGTAAGGGATTGTGCCCAAAAGAGGGTGCTTGGTGCTTATGTACTGGTTAAATGGGTGCTAAAACATTTAAATTTTTCCTAGTGTGATGCAATGTCCTAGCCCCGCCCTCAAGGACAACATATCTTAAATTTGAGAAAAAATCATAAGACACGCCTCGCTATGAACAGAAGAGTCACTGGTGCTCAAAAAGCAATTAGTCGTAAATGAGGTCACTTTGTGTTGAGTGGGAAGCTTGGACAGGTACGGTTACACTAAGTAACCGAACCAACTTAAAGTATATTGCTTCCAAACCATTATTTTCAATGTTTTCCCGGCTAAGGGCTAACTAGTGGCATATATGTTGTACTAATAGTTCAGCTGCTCTTGCTCTTGCTCTTGTGAATCGATCCTTAGGCTCTATTTGGATCAACATATATGTCGTTGCCTAGGGTGATGCAAACATGTCCTGGGTCCGCCCTCAAGACAACATATCTTAAGAAAATCATAACACACGTTGGACATGTTACATTATTATAAGAAACCGGACCAACTTAAAGTATATTCCTTCCAAACCATTATTTGCATGTTTTCCTCGCTAAGGGCTAACTAATGACATATATGTTGTACTAATAGTTCAGCTCGCTCTTGCTCTTCCTCACGTGATTCGATCCTTAGGCTCTATTTGGATCATCTAGCTAACTATTAGCTATGTTGGATAGGAGAAACTAACTAATAGTATACGATTGTTAGCTTGGTGGTAAATAAGATATTCGCTGACTTATTAGCTATTCAACTAGTTTTTAGTTGCTAATTGTTAGCTACATGGGATCCAAACATATCCTTGGTCTTATGGATCGATGCGTCAGGCTTGTCTGATTAGACTCATTTAGCTTGCTCTATCACAAACATCTATCTTGCACCTCGCACTCTGGGTTGAGGCCCCATTTTTAAGATCCAATTATCTATCAGTCCATTATGCTCTCACAATGACTGATCCAACTATGGCTGTCTAACTTCTTTAGTCTCCCCATCTGCGATGTTCTCACTATGTCACTACGTCTACGAGGAGTGTTAGAGGTATAGGAGTATTTGGTAGTTAGCATTGTAAACTTGTAATCCGGCATTTCCATAGATATCCGGGGAGTATATATTTGCGCGTCCAGACAAAAGTGTCCTGCCGGCGAATCTACAGCACTCAAAATCTAGAGAAAGACGAGATGAGTTGAGGACACATGCAGAAACAAAGGAGAGAAGAGACACGTGACAGAAAAGAAGAAAAGAAAGAAGGGGGAGCTGACGACGATCCCGTGGCCCGGATGCATCTTCGTAGCACGGATCGGCTAACTCCAAAAGAATCGTTCAGGAGGCTGCATGCAGAGACAGAGATGCTCTCGATCCGTTACTATTTTTTTACAGTGAAAAAATGGCGACGAGGAGCAGCTGTCGCCTCGATTTGTGAGCGATCGAGGTGACCAAAGCAAAGGGCCGCCGGTGGTGGCAGGAATATACGGAGTATAGCAGGTACGATCGGTCGATCCGCAGCCGTCCAATCCGGGTCCCGTCCCATCCCATCCGTCCAGACGCTTCCATTTCCAACTTGCATTTGGAGCCTCAATTTCTCTGCAGTGTGTGCTCTGCAGCGCAAGGCATTGCACCGTCAAGATGAAGCTCATCTCATCGACAGCAGCCACCCAGTTGCCTTGTCTCTTTCTCACACACACATTGTTTGTCTTCAGCAACTGTTGGTTCTTCTTGCTTCCTTCCACTTCTTTCAATTGACAATTGTTAATTGCTGCCTAATTTCTTACAGACAGAATGTGTGAACGAAAGAGGCACATTATTTTGACTTACTTCATTGATGGTTGGATGCATGGACGTAGAGATGTTCTAATGAACTGAAACCGTGACGACTCTGAACTATCAAGTCTCTCGCGTCCCAACATCCTGCGTAGCGCGCGGCACGGGACGCGTGGAGATGTTGATTCACCACCTGACACTTTGGTTATAATAATTCAGCTAGAAAAGCGACGGGAATCAAATGATTTACGCGCGGGCCGGCCGGCCGGGTACTGATAGGACGTGAGCCTGACGGATCAAAGCTGAACTGATCCATATAGTTGAAGGTGTCTTCATCCCGGCCTGCTGCCTGCCCATTCCAACGTGTCACCAACTGTGATCTATCGAGCACCCATTCCATCGTTTTTCACGCGCTCATGCATGCGCCAACAAACAGGCTCCATCATGCACAGCAGTCCACCGCGCTATGAGATAGATGGCAATGGCAACCTGCTGTATGCATACTGCTGTTCTAAATAATACTCGCTCCATTCCCAGTTAAAAGTACGTTGCTTTTAGTATGCACTTAGATATATAATATGTCTCGATATATAGTAAATACAACGTACGTAGAAAAGTCAAACCATCTATAACTTGGAACGTAGGGAGTAAGTTGATTTAGGGGGTGTTTGGTTCCATGGACTAAATTTTAGTCCATGTTACATTGGACGTTCGGATACTATTTAGGAGAACTAAATATGAGTTAATTATAAAACTAATTACATAGATGGAGACTAATTTACGAGATGAATTTATTAAGCCTAATTAATCCGCCATTAGCACATATTTACTGTAGCACCACATTGTCAAATCATGGACTAATTAGACTTAAAAAATTCATCTCGTAAATTAGCCACAATCTGTGCAATTAGTTATTTTTTTGTCTATATTTAATACTTCATGCATGTGTCCAAACATCCAATGGGACAGGGACTAAAATTTTCCTGTAGGAACCAAACACCCTCTTAATTAGATTCTTTTTCCTATGTGTACACACTACTATGATCTAGATGCACCTTTATTTATTTTTTGAACACAAGGTACCTTATATTTAGATGCATAGAAACTAAAATGACTTAGGGGCTGTTTGGTTTCTTCCACTCCTCCTAAAATTCCTGTCACATCGAATGTTTAGACACATGCATGGAGTATTAAATATAGACTAATTACGAAACTAATTACATAACTTGCGACTAATTTACGAGATGAATCTTTTAAGCCTAATTAGTCCATGATTTGACAACATGGTGCTACAGTAAACATGTGCTAATGATAGATTAATTAGGCTTAAAAAATTCGTCTCGGAAATTAGCCTCCATCTATATAATTAGTTTTGTAATTAATTTATATTTAATACTCCTTATTAGCCTCTAAACATTTGATGTGACATAAATTTTAGGAGCGCCTAAAGAACCAAACACCCCCTTAATTAGTGTAGATGTGCGCGCGGGCCTGCAGCTCATCTGGCTCACTAGTACAGAAACGGGCTTTACTCCTGGTTGGAAAACCCCTTCAGTCCCGGTTTCCCAACCGGGAGCACGAATCTGTGACTAAAGGGCCCATCCTACCAACCGGGACTAAAAGAGGCCTCCTGGTCTGGCCACGTGGGGCGGCCCTTTAGTCCCGGTTGGTAACCTTTTTATTCTTTTTGTTTCTATTTTCAATTGATGATTCGTTTTGGTTTTCGAATAGGTTTTCGAATACGCATTCTACGCTGCTAGTAATATACGTATTCTACACGTTTATAATGTTCAAACATTTTGTACAAACTAAAGTATGAAACTAACGTATATATTACATGCATATACATATATTGTACGTTATTTTATGTACATATAATATATATGTTAACACTGGATTTTGGTCGATTCTGGAAGATGACAGGTAGACCCACATGCGGGAAGAAGGGTATTCGGCAAACAAAGCAAGCGGTCGGCTAAATGCATTGCGGTCGGTTACTCCAGAAGGCGGTGACTCCATTCGGGAAAAACAGAAGATGGCAGGCAAGGCCGATCGAAAAAGTGAAAGTTGTAATAGTAAAGGACTCTAAAAGTTTAGGGTAAGGAATCGTGAGTTTCCAAGTTTATTTAAAGGTTCCTTTGTAAATCGTAGTCCTCTAGGACTCGTGTTTTGTCTAGGGTATAAATATTGACCCTCGACCATTGTAATAAGGGTTCACAACCAAATCAATACAACCGGCCCCGTGCCAAACTTCTGAGTCCTTTTGTCGTGTCGTCGAGTTCTTCGAGAGGAGTCATCGATCCGTCGACCTCCGTAAGTTCCGACAACCTTGTTATCATGTTTAGTATCATGCGGTGGATTTAGACGTGATGCAAGTAGTCTTGTTTGTTTTCAATGGTCGTGCGGCGGATCTTTGCTTGACAATCAAGAAGTCTTTGCTTATGCTTTGTTTATGAGTAGATACCGTGCGGCAGGCGTTTACTCAATATGCTTAGTGAAAGCAAGATAGTTATCGGCTCTTTTAGATATGGCAAATCTAAATAGATTCATTAAGTTATCCAGTGTTGCATGTTACGGAACATTTTTTATATATATTTGTAACACACTTCTGCCCAATCTAGATTGATATGGTTTGGCCTTCTCTCTCTTGTGGTTTTATCCGTGCTTCAACGATCATTGCTTTTCATAATACCTTTGCAACTAGATAGTGTGCTCATAATGGCCGAATTATTTTAATCTAGGTTGTCACATGTCGTGGGTTCATGCATGTTAATCATGTTTAAGCTTTAACAAAACTAGGTGTCGTGCGGCAGATGCAGGTTTTGGATTAGTTTAATCGTTTTTATTTGCACGTTCCTTCTTCATGGACCCCAATTCGGCTGGACTGCCGAGTTTGGTTATGCGTTAACTCATAATTAATTTCACTTGTTCAAATATGTCTTTCCATGCATGTGTATTCGGCGCTCAGGTTTCCACGTGCATTCATCTTACGATTAGCCGAAACGGTTTATGAACTCATTGGCAGACAGCTCTCTATAGCTGTATGTCGTTGTAAGTGGCTTCAGGGCCATATATGTGGAACTGTCTGGTATTACCCGACATGTTCCGGTTTGACATTTAATTGTTTTATCCCTTGTTAGTTTTTAGGTCAAACTGATTGGCACACTTCCGGATAACGAAACACCCGGGAACCCAATTGAAGCTACGCTTTTCGGCTTGCTGTGTGTGAGGCACAGTGCGTCACATTTTGTGTCAACAATATATATATATATATATATATATATATATATATATATATATATATATATATATATATTACAAATAAAGCTTGTATTGTATATTCTATCATATCCTTGGGATAACAAATTCACTCCATCTGGTTTGGCTTCCATGTTTCGTTGACGTCATTGTAGAACTCGCCGGCGAGGTTGAGGACCTGGTCATTAAGAAATCCTGCTATGGTCTCTTGAATTGCTTTCAGTTGGTCACGTCGTATGACTTTTTCCTTCAACCATAGAGTCTTCAATAAAAGTTGAAGGAAAAGTATTAATATATATATGTGTGTGTGTTGGTCACGTGATTACTTGTATATATGAGCAACAAAAGAAATTGTAAATATATGAATATATTTATATAACATATTTTGAGGATCTCTTCAGGAGTTCTTTTTGTGTACGCCATGATGAACTCGCAAACATAGTATCCGCAGTAGTTGTTCCCCTGTTCTTGCCTCAGAACCCACTTTTACGAGAAAAAAGATCCGGTGAATTGAAAGCATGCATGATGTTAATTGAATTATATATATATACATATATATATATACATATATATATATATACATATATATATATATATACATATATATATATACATATATATATATATACATATATATATATATATATATATATATAGCTAGTACTTACTTTGTGTGCGATTACATCCAGTGGCGCTTTGCAATGTTTCATTTGGTGTTCCTCAATGAAACTTTTCCAAACACTGCGCCCCAATGAAATAAAAAATTAATTTGGCCTTTAATAATTGTTGCAGTTAAGAGATCGGGGTATATATAGTTGCTAGAGAGATCAAATTACCCTTGGATAATATCTATCATGTCTTGGTACTCTGTTTGCTCTTTTCTTAACGAGTCTAAGATGCTTAAGTGACTATTGGCCATATCGATGACCATCAATATCCAGTGATTGCTGTATATGTTTTTACTTTTTATACATAAATATGATCGACATTAACTAGAGTCAACATATATATATATATATGGGAGATAACTTAGCTAGTAAGCAAATAATTGAACAAATGTCCATATGACCGACATTAATTATTTAACACTCACTTGAAGTTGTAGGGGAAGCGTATGTTCTTGTTTTGTTGGTTCACTAAGAACCTCATGAGATTTTTCTCGAGTTCAGCTTTTCATTGAGGCGGGGGGTTAGGGTGTTTGAATACGATATTTGGATCAATGAAACCAACATCATTATCCTTTCTCTTTCTGAGTTCTGTCATCTCATATCTGCATATATAAAAATATAGTATGAGGATATATAATTTATATATATACATGTAGCTTTATATATATACACTTTAATAGTAGAAAATAATCACACTTACAGACAATAGTAGCTAATGAGACTTTTGTCGAGAGAGTCCAGTTGGCATAGCTGGTGTAATTCTACAAACTCGACATATATAACATCATCGCCATGGAAGTAATGTTGGTTTCTAACTCTTACAGGAACAAAGGCCTCTCCCCGTTCACACGCCGCCATGTACCACTTATTTAGCAGGCACATTTGCGTACCCAGATCACCTAAGGCCTCAGGGTTGCATAGACAATTTCCATGTTCAAATTTCTTCCAAGGATCCACTTTTGGAGCAGATGGTCCTTCAGCGAGCACTTGGGCAAGGTTCAAACCAGTTTCCTCGTAAAACCGAGCCAGCTCCTCAAAATCAACGTCTAAGTCTAAGTTCGAACCATATTCATTACGAACGACAAGAGGGGGGACTGATTGTTGCGATTGTTGTTCGAGTTGTGCAACACCTTTCCCTGGTCTAGTCTTTTTCTACGCCGCCTCAAATGACTTGGTGAGAGCGATCGTAGTCTGATTTTGGCAGGGTCTTTTGAGATTCCCACTTTTTCTGGTCCACCTTCTTTCTAAGAAGATCTGGAGGTAGGTAGAAGTACGGTTTCTTCGGGTTCTCCCTTGCTTCTCGTTGCTTTTTCACTTTTTTGAAGAAATTGTCCATATCTTTTTGTACTACAGCATTTAATTCCTTTTCACTTTTCTCGTAAGACAGTTTTTGGGGAATAATTGGATAAGATGTGGCTTTCTTCTTTGCCGGCTGGTGGGCCAACGGCTTCATTTGCAGGGCGGACTTCTTAGGAGCTGGCTTCTTCTTAGTCATCAAGGGAGATGGGGAAGCCATTGGAGACCTCCTTGGAGGCGTTGGAGACCTCCTTGGAGGTGGCGGCGGTGGCGACATTGCCACCTGATTTCTTGGAGCACTATGATGATCTGTAGATTGGATAATTGGACTTAGGTTGGTGGAGACCCTGTTGTGTGAGTACAAAAAAGAATAATTAGGTATAAGAAATTATTATTTTTAATCATGCATGTCAATAGAAAATTAGTGAAATTTTTTTTGTTCACTTATGTCCGCACCTATTGTCTGGC
The DNA here is from genome assembly GCF_019320115.1 of Miscanthus floridulus. Classification (NCBI taxonomy): domain Eukaryota; kingdom Viridiplantae; phylum Streptophyta; class Magnoliopsida; order Poales; family Poaceae; genus Miscanthus; species Miscanthus floridulus. The sequence goes on from NC_089585.1 coordinate 12,208,223, forward strand.
AATTGAGGAAGCGGCGGTGGACTAGAGACCCTAGGAATAATGATGTAGCGCTTGCACCATAGTATGAATGTCTTCTCCCCATCACCTCCTGGAATGTCAAGAGCCAGATCACTAAAACCTTTGTTAACTTTATCCACTGAGATGCTAACATATCTAGGTGGTATTATTGCCCCATGGATTCTTGGTGTCTTGGTAGGATCTAGAGGAGAAAAACACTAAGAGCCACTGTCGACGAAATATGGTCGGCGGTCTACCTAGAGGTATGCCCAAGGTAATAGATTGTCGGTAGACAGATGCGCAAGCCACAAACAAGACGGTGACGCAAGACAGACACGAGGTTTTATCCAGGTTCGGCCACCAAGAAGGCGTAATACCTACGTCCTGCGTCTGATTTGTATTATTGTATGTCAATGAGAGATGTTTTTTAGAGGGGTCCCCTGCCCACCTTATATAGTCTGGGGGGCAGGGTTACAGATCTGGAAACTAATCCTAGCTAGTTACAATTGTCATATGTGGCCGGATAAGGATTCCTATTCTAACCGACCAGGATCTTGATTGATCGCCAAATCCGCCTTGACTCCTTGCGCGGGACTCTGATCAGGTTAGCCGGGCCACACGTCGTCTTTTGGTGGACCGGACCCATCGATCCGGGCTAGCCCAAGCTTAGCCATAAGGGTATAGGGGTTAATACCCCCACAGCTAGTCCCTGCGCACCATGTATTATGCTGTGACACACCACTTTAACCTTCTCCGACAAGTAAGGCTTGAGTCCTTGACATCTCTGACCACCGTTGTCGCTGGAGAAGTAGGTTGTCCGAAGAATATATGGTGCTCTTAAGAAAAAAGAAAAAGATTTCTATCCTGGGAAGTGTGCCCACTTGTATTTCTGAATAGAAATGTAAGTGCGTCTTGGAGCGTAGCGTCCTTGATCATTAGAGGCGTAGGGGTCGAAAAATAAACACATTCACCACAAGGTGAAGTGTGCCCACTTAGTCCCCAAGCCTGGTAGTAGGTGATGTAGGCACGTGGTGCCAGGGTCTGAAAAGAATTCCCAATTAAGTTGAGAACCCAATCGTCGTACAAGCAATACGAGATGCACCGGCAGGTGCATCGTACCAATGTAGTCCCCGAGCTTGCTGGCAGGCAAAGTATGAGCCTTGTAGCAAGGTCTAAATAAATGTCTCTCAATTGTATGTGAGTAGAAATCACATGTAGCCAAGAAGAATGATCTCCGAGCAGTGGTCGGGACAGTCCTCGAGCACGATAGTAATCCTTACAATTAGTCAAAGCATAAGGGTCGATTAAACAAACACATTCACCACAAGGTGAAGTGTGCCCACTTAGTCCCTGATCCTAGTAGTAGGTGACGCAGGCACATGGTGCTAGGGTCTAAAAAAAAGAATTCCCATTAAAGTTAAGAATCCAATCGTCGTGCAGGCGATACAAGATGCACCGGCAGGTGCATCGTACCGATGTAGTCCCTGAGCTTGCTGGAAGGCGAAGTATGAGCCTTGTAGCAAGGTCTAAATAAATGTCTCTCAACTGTATGTGAGTACAAATCACATGTAGCCGAGAAGAACGATCTCTGAGCATTGGTCGGGACAGTCCCCGAGCACGATAGTAATCGAAGCAGTCCCCGAGCACGGCAGTGGTCAGAGCAGTCCCTGAGCACGGCAGTGGTCTAGGCAATCCCCGAGCATGGCAGTGGTCTGGGTAGTCCCCGAGCACGGCAGTGGTCTGGTCCATCATTGAGCTCATGACATGCAGCGAAAAAAAGGAACGCCGCTTGTATTCTTATTTGGTGTATTTATTTATCTCCTTACTCTGTCAAGTCCAATATGCCACGTCTGGTCAAAAAAGCAGACGGATATAACATATCACTCTGCCTTCTTACTCTTTCTGGCAAATAGTCGCTTGGCGCCTGTATGGAGGTGCGTCAGTGTGGGCCCTCTCACATTATCAACGAAGAGGCGCGTACACTGGAAACGAAGAGGCGTGTTTATTGGCGTAGATCTTGAGGTTGTGAAAACAAGCCGTCTACGGCGTGTGCGCACGCCCCCCAAGAATCTTGGGCGGACGAAACAACAGAGCTCTTGGTTATTTATAATATAGAGCTGGTAAGTTACTTTTTACCGGTCCCCATTGTCATTCGCCGTCGCAACCTGCTTCTTCCTCTTGCCGAACCCTACTCCTCCGAAAATCACCACCAATCCCCCCTCCACCGCATCCACCCCCTTAGCAAGGGCAGATTAATGGCGAAGAGAGACGCCCAGAAGAAAGGCGGGGTCATGGCGAAGGAGTGGTGGAAATCAAGGAGCAATGAGCAGACCATCGAAGACCTCGCCGCCATGGGAGTGCTCCACAACAAGGCACTCGTAGGATGGCGTGCATCGGAAGGAGAAAGCTTCCCCGATCCACAACCAGGTGAGATTGTGGTTTTCAAGGATTTCTTCAAGCGAGGTTTTGGGGTTCTAGTGCACCCTTTCCTTCAGGGTCTCTGCTTGTATTACGAGATTGGGATTTGCAATCTGCATCCCAACTCGATTCTTCTTGTCTCCACCTTCATCCATCTTTGCGAGGCCTATGGTGGCTTCTAGCCCCATTTCAACCTCTTTCGCCACCTGTTCTGTCTGCGGAAGAAAGGGAGCGGCGGCTCAAAGATAGCCAGAGGCATCTACCTCAATCTGTGTGATGGTATGAAGGCCCAGTACTTGCACTGCCCCTAGAACACCTCGCTAGACGAATGGTACAAGAAGTGGTTTTACATCCATGAAGAGCCGAACACAATCACCCTGTGCGACGTGGGGTTGATTCTGGAGAAGAAGAACAGCTGGTCGGAGAAGCCTGAGCACTTGGAGTAGATTGCAGAACTGCTCGGGATGATCCTGTGGGGAAAACTAGATGGTCTAAGTGTGGTCAGGAACTTCATTAGCCGAAGGATCTAGCCCTTCCAGAAGAGGGTACATCCTGGCTTCGAGTACTACGGGAGCGCAGACCCAACGAGGACCAGGAAAGAGGTGCTCGACAAGATAGAAGTCAAGGCCAGGATTGGGGATCTATTCAACCTAGCCGATCCCAATTATGTCAGGTTAAATGATATCGAGCACGCCTTCAAGCTGGCTCAACCTCCCCCAAAGGTAAATGATGCTTCATTGTACCTATAGAATCATGTTGTAACAAGAAATTTACTGTTGTCTCCTTTATGTTTCCCAGAGTAATGGTCATGATCGAGCAGCAGAGTTCGTGTCTCCACCCCTTGGTGTGGATTGGCCATAAGTTGCTGGCCCAGCCGCCCAGACTAGTGCTAGGACCAAAGATGTCCATTGGGCGGCACTCGAGGTTGTGGAGGATGCATCGGCCAGAGCTGCTGGCAAGCGGTCGGCTACCAACAAACGTTGCTAGGCCATCTTCCCCCTTTAAGACGACGAAACAGAGGATGCAGACATCTTCCGACTCGTCCCTCGAAAGAGGAGGAGACAAATGGGGTCAATAGAGCAAGGTGGCTCCTCTGTGCCTGTAGTGATCGCATCTCTGACCACTGCAACACAAAGGACAAGCGGTGGAAGTGTCGAGCCCCAAACCCCGGTGCCAGTACCGGTCATGGAAAAAGACCCGGTGGAAACCGCCGAGCACGTGGAGCAGGCACGATCGAAGAGACGCTCCTTCGCCACGTCATTCCATGCTTCCAAGCTGTAAGAATCTGTAACTTTGATGTAAGCTTATAATTTCTATTGAATACTATTATCTTCTAAACTTTTCCCTGGTATATCAGGTCGGCGTCCATCGAAAATCCCACCCAGCTAGCCGGGTGTGGCACGGCTTTGCCAGTACTGGTGGAAAGAACTGCTCAGCGCCCGATTGTCGAGGAACCTGTAGAAGAAATTCCACCGGAACCTCGGCAGACGAGCGACCAGACGTTAGTCCCCGAGTAGCTGGTCGAGAAGACAGCCGGGCAAAGTACAAGTGCTCCGAGCACTAACCCTGCTGAAGCAGGTACCTTGGTACCAAGGGAACCAGACCAAGCCGAGGAGCAGCAACCGGAGTTGGCGCAGAGCACGCTAGCCGATGCTACGGCTCGTGGGAAGGCCATAGTGTTCGCGGAGACTGTAGACCCTAGACCAGCACCGCCCCCCTGAACAAGAGGCCAAAGAGGACGAAGTAGAAGAAATCCTGGGCCATCCCCAAGATAAATGACAACATGTATATGTGTCGCGCTGGTGGAACGATGAGTGGGTTATGCACGAAGAAATCCCAGAGGTCGAAGAGACCCTAAAAGTTGAACGGGCGGCAAAGCGCCTGGTGACACAAGTTCAGGTATGTTTGGCTTGACCACTTGACCCTATTATGTAGTCGATCTGTCTGACTTAGCTTGTTTATATGCAGGACTTGATGAAGACCGCGAAGTACCGAAAGAGGTGCTTCGACCAGATTAAGGGAATCATGACGAACAATAGAGAACTGGTGGCCGAGGTGGAACGCTTGCGCTGCCAACTTGAAGCCGCCAACCAGGAGAGGACAAAGCAAGAAACACAGAACCAGAACCTGGTTGGCCAGCTCAATGACAACGAGAGTGTGGTCGGAGAGTGTGGTCGCCTGAAGGAGCACAACGAGAAACTGGCATGTAGCCAGTCTCAACTCTAGGACCACACCACCAAAATGAAGGAGGAACTAAGGAGTAAGTATTCCAGACCACCGTTCTCATTCTGTTGCCCGCCTTATCTTGTCGTGCCTTTACATTTGATGTCTTGTACGGTGTGCAGTTTTAAAAGGCAATGCCAAGATGCATCTAGAAGCCGTGATGAAAGAGCGTGACGGCTGGAAAGCACGATGCCTCGAGGCCACCGAGGATCGGGACACATGGAAGAACCGGTGCCAGGAGGTGGCAACTGGCATTTTGCCCATCCTCGACCTTGTCGACCCAGCGCTCATAGAGGAAGAGCCAAGGACGCCCTAGCTCGGACTGGTCGAGAGATGCAGACAAGCATGGGGATGGTTCCAAGAGTTCGTGAAAGAGGCGGGTGAGTACATGGGTGCCCATGTGCTAAGCATGGTGCATTCCCACTACCCTCTGATCGATCTCAAGCGCCTAGAGGCTGGATACCCGAAGGAGGTAGACCTAGACAAGGCGGAGGAGCTTCGGATGGCCCAGCTAGACCTATCGTCAAATGCCTAGGGTGATGCAAACATGTCCTGGGTCCGCCCTCAAGACAACATATCTTAAGAAAATCATAACACACGTTGGACATGTTACATTATTATAAGAAACCGGACCAACTTAAAGTATATTCCTTCCAAACCATTATTTGCATGTTTTCCTCGCTAAGGGCTAACTAATGACATATATGTTGTACTAATAGTTCAGCTCGCTCTTGCTCTTCCTCACGTGATTCGATCCTTAGGCTCTATTTGGATCATCTAGCTAACTATTAGCTATGTTGGATAGGAGAAACTAACTAATAGTATACGATTGTTAGCTTGGTGGTAAATAAGATATTCGCTGACTTATTAGCTATTCAACTAGTTTTTAGTTGCTAATTGTTAGCTACATGGGATCCAAACATATCCTTGGTCTTATGGATCGATGCGTCAGGCTTGTCTGATTAGACTCATTTAGCTTGCTCTATCACAAACATCTATCTTGCACCTCGCACTCTGGGTTGAGGCCCCATTTTTAAGATCCAATTATCTATCAGTCCATTATGCTCTCACAATGACTGATCCAACTATGGCTGTCTAACTTCTTTAGTCTCCCCATCTGCGATGTTCTCACTATGTCACTACGTCTACGAGGAGTGTTAGAGGTATAGGAGTATTTGGTAGTTAGCATTGTAAACTTGTAATCCGGCATTTCCATAGATATCCGGGGAGTATATATTTGCGCGTCCAGACAAAAGTGTCCTGCCGGCGAATCTACAGCACTCAAAATCTAGAGAAAGACGAGATGAGTTGAGGACACATGCAGAAACAAAGGAGAGAAGAGACACGTGACAGAAAAGAAGAAAAGAAAGAAGGGGGAGCTGACGACGATCCCGTGGCCCGGATGCATCTTCGTAGCACGGATCGGCTAACTCCAAAAGAATCGTTCAGGAGGCTGCATGCAGAGACAGAGATGCTCTCGATCCGTTACTATTTTTTTACAGTGAAAAAATGGCGACGAGGAGCAGCTGTCGCCTCGATTTGTGAGCGATCGAGGTGACCAAAGCAAAGGGCCGCCGGTGGTGGCAGGAATATACGGAGTATAGCAGGTACGATCGGTCGATCCGCAGCCGTCCAATCCGGGTCCCGTCCCATCCCATCCGTCCAGACGCTTCCATTTCCAACTTGCATTTGGAGCCTCAATTTCTCTGCAGTGTGTGCTCTGCAGCGCAAGGCATTGCACCGTCAAGATGAAGCTCATCTCATCGACAGCAGCCACCCAGTTGCCTTGTCTCTTTCTCACACACACATTGTTTGTCTTCAGCAACTGTTGGTTCTTCTTGCTTCCTTCCACTTCTTTCAATTGACAATTGTTAATTGCTGCCTAATTTCTTACAGACAGAATGTGTGAACGAAAGAGGCACATTATTTTGACTTACTTCATTGATGGTTGGATGCATGGACGTAGAGATGTTCTAATGAACTGAAACCGTGACGACTCTGAACTATCAAGTCTCTCGCGTCCCAACATCCTGCGTAGCGCGCGGCACGGGACGCGTGGAGATGTTGATTCACCACCTGACACTTTGGTTATAATAATTCAGCTAGAAAAGCGACGGGAATCAAATGATTTACGCGCGGGCCGGCCGGCCGGGTACTGATAGGACGTGAGCCTGACGGATCAAAGCTGAACTGATCCATATAGTTGAAGGTGTCTTCATCCCGGCCTGCTGCCTGCCCATTCCAACGTGTCACCAACTGTGATCTATCGAGCACCCATTCCATCGTTTTTCACGCGCTCATGCATGCGCCAACAAACAGGCTCCATCATGCACAGCAGTCCACCGCGCTATGAGATAGATGGCAATGGCAACCTGCTGTATGCATACTGCTGTTCTAAATAATACTCGCTCCATTCCCAGTTAAAAGTACGTTGCTTTTAGTATGCACTTAGATATATAATATGTCTCGATATATAGTAAATACAACGTACGTAGAAAAGTCAAACCATCTATAACTTGGAACGTAGGGAGTAAGTTGATTTAGGGGGTGTTTGGTTCCATGGACTAAATTTTAGTCCATGTTACATTGGACGTTCGGATACTATTTAGGAGAACTAAATATGAGTTAATTATAAAACTAATTACATAGATGGAGACTAATTTACGAGATGAATTTATTAAGCCTAATTAATCCGCCATTAGCACATATTTACTGTAGCACCACATTGTCAAATCATGGACTAATTAGACTTAAAAAATTCATCTCGTAAATTAGCCACAATCTGTGCAATTAGTTATTTTTTTGTCTATATTTAATACTTCATGCATGTGTCCAAACATCCAATGGGACAGGGACTAAAATTTTCCTGTAGGAACCAAACACCCTCTTAATTAGATTCTTTTTCCTATGTGTACACACTACTATGATCTAGATGCACCTTTATTTATTTTTTGAACACAAGGTACCTTATATTTAGATGCATAGAAACTAAAATGACTTAGGGGCTGTTTGGTTTCTTCCACTCCTCCTAAAATTCCTGTCACATCGAATGTTTAGACACATGCATGGAGTATTAAATATAGACTAATTACGAAACTAATTACATAACTTGCGACTAATTTACGAGATGAATCTTTTAAGCCTAATTAGTCCATGATTTGACAACATGGTGCTACAGTAAACATGTGCTAATGATAGATTAATTAGGCTTAAAAAATTCGTCTCGGAAATTAGCCTCCATCTATATAATTAGTTTTGTAATTAATTTATATTTAATACTCCTTATTAGCCTCTAAACATTTGATGTGACATAAATTTTAGGAGCGCCTAAAGAACCAAACACCCCCTTAATTAGTGTAGATGTGCGCGCGGGCCTGCAGCTCATCTGGCTCACTAGTACAGAAACGGGCTTTACTCCTGGTTGGAAAACCCCTTCAGTCCCGGTTTCCCAACCGGGAGCACGAATCTGTGACTAAAGGGCCCATCCTACCAACCGGGACTAAAAGAGGCCTCCTGGTCTGGCCACGTGGGGCGGCCCTTTAGTCCCGGTTGGTAACCTTTTTATTCTTTTTGTTTCTATTTTCAATTGATGATTCGTTTTGGTTTTCGAATAGGTTTTCGAATACGCATTCTACGCTGCTAGTAATATACGTATTCTACACGTTTATAATGTTCAAACATTTTGTACAAACTAAAGTATGAAACTAACGTATATATTACATGCATATACATATATTGTACGTTATTTTATGTACATATAATATATATGTTAACACTGGATTTTGGTCGATTCTGGAAGATGACAGGTAGACCCACATGCGGGAAGAAGGGTATTCGGCAAACAAAGCAAGCGGTCGGCTAAATGCATTGCGGTCGGTTACTCCAGAAGGCGGTGACTCCATTCGGGAAAAACAGAAGATGGCAGGCAAGGCCGATCGAAAAAGTGAAAGTTGTAATAGTAAAGGACTCTAAAAGTTTAGGGTAAGGAATCGTGAGTTTCCAAGTTTATTTAAAGGTTCCTTTGTAAATCGTAGTCCTCTAGGACTCGTGTTTTGTCTAGGGTATAAATATTGACCCTCGACCATTGTAATAAGGGTTCACAACCAAATCAATACAACCGGCCCCGTGCCAAACTTCTGAGTCCTTTTGTCGTGTCGTCGAGTTCTTCGAGAGGAGTCATCGATCCGTCGACCTCCGTAAGTTCCGACAACCTTGTTATCATGTTTAGTATCATGCGGTGGATTTAGACGTGATGCAAGTAGTCTTGTTTGTTTTCAATGGTCGTGCGGCGGATCTTTGCTTGACAATCAAGAAGTCTTTGCTTATGCTTTGTTTATGAGTAGATACCGTGCGGCAGGCGTTTACTCAATATGCTTAGTGAAAGCAAGATAGTTATCGGCTCTTTTAGATATGGCAAATCTAAATAGATTCATTAAGTTATCCAGTGTTGCATGTTACGGAACATTTTTTATATATATTTGTAACACACTTCTGCCCAATCTAGATTGATATGGTTTGGCCTTCTCTCTCTTGTGGTTTTATCCGTGCTTCAACGATCATTGCTTTTCATAATACCTTTGCAACTAGATAGTGTGCTCATAATGGCCGAATTATTTTAATCTAGGTTGTCACATGTCGTGGGTTCATGCATGTTAATCATGTTTAAGCTTTAACAAAACTAGGTGTCGTGCGGCAGATGCAGGTTTTGGATTAGTTTAATCGTTTTTATTTGCACGTTCCTTCTTCATGGACCCCAATTCGGCTGGACTGCCGAGTTTGGTTATGCGTTAACTCATAATTAATTTCACTTGTTCAAATATGTCTTTCCATGCATGTGTATTCGGCGCTCAGGTTTCCACGTGCATTCATCTTACGATTAGCCGAAACGGTTTATGAACTCATTGGCAGACAGCTCTCTATAGCTGTATGTCGTTGTAAGTGGCTTCAGGGCCATATATGTGGAACTGTCTGGTATTACCCGACATGTTCCGGTTTGACATTTAATTGTTTTATCCCTTGTTAGTTTTTAGGTCAAACTGATTGGCACACTTCCGGATAACGAAACACCCGGGAACCCAATTGAAGCTACGCTTTTCGGCTTGCTGTGTGTGAGGCACAGTGCGTCACATTTTGTGTCAACAATATATATATATATATATATATATATATATATATATATATATATATATATATATATATTACAAATAAAGCTTGTATTGTATATTCTATCATATCCTTGGGATAACAAATTCACTCCATCTGGTTTGGCTTCCATGTTTCGTTGACGTCATTGTAGAACTCGCCGGCGAGGTTGAGGACCTGGTCATTAAGAAATCCTGCTATGGTCTCTTGAATTGCTTTCAGTTGGTCACGTCGTATGACTTTTTCCTTCAACCATAGAGTCTTCAATAAAAGTTGAAGGAAAAGTATTAATATATATATGTGTGTGTGTTGGTCACGTGATTACTTGTATATATGAGCAACAAAAGAAATTGTAAATATATGAATATATTTATATAACATATTTTGAGGATCTCTTCAGGAGTTCTTTTTGTGTACGCCATGATGAACTCGCAAACATAGTATCCGCAGTAGTTGTTCCCCTGTTCTTGCCTCAGAACCCACTTTTACGAGAAAAAAGATCCGGTGAATTGAAAGCATGCATGATGTTAATTGAATTATATATATATACATATATATATATACATATATATATATACATATATATATATATATACATATATATATATACATATATATATATATACATATATATATATATATATATATATATAGCTAGTACTTACTTTGTGTGCGATTACATCCAGTGGCGCTTTGCAATGTTTCATTTGGTGTTCCTCAATGAAACTTTTCCAAACACTGCGCCCCAATGAAATAAAAAATTAATTTGGCCTTTAATAATTGTTGCAGTTAAGAGATCGGGGTATATATAGTTGCTAGAGAGATCAAATTACCCTTGGATAATATCTATCATGTCTTGGTACTCTGTTTGCTCTTTTCTTAACGAGTCTAAGATGCTTAAGTGACTATTGGCCATATCGATGACCATCAATATCCAGTGATTGCTGTATATGTTTTTACTTTTTATACATAAATATGATCGACATTAACTAGAGTCAACATATATATATATATATGGGAGATAACTTAGCTAGTAAGCAAATAATTGAACAAATGTCCATATGACCGACATTAATTATTTAACACTCACTTGAAGTTGTAGGGGAAGCGTATGTTCTTGTTTTGTTGGTTCACTAAGAACCTCATGAGATTTTTCTCGAGTTCAGCTTTTCATTGAGGCGGGGGGTTAGGGTGTTTGAATACGATATTTGGATCAATGAAACCAACATCATTATCCTTTCTCTTTCTGAGTTCTGTCATCTCATATCTGCATATATAAAAATATAGTATGAGGATATATAATTTATATATATACATGTAGCTTTATATATATACACTTTAATAGTAGAAAATAATCACACTTACAGACAATAGTAGCTAATGAGACTTTTGTCGAGAGAGTCCAGTTGGCATAGCTGGTGTAATTCTACAAACTCGACATATATAACATCATCGCCATGGAAGTAATGTTGGTTTCTAACTCTTACAGGAACAAAGGCCTCTCCCCGTTCACACGCCGCCATGTACCACTTATTTAGCAGGCACATTTGCGTACCCAGATCACCTAAGGCCTCAGGGTTGCATAGACAATTTCCATGTTCAAATTTCTTCCAAGGATCCACTTTTGGAGCAGATGGTCCTTCAGCGAGCACTTGGGCAAGGTTCAAACCAGTTTCCTCGTAAAACCGAGCCAGCTCCTCAAAATCAACGTCTAAGTCTAAGTTCGAACCATATTCATTACGAACGACAAGAGGGGGGACTGATTGTTGCGATTGTTGTTCGAGTTGTGCAACACCTTTCCCTGGTCTAGTCTTTTTCTACGCCGCCTCAAATGACTTGGTGAGAGCGATCGTAGTCTGATTTTGGCAGGGTCTTTTGAGATTCCCACTTTTTCTGGTCCACCTTCTTTCTAAGAAGATCTGGAGGTAGGTAGAAGTACGGTTTCTTCGGGTTCTCCCTTGCTTCTCGTTGCTTTTTCACTTTTTTGAAGAAATTGTCCATATCTTTTTGTACTACAGCATTTAATTCCTTTTCACTTTTCTCGTAAGACAGTTTTTGGGGAATAATTGGATAAGATGTGGCTTTCTTCTTTGCCGGCTGGTGGGCCAACGGCTTCATTTGCAGGGCGGACTTCTTAGGAGCTGGCTTCTTCTTAGTCATCAAGGGAGATGGGGAAGCCATTGGAGACCTCCTTGGAGGCGTTGGAGACCTCCTTGGAGGTGGCGGCGGTGGCGACATTGCCACCTGATTTCTTGGAGCACTATGATGATCTGTAGATTGGATAATTGGACTTAGGTTGGTGGAGACCCTGTTGTGTGAGTACAAAAAAGAATAATTAGGTATAAGAAATTATTATTTTTAATCATGCATGTCAATAGAAAATTAGTGAAATTTTTTTTGTTCACTTATGTCCGCACCTATTGTCTGGCAATTGAGGAAGCGGCGGTGGACTAGAGACCCTAGGAATAATGATGTAGCGCTTGCACCATAGTATGAATGTCTTCTCCCCATCACCTCCTGGAATGTCAAGAGCCAGATCACTAAAACCTTTGTTAACTTTATCCACTGAGATGCTAACATATCTAGGTGGTATTATTGCCCCATGGATTCTTGGTGTCTTGGTAGGATCTAGAGGAGAAAAACACTAAGAGCCACTGTCGACGAAATATGGTCGGCGGTCTACCTAGAGGTATGCCCAAGGTAATAGATTGTCGGTAGACAGATGCGCAAGCCACAAACAAGACGGTGACGCAAGACAGACACGAGGTTTTATCCAGGTTCGGCCACCAAGAAGGCGTAATACCTACGTCCTGCGTCTGATTTGTATTATTGTATGTCAATGAGAGATGTTTTTTAGAGGGGTCCCCTGCCCACCTTATATAGTCTGGGGGGCAGGGTTACAGATCTGGAAACTAATCCTAGCTAGTTACAATTGTCATATGTGGCCGGATAAGGATTCCTATTCTAACCGACCAGGATCTTGATTGATCGCCAAATCCGCCTTGACTCCTTGCGCGGGACTCTGATCAGGTTAGCCGGGCCACACGTCGTCTTTTGGTGGACCGGACCCATCGATCCGGGCTAGCCCAAGCTTAGCCATAAGGGTATAGGGGTTAATACCCCCACAGCTAGTCCCTGCGCACCATGTATTATGCTGTGACACACCACTTTAACCTTCTCCGACAAGTAAGGCTTGAGTCCTTGACATCTCTGACCACCGTTGTCGCTGGAGAAGTAGGTTGTCCGAAGAATATATGGTGCTCTTAAGAAAAAAGAAAAAGATTTCTATCCTGGGAAGTGTGCCCACTTGTATTTCTGAATAGAAATGTAAGTGCGTCTTGGAGCGTAGCGTCCTTGATCATTAGAGGCGTAGGGGTCGAAAAATAAACACATTCACCACAAGGTGAAGTGTGCCCACTTAGTCCCCAAGCCTGGTAGTAGGTGATGTAGGCACGTGGTGCCAGGGTCTGAAAAGAATTCCCAATTAAGTTGAGAACCCAATCGTCGTACAAGCAATACGAGATGCACCGGCAGGTGCATCGTACCAATGTAGTCCCCGAGCTTGCTGGCAGGCAAAGTATGAGCCTTGTAGCAAGGTCTAAATAAATGTCTCTCAATTGTATGTGAGTAGAAATCACATGTAGCCAAGAAGAATGATCTCCGAGCAGTGGTCGGGACAGTCCTCGAGCACGATAGTAATCCTTACAATTAGTCAAAGCATAAGGGTCGATTAAACAAACACATTCACCACAAGGTGAAGTGTGCCCACTTAGTCCCTGATCCTAGTAGTAGGTGACGCAGGCACATGGTGCTAGGGTCTAAAAAAAAGAATTCCCATTAAAGTTAAGAATCCAATCGTCGTGCAGGCGATACAAGATGCACCGGCAGGTGCATCGTACCGATGTAGTCCCTGAGCTTGCTGGAAGGCGAAGTATGAGCCTTGTAGCAAGGTCTAAATAAATGTCTCTCAACTGTATGTGAGTACAAATCACATGTAGCCGAGAAGAACGATCTCTGAGCATTGGTCGAGACAGTCCCCGAGCACGATAGTAATCGAAGCAGTCCCCGAGCACGGCAGTGGTCAGAGCAGTCCCTGAGCACGGCAGTGGTCTAGGCAATCCCCGAGCATGGCAGTGGTCTGGGTAGTCCCCGAGCACGGCAGTGGTCTGGTCCATCATTGAGCTCATGACATGCAGCGAAAAAAAGGAACGCCGCTTGTATTCTTATTTGGTGTATTTATTTATCTCCTTACTCTGTCAAGTCCAATATGCCACGTCTGGTCAAAAAAGCAGACGGATATAACATATCACTCTGCCTTCTTACTCTTTCTGGCAAATAGTCGCTTGGCGCCTGTATGGAGGTGCGTCAGTGTGGGCCCTCTCACATTATCAACGAAGAGGCGCGTACACTGGAAACGAAGAGGCGTGTTTATTGGCGTAGATCTTGAGGTTGTGAAAACAACCGTCTACGGCGTGTGCGCACGCCCCCCAAGAATCTTGGGCGGACGAAACAACAGAGCTCTTGGTTATTTATAATATAGAGCTGGTAAGTTACTTTTTACCGGTCCCCATTGTCATTCGCCGTCGCAACCTGCTTCTTCCTCTTGCCGAACCCTACTCCTCCGAAAATCACCACCAATCCCCCCTCCACCGCATCCACCCCCTTAGCAAGGGCAGATTAATGGCGAAGAGAGACGCCCAGAAGAAAGGCGGGGTCATGGCGAAGGAGTGGTGGAAATCAAGGAGCAATGAGCAGACCATCGAAGACCTCGCCGCCATGGGAGTGCTCCACAACAAGGCACTCGTAGGATGGCGTGCATCGGAAGGAGAAAGCTTCCCCGATCCACAACCAGGTGAGATTGTGGTTTTCAAGGATTTCTTCAAGCGAGGTTTTGGGGTTCTAGTGCACCCTTTCCTTCAGGGTCTCTGCTTGTATTACGAGATTGGGATTTGCAATCTGCATCCCAACTCGATTCTTCTTGTCTCCACCTTCATCCATCTTTGCGAGGCCTATGGTGGCTTCTAGCCCCATTTCAACCTCTTTCGCCACCTGTTCTGTCTGCGGAAGAAAGGGAGCGGCGGCTCAAAGATAGCCAGAGGCATCTACCTCAATCTGTGTGATGGTATGAAGGCCCAGTACTTGCACTGCCCCTAGAACACCTCGCTAGACGAATGGTACAAGAAGTGGTTTTACATCCATGAAGAGCCGAACACAATCACCCTGTGCGACGTGGGGTTGATTCTGGAGAAGAAGAACAGCTGGTCGGAGAAGCCTGAGCACTTGGAGTAGATTGCAGAACTGCTCGGGATGATCCTGTGGGGAAAACTAGATGGTCTAAGTGTGGTCAGGAACTTCATTAGCCGAAGGATCTAGCCCTTCCAGAAGAGGGTACATCCTGGCTTCGAGTACTACGGGAGCGCAGACCCAACGAGGACCAGGAAAGAGGTGCTCGACAAGATAGAAGTCAAGGCCAGGATTGGGGATCTATTCAACCTAGCCGATCCCAATTATGTCAGGTTAAATGATATCGAGCACGCCTTCAAGCTGGCTCAACCTCCCCCAAAGGTAAATGATGCTTCATTGTACCTATAGAATCATGTTGTAACAAGAAATTTACTGTTGTCTCCTTTATGTTTCCCAGAGTAATGGTCATGATCGAGCAGCAGAGTTCGTGTCTCCACCCCTTGGTGTGGATTGGCCATAAGTTGCTGGCCCAGCCGCCCAGACTAGTGCTAGGACCAAAGATGTCCATTGGGCGGCACTCGAGGTTGTGGAGGATGCATCGGCCAGAGCTGCTGGCAAGCGGTCGGCTACCAACAAACGTTGCTAGGCCATCTTCCCCCTTTAAGACGACGAAACAGAGGATGCAGACATCTTCCGACTCGTCCCTCGAAAGAGGAGGAGACAAATGGGGTCAATAGAGCAAGGTGGCTCCTCTGTGCCTGTAGTGATCGCATCTCTGACCACTGCAACACAAAGGACAAGCGGTGGAAGTGTCGAGCCCCAAACCCCGGTGCCAGTACCGGTCATGGAAAAAGACCCGGTGGAAACCGCCGAGCACGTGGAGCAGGCACGATCGAAGAGACGCTCCTTCGCCACGTCATTCCATGCTTCCAAGCTGTAAGAATCTGTAACTTTGATGTAAGCTTATAATTTCTATTGAATACTATTATCTTCTAAACTTTTCCCTGGTATATCAGGTCGGCGTCCATCGAAAATCCCACCCAGCTAGCCGGGTGTGGCACGGCTTTGCCAGTACTGGTGGAAAGAACTGCTCAGCGCCCGATTGTCGAGGAACCTGTAGAAGAAATTCCACCGGAACCTCGGCAGACGAGCGACCAGACGTTAGTCCCCGAGTAGCTGGTCGAGAAGACAGCCGGGCAAAGTACAAGTGCTCCGAGCACTAACCCTGCTGAAGCAGGTACCTTGGTACCAAGGGAACCAGACCAAGCCGAGGAGCAGCAACCGGAGTTGGCGCAGAGCACGCTAGCCGATGCTACGGCTCGTGGGAAGGCCATAGTGTTCGCGGAGACTGTAGACCCTAGACCAGCACCGCCCCCCTGAACAAGAGGCCAAAGAGGACGAAGTAGAAGAAATCCTGGGCCATCCCCAAGATAAATGACAACATGTATATGTGTCGCGCTGGTGGAACGATGAGTGGGTTATGCACGAAGAAATCCCAGAGGTCGAAGAGACCCTAAAAGTTGAACGGGCGGCAAAGCGCCTGGTGACACAAGTTCAGGTATGTTTGGCTTGACCACTTGACCCTATTATGTAGTCGATCTGTCTGACTTAGCTTGTTTATATGCAGGACTTGATGAAGACCGCGAAGTACCGAAAGAGGTGCTTCGACCAGATTAAGGGAATCATGACGAACAATAGAGAACTGGTGGCCGAGGTGGAACGCTTGCGCTGCCAACTTGAAGCCGCCAACCAGGAGAGGACAAAGCAAGAAACACAGAACCAGAACCTGGTTGGCCAGCTCAATGACAACGAGAGTGTGGTCGGAGAGTGTGGTCGCCTGAAGGAGCACAACGAGAAACTGGCATGTAGCCAGTCTCAACTCTAGGACCACACCACCAAAATGAAGGAGGAACTAAGGAGTAAGTATTCCAGACCACCGTTCTCATTCTGTTGCCCGCCTTATCTTGTCGTGCCTTTACATTTGATGTCTTGTACGGTGTGCAGTTTTAAAAGGCAATGCCAAGATGCATCTAGAAGCCGTGATGAAAGAGCGTGACGGCTGGAAAGCACGATGCCTCGAGGCCACCGAGGATCGGGACACATGGAAGAACCGGTGCCAGGAGGTGGCAACTGGCATTTTGCCCATCCTCGACCTTGTCGACCCAGCGCTCATAGAGGAAGAGCCAAGGACGCCCTAGCTCGGACTGGTCGAGAGATGCAGACAAGCATGGGGATGGTTCCAAGAGTTCGTGAAAGAGGCGGGTGAGTACATGGGTGCCCATGTGCTAAGCATGGTGCATTCCCACTACCCTCTGATCGATCTCAAGCGCCTAGAGGCTGGATACCCGAAGGAGGTAGACCTAGACAAGGCGGAGGAGCTTCGGATGGCCCAGCTAGACCTATCGTCAAAGATAATTGGCGACATTAACCTATGTGGAGGTGGGACAGCACCTGTACAGGGTACGCCATCGACAAGTCAGCTTGAAACGCCATCAGTTGCAAGCCAACCGACGAAGCCTACGGCCTCGACCAGCCAGGCATCGGTGGGGCCATCCCCTTCAGCTCGACTAGCACAAGAGTCCCCGAGACTCGAGTAGGATATCGGAAGCAGCGAGCAGTAGGTGCCGCGCGCCCCAACCAGCCAATGTAATAGGCTTAGAGCTGTAGAAGGAGGACATAGTTGTGTTATTGTAAACTTGGGCCTCTTCAGGCAAGCTTGTAATAACATAACTGTATATCATTATAAGCTTGTTTGCTTTGTATAAAACGTATTTAAGCTTGAAACTTATGTTGGTGTAACAGAGTGAGAACATGATAACGTTCTGTTTAGTTGTACCATTTAGCTCGACACATCATCCCGAAAAGTTTGTGTGGCCCTAGTTTGCCATGTGGTCAGAGTGTGAGGTGCGTGACCTGTGCACACGCAGACATGAACAAGTCAAACCAAGGGGGACCTGCCGATCACCCGTAACGTAGAGAGCGGATCCCATGCACATGTTGGGAGGAGCTGGAGAGAGGTCCTGCTCCGAAAACCATAGGAGTGGTGGTCGGCTTTTACTGGCTAAGTTGGAATAACCATAAAAGTCGAAGTGACACATTAGAGTGGTCGGAGAAATCATAATAGCTTTATTGAAGTAAATCAAAAGTACAAGAGGGGTACATATTTCAGTAGTCAGGCATAGAAACGTCTAAGCTTGTCGATGTGCCATGAGTTTGGTATGTCCATACCGTCTAGGTGAGCTAACCTGTAAGACGTTGGTCGTGTGACCTCCTTGATCATGAAGGGCCCCTCCCATGGGGTTATGAGTTTATGGACACCAGCCTGGTTCATCTTCCACTTCAGGACCAGGTCCCCGACCACAAAGAACCGCTCTTTAACGTTCTTGTTGTAGTACCTGCATAAAACAGCAAGGTATTTGGCCATACGTACACAAGAATCAAGCCGCTTCTCTTATGCGCTATTCACTTCTAGCTCCCATATTTCGTTGGCCTTGCCTTCATCAAAGTTCTCTACCTATGCTGATCTGAAAGCTATATCTGCAGGGAGGACTGCCTCAGCGCCATAAACCATAAAGTATGGCGAGACGCCGGTGTTACGACTAGGCTGAGTTCTGAGTCCCCAGACTATGGCTGGTAACTCTTTGAGCCATCTTCCGAGAGCTTTGTCATTTTCTCTATACATCCTCTTCTTCAACGTGTCCAAGATCATGCCATTTGCCCACTCGACTTATCCATTAGCTCTAGGGTGCGCCACCGAGACGTATTTTACTACTATGCTCCTTTCATCACAGAAGTCCCAAAAAGCGTTCTCGATGAACTGAGTACCCAGATCGGTGATGATGCTGTTGGGTATGCCGAAATGATGGATGATCTGATCGAGGAACATGATAGCCTTTTCTGAGGATGCCTGTACCAAAGGCTTGTATTCTATCCACTTAGAAAATTTGTCGATCAGCACAAAGACGCACGTAAATTTCCCTGGAGCCGGTTTGAAGGGCCCGATCATATCCAGTCCCCAGCATGCGAAGGGCCAGGAGGCTGGTATTGTCTGGATCTCATGTGCTAGTACATGGATTCTCTTGGCGAAGAACTGACAACCCTCATAGTGGCGGACTAGCTTCTCTGCGTCGGCTACTGCTGACGGCCAATAGAACCCTGCCCAGAAAGCCTTGCCGACCAGCGTTCTTGAGGCCGCGTGGTTGCCGCAGGAGCCAGAGTGGATTTGGTCTAGGAGATGTTCGCCATCCTCCTGGGTTATACACTTCATCAAGATTTCCTCCTTTGCGTTCTTACGCCATAGCTTGCCATCGACGAGCAGGTACTGCTTACTGCGATGCATCAGGCGCTCGTTCTCTGTCCGATCAATGTAACCGCTGCCATCTATTAGGTACATGATGAAAGGTATTCTCTAGTCGGGCTCATGAGTGGTCGGAGGGGGTTCGGCGGTGCTTGACGTCGGAACCGTAGCCACCAATTTCTGGTATGGAGGCATGTCTGCCGTGGAATCTTCCTCTTCGATGGAAGGCGTGAGCAGGTCTTGGACGAATACGCCATGTGGGATTTTTGCTCGGGATGATCCTACCTTTGACAGTGCATCCGCTGCTTGATTCTTGTCCCAGACCACGTGTATGTACTCGATGCCATAGAACCTGCCTTCTAGCTTTCTGATCAATTTGCAGTATGCATCCATCTTGTCGCTGGCTGTGTCCCAGTCCTTGTTGAGTTGGTTGATGACTAGAGCAGAGTCTCCGTAGACATAGAGACGTTTAACGCCAAGCTCAACCGCAATGCGCAAACCATGTAGGCATGCTTCGTACTCGGCGGCATTATTAGATGCTGGGAAATAAATCCTGAGGACGTACCGGAGCTGCTCCTTGGATGGTGACATGAAAAGGACTCCTGCTCCCACACCGTCAATGTTGAGAGAGCCATCGAAGTACATCGTCCAATATTCATCGAATCCAAGAGAGGCAGGCGTGCTTAAGTCTATCCACTCGACGATGAAATCGACAAGTGCCTGAGACTTGATTGTAGTGCGGCTTGCAAACTCCAAGGAAAAGGGGCATAGCTCCATTGCCCATTTGACGATGCGCCCATTCGCATCCTTGTTGCTAATGATGTCTCACAGAGGATACTCAGTCATGACCACCACACGATATCCATCGAAGTAGTGTTTCAACTTTCGGGATGTTATCAGTATGGCGTAGATCAACTTCTAAATCTGTGGGTACCTAGTCTTGGACTCATTGAGTACCTCACTAATGAAATAGATTGGTCGCTGTACCTTGTAGACGTGGCCAGGCTCGTCTCGCTCGACCACCATGGCCGTGGAGACCACTCGATTAGTAGCCGCAATATATAGCAGGAGTATTTCGTCTTCTCTTGGAGTAGTGAGGACCGGAGGTGACATAAGGTATTGTTTTAGCTGTGCGAAGGCAGTGTCTGCTTCCTTCGACCACTCAAACTTTTTGGATGCTTTGTGTAGTTTAAAGAACAGTAATCCTTTTTCGCCTAATCTTGATATGAAACGGCTGAGGGCGGCCATGCATCCGGTAAGCTTCTGAACATCCTTCACCTTTTTGGGTGGCTTCATGTCCAAGACAGCTTTGACTTTCTCTGGGTTAGGGCATATGCCATCGTGACTGACGACGTTGCCGAGTAGTATGCCAGAAGGAACACCAAAGATGCACTTCTTTGGGTTTAACTTCCACTGGAATGTATTAAGGGATGCAAAGGTGCATTCTAGGTTGCAACAAGGGTATGAGCTTCCTTGGTTTTGACAACTATATCATCAACATAAGCCTCGACAAGGTCTTCTTTTATCTCGTCTTTGAGGCAAGCTTGT
Organism: Miscanthus floridulus; assembly: GCF_019320115.1. Classification (NCBI taxonomy): domain Eukaryota; kingdom Viridiplantae; phylum Streptophyta; class Magnoliopsida; order Poales; family Poaceae; genus Miscanthus; species Miscanthus floridulus. The sequence continues at coordinate 12,229,032 of NC_089585.1, forward strand.
ATAGCGCGTTGGTAGGTAGCCCCGGCATTCTTGAGCCCGAACGACATGGTCATGTAGCAGTAGGCGCCGAAGGGCGTGATAAAAGATGACTTGATCTGGTCATCCTTTTTTAGAGCGATCTGGTGATAACCAGAGTAGCGATCAAGAAAGGAAAGGAGCTCGCAACCAGTGGTTGAATCTACGACCTCGTCTATACGAGGTAAGCCAAAGGGGTCCTTAGGGTAGTGTTTGTTGAGATCAGTGTAATCAACACACATTCTCCATTCATTATTCTTTTTGCGTATAAGAACTGGATTGGCTAACCACTCCGGATGATACACTTCTTTGATAAATCCGGCTACCAAAAGCCGTATAACTTCTACCCTAATCGCCTCCTTTTTGTCGCGAGCGAACCATCGTAGCTTTTGCTTGATAGGTTTGGCCTTGCCGTTGACATTCAAGGAGTGCTCGATCAAGGTCCGAGGTACACCAGGCATGTCAGCAGGTTTCTATGCGAACACATCCACGTTGCTCCTCAAGAACCTGACGAGTGTGTCTTCCTATTTGGGATCTAGGTTGGCCCCGATAAGGGCCGTTTTGCTGGGATCACCATTGACCAGCTAGATCACCTTGTGCTCCTTGGACTTGATGTTCTTGCGTGGAGCCTCGAGCTCTAGGATCTCCTAGTGGTCGGTCGAGGTCTTCTTGGCGTCGAGCATGGTCTGGGCCATGCGAATAGAGAGGTCGTGAGCCTCTGCTATTCTGAAACTATCATCTTCACAGGTATAGGCTGTGTACACATTGCCTCGGAGGGTTAGAACTCCTTTCTTGGTAGGCATCTTGAGCACCAGATACCTGTAATGAGGTATGGCCATGAACTTGGTGAGCGACGGTCGACCAAGAATAGCATGGTAGGTGCCGTCGAAGTCGGTGACCACGAAGTTAACGTAGTCAGTGCGGAAGTGGTCCGAGGTCCCAAACTGCACAGGTAACGTGATCTGTCCAAGAGGTGTAGAGCTCTATCTGGGGAGAACACCCTAGAACTGTGCCTCGTACGGCTTGAGGTCCACCTAAACTATCTTCAGGGCGGGCAGGCTATTCTTGAACAGTATATCGATGGAGCTACCGCTGTCGATCAGTACTCTGTCGAACTGAACCTTGTTGATACAAGGATCAAGGACCAGGGGAAAACGCCCTGGCTTAGGTATTGTGGCCCATTGGTCCTTTCTGCTGAAGGAGATTTCACGGTGAGACCATGTAGGGAGCCGTGGATCGGTGAGGAGATGGTCAATGTTGGCCACGTTCAAGCAAGCACGGGCGAGCAGCTTGCGTTCTCGTTTGGTCTTGATGGACACTTTACCTCCGATGATGGTGTGCACACGATCGGTTGGCTTGACGTATTTGTGATGAGGGTCTACATCATCATCGTCATTATCATCGTTGCGCTATTCCCCTATGTCGTTAGGCTTGTCGGATGTATCCGGAGCCTGTTGACGCGTGTAGATAGACTTGAGGACGCGGCAATTCTCCATAGTATGGTTTGACTTAGGATGGAGCTGGTAGGGCCCTTTCAATGCTTTGGCGTAGTCGTCTTCATAGTTACGACATCCGCCATCCTTTTTAACGGTGTTGACCTCACCATTGTCTTCCCGAGCATGCTTGCTCCTGTAATCGTCACGGCGGTTACGCCGCTGATTACGTTGGTCACGGTGGTGGCAGGAGTCGTTGCGCTGGTTGCGGCGATCAAAATTGTCATTCCGACCATGGTTGTCGTGGTAGTCGTCGCGGTGTGGGGGGTGGTCGGAGCATGGAACCCTTGCTGCTTCTTCAATAATTATCCTTTTAGCGTCGTCGGCGTCCACATATTTCTTAGCGGTGGTGTTAACACTGGATTTTGGTCGATTCTGGAAGATGACAGGTAGACCCAAGTGCGGGAAGAAGGGTATTCGGCAAACAAAGCAAGCGGTCGGCTAAATGCATTGCGGTCGGTTACTCCAGAAGGCGGTGACTCCATTCGGGAAAAACAGAAGATGGCAGGCAAGGCCGATTGAAAAGGTGAAAGTTGTAATAGTAAAGGACTCTAAAAGTTTAGGGTAAGGAATCGTGAGTTTCCAAGTTTATTTAAAGGTTCCTTTGTAAATCGTAGTCCTCTAGGACTCGTGTTTTGTCTAGGGTATAAATATTGACCCTCGACCATTGTAATAAGGGTTCACAACCAAATCAATACAACCGGCCCCATGCCAAACTTCTGAGTCCTTTTGTCGTGTCGTCGAGTTCTTCGAGAGGAGTCATCGATCCGTCGACCTCCGTAAGTTCCGACAACCTTGTTATCATGTTTAGTATCATGCGGTGGATTTAGACGTGATGCAAGTAGTCTTGTTTGTTTTCAATGGTCGTGCGGCGGATCTTTGCTTGACAATCAAGAAGTCTTTGCTTATGCTTTGTTTATGAGTAGATACCGTGCGGCAGGCGTTTACTCAATATGCTTAGTGAAAGCAAGATAGTTATCGGCTCTTTTAGATATGGCAAATCTAAATAGATTCATTAAGTTATCCAGTGTTGCATGTTACGGAACATTTTTTATATATATTTGTAACACACTTCTGCCCAATCTAGATTGATATGGTTCGGCCTTCTCTCTCTTGTGGTTTTATCCATGCTTCAACGATCATTGCTTTTTATAATACCTTTGCAACTAGATAGTGTGCTCATAATGGCCAAATTATTTTAATCTAGGTTGTCACATGTCGCGGGTTCATGCATGTTAATCATGTTTAAGCTTTAACAAAACTAGGTGTCGTGCGGCAGATGCAGGTTTTGGATTAGTTTAATCATTTTTATTTACACGTTCCTTCTTCATGGACCCTAATTCGGCTGGACTGCCGAGTTTGGTTATGCGTTAACTCATAATTAATTTCACTTGTTCAAATATGTCTTCCCATGCATGTGTATTCGGCGCTCAGGTTTCCACGTGCATTCATCTTACGATTAGCTGAAACGGTTTATGAACTCATTGGCAGACAGCTCTCTATAGCTGTATGTCGTTGTAAGTGGCTTCAGGGCCGTATATGTGGAACTGTCTGGTATTACCCGACATGTTCCGGTTTGACATTTAATTGTTTTATCCCTTGTTAGTTTTCAGGTCAAACTGACTGGCATGCTTCCGGATAACGAAACACCCGGGAACCCAATTGAAGCTACGCTTTTCGGCTTGCTGTGTGTGAGGCACAGTGCGTCACATTTTGTGTCAACACACTTTTTGGCACGCTCGGTGGGACCATCTGCTAGTTTAAGATGGCATCTGAGATCAACAATGATCATGTTCTGGATGTAAGCATGGCAGAATTGCCAGATAATTATAAGGATTTAGTGCTACAAGCATGTGAGCAATACCAACGGAAATGCTTGATGTCTTTTTCCAAAAACAAGAGCAATAAAGTATTTCAAAAGCAATCAATGCCAAGGGTTCTTCTTCCGCATCAAACTGATTACACTGAAGAGGAGGATGCTCAGAAGATGGCAGCCCTGGTCTATAAAGCTATGGGAGAAACCATGACAAATCATCACACAGCTTTTCTGAATACCTTTCGGGCAATCATGATCAGTACTTTTGGTCCAATGGTTGATAAATATTTTGAAGAAAATGTTGGACCACTCAGTAGGCCGACGCTTTTCAATGTTCCAAAGCATCAAGAGAAGCCTGTTGGAAAAGAAGTAGCATCGCCTTCAAATATAGGTGGATTGACTCACACTGAAAAGCAATCATATCCCACCTATGGCCAAGTAACATTTGGTACCACGGGAGAAGTGCCACCTTCAGCTTATAGAGTTTCTCCAGCATCAAACAGATTGCAGAAGAATATGTATGGAGATGGGTATCAAGAATTTACTGATTACAGTGCTATCAATGCCGTGCCAAATTCAGGGTATAGAAGTGTTTCAGGATTGCCTTCTGGAGTGCAAGTACAAGGAAATCAGGATCCAGGCATTGATGTTTTGATGCACAGGATGGCTAATATGATGCAAAATCAGTTCGGCTTGAAGCCAAAGAATTAATCCTATTCATACAAGTCTCCTTATCCAGAATGGTACAACAGAGTGGCGTTGCCTCCAAGGGTGAAGCCTCCAACAGATTTGACCAAGTTTTCTGGTCAAGATGATACTAGTACCATAGAGCACGTCAGTCGATACTTAATGCAGCTTGGAGAAGCTGCTTCAGATGAAGCTTGGAGAATTCGATATTTTCCTTTGTCTCTTACAGGACCAGCTTTCACCTGGTTCACGTCTCTACCAGCTCATTCCATTGGTACGTGGGCAGAACTAGAGCAGAAGTTTCATTCATATTTCTATACGGGTACTAATGAGAAGAAGTTGGTTGATCTCATGAGTCTGAGGATGAGAACAAATGAGACACCATTGGAGTATCTTCGCAGATTTAGGGAGACCAAGAATATGTGTTATTCTCTAAATTTACCAGATGATCAACTATCTGGAATAGCTATAGCAGGAATGTTGCCGAATATCAGGGAGAAGTTGTTCGGTTTAGAGTTTGATGATCTTGGCCAACTTGCACAGCGTTTAGTAGCTATGAGTAATCAAGCCCAAGGATTTAGGAGAGATAATCGCTTTCAGAAGAACAATGCCACTAATGAGGTGTATCAAGGCTTTTTAGATGAAGCGACTGAGTATATTGATGAAGATGAGATAGCTGCGGCTGAGTTAAATTGGGCAAAGGAACCCACTCAAGTTAGTCAACGCTGGTTGAAACAACAAAAGGGAACCTATGATTTCGATGTTACTAAAGCAGACAGACTTTTTGCATTGTTGATAAAGGAAGGACGCATCAAGTTGCCAGAAGGACATCCTATGTTACGTCCTGAAGGAGTGAAAGACAAAAAGTATTGTGGCTTTCATAACACTAATTCTCACTCTATCAATGATTGCCGAGTGTTCAGAATACGAATCTAGAAAGCTATCCAAGAGGGACACTTGAGGTTTGATGGCAAGATGAAAATTGATGATCAGCCTTTTCCACAAAATACGATTTCTTTCTCTGTGAATATGGTCTCTGCCAATGATCTCAAAGGTAAAGGCAAGGTGAAAGTGTTGACTTCTGATAGAGCAAAGGAGAGTGGTGCTGTTGACCCAGATCGACAAGTCACCAGTAAAGAGCTGCAGCAACGAGTTCGGTTTCAGAATAGCCGAACCGAGAAAGGTCAAACTTCCAAACCCAGAGTTACATCACGTATTTTGCTAAACAAGTGGCAGAGGGAACAAGAGAAGGAATACTGTAAGAAACAATGGTTTATGGAAGAGTGCCGGAGGTATGAGGAAGAAGTATACCGAAGGGAGCAAGAAGAATACATGACAGAACAGGAGCAGTCTCATTGGGGTTGTTCGTTCTTTAGGCATTGTTGGAATGAAGGCTTGAGGTTGCCTGCAAGAAATAATTGTCCGGAGTGTAGTGCTCAGTACTCCGAGTATAGGCAATCTCGAGTCAACCACCGTCCCGTCTATGAAAGACTTGGAACGAAGGTTCCTAAAGATGATCGGCACTTAAAAATAGATGACTTTGAGAATCAGCAAAGGAAAAGAGTTGCAGGTTCAGGTTGGATTCATGACAGAGTGCATGATGAAGAAGCTGACTTCTATAAATACGTATGGCAAAAAGGACAGTGGTGTCCTCTAGGCCTGAGGAAAAGTCAGAAAAGAAGAGTGCAACGGTTGAGGAATAGGGAGTTGGAACTGGAAGTTACCGAAACAAAGCAAATATGGCGTCCTAAAAAGAAGCCTGATGGATGTGGTCCTTCGGCTAATGCTTGCATGGCTTTCTTCCTCCCATCAGAGTTTATAGCTCCCGAAAGCCAAGATATCCAAGAAGAGGTGTACTCTGATTTTGATGAAAGTGAATGTCAGGATTTGATGGCTCAGCTTGTATTAACACAGCAAGCTATTTTTGACAAACCAATCAAGAATCGTCACTTGAGACCACTCTATTTAAAAGGATATGTCAATGGCAAGCCTTTGACCAAGATGTTTGTTGATGGAGGGGCTGCTATCAATATCATGCCTTATACTACCTTCAGGAAACTTGGGATGACTAATGAAGAATTGTTGAAAACTGACATGGTGCTTAGGGACTTTGCTGGCAATCCTTCTGATACCCGAGGTGCTATCCATGTCGAGTTGACTATTGGGTCAAAAACTCTGATTACCACCTTTTTTGTCATTGATGGCAAGGGGGCATATAGTCTACTCTTGGGCAGAGATTGGATCCATGCTAATTGTTGCATTCCTTCAACTATGCATCAAATTCTCATTCAATGGATTGGAGATGATGTTGAAGTTGTACATGCTGATAATTCAGTAAGTGTTGCTGCCACAGAATCTACCTATTGGGAATATGAGGGCGTCGATTGTTTCTCTGGAAAAGTGTGGAAAGAAGGTCCTGTAAATGTTTTCAGCGAAGGCCAACAGCCGATCCAAGCAGTCGGCTCTCATAGCAATTTTTAATGGGAAATCCCGTCGATGGCAACAAAGGAAAGTTGGGACGTGGTTTTATGTCGGCTGATAAATTAGAAGAAATTAATGTTGGTGATGGATCTAAGCCAAGGCCGATGTATATTAGTGCAAAGTTAGACCCAGAATATAAATCAAAGTTGATAGATTTGTTGGGAGAGTTTAAAGATTATTTTGCTTGGGATTACACGGAAATGCCTGGATTGGATCGTTCCATTGTTGAGCATCGATTACCTATTAAACCTGGATTTCATCCTTATAAACAACCTCCAAGGAAGATATACAAAGAGGAAGTATTGGCCGATGTGAAGAAGGAGGTTGAAAGGTTAATAGAAGCAAACTTCATTCGGCCATGCAAGTATGCAGAGTGGATTTCAAATATAGTACCAGTATACAAGAAAAATGGAAAAATGAGAGTTTGCATAGATTTCAGAAATCTTAATAAGGCTACTCCCATGGATGGTTACCCAATGCCAGTTGCCGATTTGCTGGTAGATGCAGCAGCAGGTTATGAAGTCATTAGTTTTATGGATGGTAATGCTGGCTATAACCAAATTTTTATGGCAATAGAAGATATTTCGAAAACAGCTTTCAGATGTCCTGGTCATATTGGTTTGTTCGAATGGATAGTCATGACGTTTGGGTTAAAGAATGCCGGTGCAACTTATCAAAGAGCTATGAATTATATTTTTCACGAGCTGATCGGCAAGATTGTAGAAATCTACATCGATGATGTAGTAGTCAAATCTAGAGATCATGAAAGACATTTAGCCGATTTAAGAAAGACTCTGGAGTGCACAAAAAAGCATGGCTTAAAGATGAATCCAAACAAATGTGCCTTTGGAGTTTCGTCTGATGAGTTTTTGGGATTTTTAGTTCATAAAGGAGGAATTGAAGTTGGGAAAAAGAGCATGGAAGCAATAGACAAAGTTGTGCCGCCAACTAATATCACGGAATTACAATCATTGTTAGGCAAAATCAACTTTGTAAGAAGATTCATATCCAATCTATCAGAGAGAGTTTTACCCTTTTCTCCTTTATTAAAGCTCAAGAAGGATCAAAAATTTGTATGGGGTGACATACAACAAAAGGCTTTTGATGAGATCAAGCAATATATGAAGGCACCACCTGTGCTGGTACCTCCACAACTTGACAAGCCTTTTAAGTTGTATGTAGCGGCCGATAGCCTAACGATAGGGTCGGCCCTTATGCAAGAGTTTGAAGGAAAAGAAAGAGTCATAGCTTATCTTAGCCAAAAGCTGTTAGACTCGGAAACAAGGTATTCGGCTGCAGAAAAACTTTGCTTGTGTGTATATTACTCATGTACCAAATCTCGGCACTATTTGTTGAATCCCGAACGGCGGAGTAGGTTTTTTCCCTTTCGGCTGGGCCGTTACTGGGCTGGGCCAGGCATGGGTTAAGTCGAACGTCGCTCGAATATCTCCCTGGTTTGTTAGAGCCAACATTGTTCGGTTATACCCTCACAATATTTGAATTGGATTCGTTCGGCTATCGGAAGAATGGAGACAATCGGCTACATTCTAATCGAGTAATTTAAGGGAAAGGGGCCGATTGCTTTCGAATGAATAAGAATAAGTAAACATAAAGCTGGTTAATCAAGGGAAAGAAGATATCACACTTAAGTTTATTACAAACCCAATGTCTACTGGTTCAGAAGATGATTGATTGCCTCTATGGCCTCAGTCCTGATTCGGCTAACATTATCTAGCACTTTTTGATCTTCATCTTCAGAACTCTGGATGCTGGATAACTTAGTTTTGATCTGCTGATCTTCTTTGATGGTTGAAGCTATCTTTAGTGAAGCTACTTCTATGTTCTTCGGCAAATTAGTTATATGGGCCCTGTGAGACTGAATTTTGGCATTCAGTTCGGCTAGTTGAGCTTCTAGTCTGCTTTTTTCATCCTCCATGGCTTTCAGTTCAGGCTCCAAAGTTGCCAAGGAATTTCTTGTAGTCTGGATATGAGAGTGAAGATCTTTAATCTCCAGCTTTTTCAAAGATCTATCCTTCTGCAAAGCGGTCCTCGAAGATATATTCTTGGTTGCCCTTCTCACCATAGCAAAATGGTCATCAAGATGGGTTGTAGATTCTAGGGGAGCCTTGAGAGCAGGGGGGATATCTTGATCAATGAGTTCAAGGAGGTCTTTTATCTGGTCTGCATCCTGAACCAGACTTATGGTATCCTTGTTTAGCAGAATGATCACCTCTTTTAGCCGGGCCTGATTTTCTAGCGATAAGGTTTGATGGGAAGTAATCTCTTCACCTTTCTCTATGATGTAATCCTCAATAGAGAAGGAGTAACTGGTGGTCGGTTTAGTGATGTTCTTCTAAAGAAAAGAAAAGAAAGAAGGTGTTAGCCGATTGGGTAATTTTGCTAAAATATAGTGTAAAACAAAGGATTACCTGCTGAGATGATTGATCATCAGGATGGGTTATACCCTGGCTTGCTGGGGAACTTGGCTGAAGATTCAGTAGGGATAGGTCTGGAGCTTGATCAGGAGAAGTTTCCCTTACCAGTTCATCTAAGATTTCATCTATTTTCGGTAAAGTAAATGATAATGAGCACAAGAGATAGATGTTATTAAAAAGAAAGAAAAGAGAATTGGTTGAACAATGTTACCTATAGTTTCATCAGGTTTATGAGCCTTTGAGCCTTCAGCTTCATGAGTCTCTGAAGTTTCGCTATCATGGATTTCTTCATCTTCAATAAAAACCTCAGGGATTGGTTCTACAGGTGATGAGGTATTGCCTAATGTGGGAATTTCGACTTGTGGCTGCAATGAAAGTAATGAATGTAAGAGGTGGTCAGGTTTACTGCTAAGTGAGGTTGGTAACCTGATAGAGAATAAAAGGTTCATACCTTAAGAGATAATTTGGCTTTCTTGGTCCTTGGTTTTTTGGGTAAGAGAAAACTTTCAGGTGTTTTCCTTTTGCTTTTTCCTCTTGAAGATGCAGCAGCTGAAGTAGCAGGAGTTCTCATGAGTGCCTTTAGAGGTGCTGAATCCAAAGTTACAGAAGTTTTCATGAATTCCTTTAAGTTTGGAGCATCAAACCCCAGAGCAGGCTTGGGACCAGCCGAATAGTACTGGATTGCTTTGGCTGGGGGAGTAAACTCAAGATCCTGTGCATGACCAGATGTTAAAATAAGAAGTGGATTCAAGAACAAGAAATGATGGGCATAATGAAATTACCTCACTGTCAGAAGCAAAATCGGGTTGCAAGTTTTTGCATAAAGAATGAACTGATATATTGAAGATATGAGCATGTCATTCTTGCCACCAAGAAACAAAGAAGGGATGAGCAACATCTATTAGCCCAAATGGAGATGGTTCGTATATTGGCAATTCCCATCCTAATTCAAAGGCCTTCTTGGCTTCCATTCCTTCTGTTATTACTTCTCTTGATTTTATGATTGTTGAGAAGAGGAATTTTGGAGGCAGTTGGCCACATCCTAATTGTCTGGCCACCATGTTTGGATAATAGAATTCATAGGTGGATTGTACTAATCTCCCATGATGAAATTCGGCTGGCAAAGTGCAGGGTTTGATAAAGGAGTTGAAAATTTCCGTGGATTCTTGGCCTGAACAACCAATTTCATAGCTAAACTTGTAGGGCAAAGTCAGATTTTCATTTTCTCTGTAAGGAAACCAGAGCACATTGCCGAATCCTTTGAAAAATAGCTTGAAGAAATGACCGATGTCTATATCAATGCTTATAGATGATGCTGCTTCCCCATAAGTCTGACAAGCCTTAACCTTTGCTGTGCTGCCTTCAGCATAGTTAACTGAGAAAAAACTTAGATTGAAGAGGCTCACAGGGGTTATCTGATGCATATATAGCTGGAGCCACATTTGAATTAGCCACCAGGGACCATTCACACAAGAAATTTCTCCACCTTGGCGCATCTGAAGAGTAATCTGATGCATCATATGATAAACAGACCCTAAGAGATATTTGCCTAGTGGGATCTGAGTGCCTACAGCTAAGTCTTCAGCCATTACCATGTGATTCAGGGTTGGTTCATTGGATTTTCCACAGAAGATGAATCTGCATAGCCACATATTCACGAAGGCTTTCAACTCTTTGTCAGAGACGGTGCCAGATGCATTCATGTAGTTCTGAATATGTTTGACCCATCCACATCCAGAGCTGATGGCTCTTTGATTACTTTTGCTCTTGTACTTATAGGGATATACTGGCAATGACACATTCAAGCCAGTCATCATGAATACGTCGGCTAGAGTGATGGTCATAATACCATGACCAAAGATAAAGGCATTGATAGTGTCAGACCAAAAATGAGAAGCTGCTATCAAAAGGGAATCATTCCTGGGTGTCTCTGCTAAAGATAATTGTAGACAATGACTGATGTCCTGACTTTCCCAGTGGCTGCTGCTTTTCTCCAGCATTCTCCTGTACCAGTTACGCCATCCGGTGATTGGGGGAAATGGCCAATTCTTGAACGTGTTTGGCCATCGGTTTGACGAGGTAATCCCAGACTTGAAAGGAATTCTTTGGGTTTCCTTCTCAATAATTTCATAAGGGTCAGGATTTCCCATTGGGCCGAGGAAATAGGAGTCGGGGTTGGCAGCATAGGGGATCAAAATCTGGCTTTTGTATTCCTTTAGAAGATGATTGAAATCAAAGGGGAGTAAATCAAAAGAGGAGCGGGAGGATAAAATGAAAGTTGCCGAATATAAGTAAAGTTTACCTCTGGGATTTCATCCTAGGTCGCCATTGAAGATTTGAAGGAGGTCCGAGGTTGCGCTAAAAGCTTGAATTTTTGGGCAGCGGCTGCGGTTTTGAACGGTGATGACCTAGGAGGATGAAAGAGCTTGTGGTCAATTTCAGAATAAAACAACTTTTATCCCGAAATTGAGGGGGCATGTGTTAACACTGGATTTTGGTCAATTCTGGAAGATGACAGGTAGACCCACATGCGGGAAGAAGGGTATTCGGCAAACAAAGCAAGCGGTCGGCTAAATGCATTGCGGTCGGTTACTCCAGAAGGCGGTGACTCCATTCGGGAAAAACAGAAGATGGCAGGCAAGGCCGATCGAAAAGGTGAAAGTTGTAATAGTAAAGGACTCTAAAAGTTTAGGGTAAGGAATCGTGAGTTTCCAAGTTTATTTAAAGGTTCCTTTGTAAATCGTAGTCTTCTAGGACTCGTGTTTTGTCTAGGGTATAAATATTGACCCTCGACCATTGTAATAAGGGTTCACAACCAAATCAATACAACCGGCCCCGTGCCAAACTTCTGAGTCCTTTTGTCATGTCATCGAGTTCTTCGAGAGGAGTCATCGATCCGTCGACCTCCGTAAGTTCCGACAACCTTGTTATCATGTTTAGTATCATGCGGTGAATTTAGACGTGATGCAAGTAGTCTTGTTTGTTTTCAATGGTCGTGCGGTGGATCTTTGCTTGACAATCAAGAAGTCTTTGCTTATGCTTTGTTTATAAGTAGATACCGTGCGGCAGGCGTTTACTCAATATGCTTAGTGAAAGCAAGATAGTTATCGGCTCTTTTAGATATGGCAAATCTAAATAGATTCATTAAGTTATCCAGTGTTGCATGTTACGGAACATTTTTTATATATATTTGTAACACACTTCTGCCCAATCTAGATTGATATGGTTCGGCCTTCTCTCTCTTGTGGTTTTATCCATGCTTCAACGATCATTGCTTTTTATAATACCTTTGCAACTAGATAGTGTGCTCATAATGGCCAAATTATTTTAATCTAGGTTGTCACATGTCGCGGGTTCATGCATGTTAATCATGTTTAAGCTTTAACAAAACTAGGTGTCGTGCGGCAGATGCAGGTTTTGGATTAGTTTAATCATTTTTATTTACACGTTCCTTCTTCATGGACCCTAATTTGGCTGGACTGCCGAGTTTGGTTATGCGTTAACTCATAATTAATTTCACTTGTTCAAATATGTCTTCCCATGCATGTGTATTCGGCGCTCAGGTTTCCACGTGCATTCATCTTACGATTAGCTGAAACGGTTTATGAACTCATTGGCAGACAGCTCTCTATAGCTGTATGTCGTTGTAAGTGGCTTCAGGGCCGTATATGTGGAACTGTCTGGTATTACCCGACATGTTCCGGTTTGACATTTAATTGTTTTATCCCTTGTTAGTTTTCAGGTCAAACTGACTGGCACGCTTCCGGATAACGAAACACCCGGGAACCCAATTAAAGCTACGCTTTTCGGCTTGCTGTGTGTGAGGCACAGTGCGTCACATTTTGTGTCAACAGGTGGCCAGGAGCACTGTGATTGAATCAGGTCTCTTGCAGAGAAGCTTGTCCCTTAGGGCGTTGTGGAAGCGGAGGCCAGTGACAAAAGCCTCGATTGCCTCATTGCTGGAGATTGATGGGACCTTGATGCGTATCTCTAAGAAACACCAGACGTACTCGCGCAGTGGCTCATCTTTTCGATCTCGAATCCATTGCAGATCATATTTGTTGCCTGGTTGTTCACAAGTAGCAATGAACTTGTCGATGAAGGCTTGCTTGAGCTCCTGCCAAGAGTCGAAATAGTTCGCTAGCAAGCTGACCAGCCATTGGTGACTCGCATGGCCAACAGCAACTAGGAAATAGTTAGACATGACGTGCTCATCAGCCATGGCTGATTTGCACGCAGTCTCGTAAAGCATGACCCATAATTAGGGGTTTTCCTTGCCGTCATACTTCTAAAGTTTCTTGAGCTTGAAATTCTTGGGCCATATGACTTGGCGAAGGTGTGGAGTAAACTGCTTCAAACCTGGTGGGTCGTGGGCAGTGTCATATTCCATACGGCGATAACTTTCATGGGATGCTCGGTCGTCGGCTCTCTGGTTGATGCGAGCGCGTAGATCATGTCCTCTGAGGTAATGGTGGAGATCGTTATAGCCATCACGGCGATCTCGACTGCCATCTGGATTAGCTCTGCGACCGTGGTTATCACGGCGATTATCGCAGTTGTCCCGGCGGTCATCATCCCGGACGTCACGACGGTTGTCGTCCCGGCAGCGGTTGTCATCCTGGCCACCATCATGGCCTCCGTTTCTACCTTGATAGTTGTCTGATGGGTCGTTGTTGCACGAGCCATGTTGGTTGAGTGGCTGTGAGCGACTTGGGTGCTGGCGGTTGTGGCTTGACTCGACTGAAATGGATGGAGCCCGAGCTTGGTTTACAATCTCCGTGGTCTGGGCCATAGCAGCCGTCAGATAGGCTTGTATTTCATCACGAACTGCTTGGGTTTCTAGGGTGTTGGGTAGCTGTTGCATTGTCGCCATGGTGACGGCTACGTTGGCACTTGGAGTCCTGAAGACCTATTTGTCCCCAACCCTATCGAAAGCATCGTTGAGGCCACATGGCTGGACCCTTATGCGTCGTGCCTCCTGGTCTGCTTCAGCTTCGATTTGTCGGCGATTAAACCGGTTAATATTGCATGCTTCATGGGCAGTCCTTTCTTGTTCTGTTTCGCCAACTGTTGGCGGTTCATCATTGCTGACAACATGGATCAAATCCCCTCATCTTGGCAAGAAAGACGGGAATTGTGAGAACCCCGGAGCATGGTCTGGGATATCCAGATCATACTTGACGCCTTCATCTTCGTGATGCTGAAGTTCGGTGTGGACAGATGCATTAGATGCGGTGCCAGATGAGGAGCAGGAGTCACCCTCTTGGACTATGTGGACAGACCCTTCTTGATAATCTTCAATCCAGATCATGTTGATGAAGTTGTGCGGCTTTGGCCGAGGTCGGTGCATAAAACACAGATCCAAGCGGTGTTGTAGGTTGTAGGCGTAGCTAGAGGCAGCGTTTGGCAGGCCGTAGGGCTGGACCTGGTGGTTCTCCATCGAGGCTTCATACTCGAAGAGCCGGAGACCCATCGCGAAGGCTGGCCGGCGACGAGCAGAGCGCCCTTCAGGAGTAGATGTGACCATGAGATCTGTACTAAGTCGTGCAGGATGACTGGTCCGAGCTAGTCGGGTAGATCTATTATAGGGAGTGGTTACCTGCTCATTAGGTTGACTTTGAATCATACTTACCAGAGCTAGGGTTTCAGCGAGTTTGGTGCCGACCCGATCGATGGAGTCGAGTAGGTCGGTGTTGTTGATCCGCTCCCCTTTATAGCGGGGAAGCGGATGACGAGTTGTTGGCATGGCTGAAGGTGATGCAGGCGTGGTTGGAGCCAGATGTACCATGGTCGGAGCCAGATCCATCGTGGTTGGAGCCATATCCGTCGTGGTCGGAGCCGTAGCCGATGCAGGTGAAGTAGTGGTCGACGCAGACTGAGTCCACACCTCCTCCGGGGTCATAGCGATGAAGTCGTCGGAGCCGGTGGTCCAGGTGATCTGGCCAACGGTGAACGTGAAGCCGTTCATTGTAGCCATGGAGCCGGAGATGATGACCATCTTGTTTGCTTGGAGAGCAGTACACACCCCCTACCTGGTGCGCCACTGTCGACGAAATATGGTCGGCAGTCTACCTAGGGGTATGCCTAAGGTAGTAGATTGTCAGCAGACAGATGCGCAAGCCACAAACAAGACGGAGACGCAAGACAGACACGAGGTTTTATCCAGGTTCGGCTGCCAAGAAGGCGTAATACCTATGTCCTACGTCTGATTTGTATTACTGTATGTCAATGAGAGATGTTTTTTAGAGGGGTCCTCTGCTCGCCTTATATAGTCCGAGGGGCAGGGTTACAGATCTAGAAATTAATCCTAGCCAGTTACAATTACCATATGTGGCTGGATAAGGATTCCTATTCTAACCGACCAGGATCTTGATTGATCGCCAAATCTGCCTTGACTCCTTGCGCGGGACTCCGATCAGGTTAGCCGGGCCACACGTTGTCTTTTGGTGGACCGGACCCATCGATCCGGGCTGGCCCAAGCTTAGCCATAAGGGTACAGGGGTTAATACCCCCACAGCCACCATGATTGTGGCATTCTCTTTTGGAATATGTAGCTCACATAATGTAAACATTGCAGTGATGTCATCCACAGGGAAACGTAGCATTGCGTCATCTTGATTTGGCAACTCTGTGGAAGCGCAACTGCTTTTCAACTAATCAGGGGGGGCTAATATTAATGTTGATTCCTGCATCTGATGTCTGCCTTTGGGCACTCATTGCTATTTGCACTTGCTTTATGATTTCATCTTGCATTCTAGCTTGCATGTTTTTTCGCGCTCTTGTGCTTGAAGCAACGCCTCCCATGACTCACAAACATATTCCTCCAACCTGCTGATCCGCGCTGCATCCTCATCCTTCCTTCTCTGTTGGCTTCTGTAGGTATCTCTGTTGTTAGGGAAACCATGCTCCTAAGAAATATTCTGTCCTAAACCTCTTGTTCGGCCACTGTGTTCAGCCATCCCGATGGCATACGTCAGTTCATCCTTCTCTCTATTGGGCCTAAACGCTCCAATAGCTTTAGCTTGTAGAGCATAAGATAATCTTTGTGTTGCTCTTTCGAGTTTTGGGCCATGAACCAGCTTCTCGGTCTCTAAGTCCAGTCTTCCCCCATGAGCGAAAAACCAATTCTTCACGCATTTGGGACAATTGAGTGATTCTGGTGTGATACCCTTGGCAAGAATGTCCGCTTCCATTTTTTCCCACTTGGGAATGGTAGTCGCGCAGCCACTAGATCCCATGCCATGGTGGTATACCTTATGTCGGGCATTCTCTTGGTTCCTTCTAACCCGTTCCTCACCCTCTTTCGATATCTTGTACTATACAAAATCATTCCAGTAGGGCCTCAACTTCGCGAGCGGGCCACTAGTATTAAAATTGGGCGTTAGGTTCTTCTTGACGTATTTCGTGTATAGAGATTTCTTCCAAGTCTAGAATTGTGTGGCCATCTTCTTCATAGCCCACTTTCAAACTAGCTCCTTCAATTCACGATCGTTGATATCATCATAATCATCCGCTTGCAACGTGAAATATTGAAGGATATCATCCCAAATTAAATTCTTATCAAGATCAGAGACAAAACTAACATGAGGCTCGTTGATCTTTTGCTTCCATTCATGGGCACTGATCAGAACTCTGTCCCTTACAAGGTACCCACAGTGTTGCACGAATTTCCTTGCATGTGGACCAAGTGGTTCGCCTGTCTCGATATTGAATTCTGATATTATGTAGCGCCCCTCCAATGGCTTTTTCGGGCCTCGAATATTTTTGCTTTTCGCCGTTGTGGTCATCGATCCAGAGGGCTACGTATAAAAAAAGAATAAATAAATATCATGTGTACACATAATAGATGATAGATATTCAAATATATATACAATATTCAAATATATATAAAAATATATATATACCTCGCTAGTATTTTCTTGCACAATATTTTCTCGGTTTTCTTCAAGAGCCAGGTATTGACTCCCGTCATCTACATCCTGCTGGTCACCATCGGCAAATTGAGTGCCGGTGTTGATAATATTCATCATTTCTTCATCCATGTTGTCTCTCGGGGCAGTCATCTAGCTTTTACTCCACTAGATATATCTATAAAAAATAAAACATGTTTCAATAAATAACTATCCGTACTAGTTGACCTTGCTTACGTGATCATCTCGGCGAGCATTTCTCCATAGGATGGCACCGTACTTGGCCAAGGAAGAGCTCCGATTTTGCGAGGAAGGGAACATGGTCTTCCACGATCGTTGCTGCTCTCCCTCGTAGAAGCAAAGCTCCTCCTAGACGTCTGTTACCACTCGGCAGAGAACATGCTCGCCGAGATGAACACGGTCCGCAAATTCAACTAGTATGGATTTTCTACAATTTTATAAATATTTTCTAAGTTTTTCATTTCATGGAAAATTAATTCTAAAAAATAAAAGGCATGATTTCTAAGTATTTCATTTCATGAAAAAATAATTCTAAGTGACCTGCTCGATATCGGCGAGCTCGCGGGCGTTTAGGTTGTCGAGGATAGTAACATTTGCAGATGACATTTGTAGGTCAAAAGTTATCAAATATCCATCAAATTATAGCTCAAAAACATATTTCAATAAATAACCATCCGTACTAGTTGACCATACTGACGTGATCATCTCGGCGAGCATTTCTCCACCGGACGGCACCGTACTTGGCCAAGGAAGAGCTCCGATTCTACGAGGAAGGGAACACGGTCTTCCACGATCGTTGCCGCTATCCCTCGTAGAATCAAAGCTCCTCCTTGACATCCATTACCGCTCGCAGAGAACATGCTCGCCGAGATGAACACGGACCGCAAATTCAACTAATACGGATTTCCTATAATTTTCTAACTATTTTCTAAGTTTTTTATTTCATGAAAAAATTAATTCTAAAAAATAAAATGCATGATTTCTAAGTATTTTATTTCATGGAAAAAATAATTCTAAGTGACCTGCTCGATATCGGCGAGCTCACGGGCGTTTAGGTTGCCGAGGATAGCAACATTTGTGATATTTGTAGGTCTAAAGTTATCAAATATCCATCAAATTATAGCTCAAAAACATGTTTCAAAAAATAACCATCCATACTAGTTGACCTTGCTTACGTGATCATCTTGGTGAGCATTTCTCCACCGGACGGCACCGTACGTGGCCAAGGAAGAGCTCCGATTCTACGAGAAAGGGAACACGATCTTCCATGACCATTGCCGCTCTCCCTCGTAGAATCAAAGCTCCTCCTTAACATCCATTACCGCTCGGCAAAGAACATGCTCGCCGAGCTGATCACGGTCTGTAAGTTCAACTAGTACATAATTTCTATAATTTTCTAACTATTTTCTAAGTTTTTCATTTCATAAAAAGTTAAAATAAAATGTTTAGTCGCGGAGTCCATAGAAATGACCATATTTTGACCTAGTAATGCATTGTCAATTGTCATTGCGTTGCATTGCACCCTAGACCGCAGCAACGAAACGAAAACTATCAGGCCGCCTGTTTGGGCTCCGATTCTACGAACGAAGTGCACAAGACAGCAACGTAACCGCACAACCATGATCGGTAGAGCTGAATGATGATGACTGATGCCTACCTGGAGCTACCGATGGAAACAAGTCGCACCGCTGGGCACCGCAGCCGCATGGAGTCGATCGGCAGCACGAGTTCTCCGCCGCCCCGCACGTCGCGTTTTACAGAAACTCAAACACGCTCAAACATATAATGCTATAGACAGGCACATATAAGAGATCAAAACTAATTACAAGGCTCGGCTGGTGAGGCAGCGCACTCGGAGAAGGCTCGAGCGAGCTCTGGTGTGGCAGCGTGGGGAAGGCTCGGGCGAGCTCCGGTGATGCAGCGCGGTGAAGGTGGCTCGGCGCGTTCCGGTGAGCACGAGCGAGGTTGGGGCCGGGGATGAGGACGGCGTGTGCTCCAGCGAGGACAAGCAAGGCGCGCTGGCTAGCCAGAGAAGAAGCGTGCTGGCCGGCCGGAGAAGAGGCATGCTGATGAGGCGAGGGTAGGGTGGTCACCTGGGAGCGGCGGCACTACTGGATCGATCTGGTGGATAAGATGAGGCGACGGCGTGGCGGAGATAGAGAGGAAGAGAACTAGGACGTGGGTTATAAAGGGATACCTTTAGTTCCGATTGGAGCTACCAACCGGGACTAAAGGTTTGAGCTTTAGTCCCGGGTGTACCCACGACCCGGGAGTAAAGGGCATTTGGGCGGGCTATGAAAACTGCAGCTCTACCTTTAGTCCCGAGCTATTATTACAACCGGGACTAAAGGTCTGAGCTTTAGTCCCGGGTGTACCCACGACCCGGGAGTAAAGGGTATTTGGGCGGGCTGCGAAAACTGTAGCTCTACCTTTAGTCCCGGGTGGTTGATCCACCTGGGAGTAAAGGGGATCTGTCCCGGCTAGTGTATACACCCAGGACTAAAGCATCACCTTTAGTCCCGGGTGGTTGATCCACCCGGGAGTAAAGTAAGTTTTTTCCTTTTTTATATATTTCTTTTATATAAATGTGCAGAGAGTTATTAATTGCCTAATAAATAAAATATTATCCAAAAAAAATTATAAAAAAATCTTTGACTTGGTTTTCCATTATTATACGCAACAAAAATTTATAAACTAAACTCTTTTGTTTTACTGTATAAAAATTTGATATAGTGTAAATAATAATTACAATTTACACCATGCAAAAATATACTACTTAATTAAAATCATTAAAACTATTGTTTTTCGATAGGAAATTAGTTTTCACATCTTATTAACGTTCATTATTTGGTTTTTCATCACATATTCTCCACGGGAAATCCACCGTCTAGCAGAAAATTCATTTGAACCGTAGAAAATATGAAAACACGACAATAAAATCTGAAGTCACAATTATTACATAATAGGTCTAATACATCACTATATATATCAAGCGGGCATAGTAGTGAACTTTTTCTTAACATATATCCCTTAGTTATGATCGTGCCGTAACCATGGAGTGTCCTCATTATTTAGCTAGATGCTTGGGTCTTTAGTCACTGTGAAGGGTGGAATTCGATCATCCTTTTCATAATCTTCTGATATGTCTGACTTGTCTTCAATTTCGACGATGTTTTTTCTCCCTGAAAGAACTATGTGGCGCTTTGGCTCATTGATTGGGTCAATGTTGTTTTTCCCTCTCTTCGGTTTTGTAGCCATGTGCTTGACATAGAACATCTGATTCACATCCTTGGTAAGGACGAACGGTTCATCTTTATACCCAATATTGTTGAGGTCCACAGTTGTCATTCCATACTGGTTGTCGACTGCTACCCCGCCTCCAGTCGCCTTTACCCATTGGCACTTGAATAAAGGTACCTTAAAAGTAGGTGCATAGTTTAGTTCCCATATCTCCTCTATGCGGCCATAATATGTTTGCTTATTTCCATTAGGGTCAGTGGCATCTATGCGGACACCACTATTTTGGTTGGTGCTCCTTTTATCTTGGGCTACTGTGTAAAATGTATTCCCATTTATCTCGTACCCTTTGTATGTGAGGATATGCCACGATGGCTGTCTAGCCAACAAATAAAGTTACTCATCAATACTCTCATCACCCTGATATTCTTTTCACAACCAGTCGCTGAAAGTTTCTATGTGCTGACGCGTAATTCAAGCTTCAGACTTCCCTTGAAACTCAGATCGGAACAACTCTTTATGTGTCTCGATATACGGATCCACCAAAGAGGAGTTTTATAGAACTATGTAGTGTGCTTTATTAAAATAATTGTCCTGCATACCAATATATGGTTTCTTGCCTAGTGTCTCCTTTCCACTTAGTCTCCCCTCGTGTCGCGATTCAGAAACACCAATCGGGTCAAGGTCGGGAATAAAGTCAACACAAAACTCAATAACCTCCTCTGTTCCATAGCCCTTGGCGATGCTTCTTTCTGGTCGAGCATGGTTGTGAACATACTTCTTTAGGACTCCCATGAACCTCTCAAAGGGGAACATGTTGTGCAGGAACACAGGACCGAGAATGCTAATCTCCTTGACTAGGTAAACTAGGAGGTGTGTCATGATATTAAAGAAGGAAGGAGGAAACACCAACTCAAAGCTGACAAGACATTGAACCACATCATTCTATAGTTTAGCTAGATCCATTGAATCGATTGCCTTCTGAGAAGTTGTATTTAGGAATGCACATAGCTTCACGGTGGCTAGACGTACATTTGGAGGTAGAATTCCTCTTAATGCAATGGGAAGCAACTAGGTCATAAGCACGTAGCAGTCATGGGACTTTAAGTTTAGGAATTTCTTCTCTGGCACATTTATTATACCCTTTATATTCAAAAAGAATCTAGATGGTACCTTGATGCTTGCTAGGCATTCAAGCATGCTTTTCTTCTCTTCTTTGCTAAGAGTATAGCTTGCAGGACTTAAGTAATGGCATTCATCATCTGTCTTCTCTAGATGCAGGTTGTCTCGTTCTTTCAAACACCGCAGGTCCTATCGTGCTTCAAGTGTGTTCTCAGGCTTCCCATACACACCCATGAAGCCTAACAAGTTCACACAAAGATTCTTCATTTAGGGAAACCAAGCTCCTAAGAAATATTCTGTCCTAAACCTCTTGTTCGGCCACTGTGTTCAGCCATCCCGATGGCATACGTCAGTTCATCCTTCTCTCTATTGGGCCTAAACGCTCCAATAGCTTTAGCTTGTAGAGCATAAGATAATCTTTGTGTTGCTCTTTCGAGTTTTGGGCCATGAACCAGCTTCTCGGTCTCTAAGTCCAGTCTTCCCCCATGAGCGAAAAACCAATTCTTCACGCATTTGGGACAATTGAGTGATTCTGGTGTGATACCCTTGGCAAGAATGTCCGCTTCCATTTTTTCCCACTTGGGAATGGTAGTCGCGCAGCCACTAGATCCCATGCCATGGTGGTATACCTTATGTCGGGCATTCTCTTGGTTCCTTCTAACCCGTTCCTCACCCTCTTTCGATATCTTGTACTATACAAAATCATTCCAGTAGGGCCTCAACTTCGCGAGCGGGCCACTAGTATTAAAATTGGGCGTTAGGTTCTTCTTGACGTATTTCGTGTATAGAGATTTCTTCCAAGTCTAGAATTGTGTGGCCATCTTCTTCATAGCCCACTTTCAAACTAGCTCCTTCAATTCACGATCGTTGATATCATCATAATCATCCGCTTGCAACGTGAAATATTGAAGGATATCATCCCAAATTAAATTCTTATCAAGATCAGAGACAAAACTAACATGAGGCTCGTTGATCTTTTGCTTCCATTCATGGGCACTGATCAGAACTCTGTCCCTTACAAGGTACCCACAGTGTTGCACGAATTTCCTTGCATGTGGACCAAGTGGTTCGCCTGTCTCGATATTGAATTCTGATATTATGTAGCGCCCCTCCAATGGCTTTTTCGGGCCTCGAATATTTTTGCTTTTCGCCGTTGTGGTCATCGATCCAGAGGGCTACGTATAAAAAAAGAATAAATAAATATCATGTGTACACATAATAGATGATAGATATTCAAATATATATACAATATTCAAATATATATAAAAATATATATATACCTCGCTAGTATTTTCTTGCACAATATTTTCTCGGTTTTCTTCAAGAGCCAGGTATTGACTCCCGTCATCTACATCCTGCTGGTCACCATCGGCAAATTGAGTGCCGGTGTTGATAATATTCATCATTTCTTCATCCATGTTGTCTCTCGGGGCAGTCATCTAGCTTTTACTCCACTAGATATATCTATAAAAAATAAAACATGTTTCAATAAATAACTATCCGTACTAGTTGACCTTGCTTACGTGATCATCTCGGCGAGCATTTCTCCATAGGATGGCACCGTACTTGGCCAAGGAAGAGCTCCGATTTTGCGAGGAAGGGAACATGGTCTTCCACGATCGTTGCTGCTCTCCCTCGTAGAAGCAAAGCTCCTCCTAGACGTCTGTTACCACTCGGCAGAGAACATGCTCGCCGAGATGAACACGGTCCGCAAATTCAACTAGTATGGATTTTCTACAATTTTATAAATATTTTCTAAGTTTTTCATTTCATGGAAAATTAATTCTAAAAAATAAAAGGCATGATTTCTAAGTATTTCATTTCATGAAAAAATAATTCTAAGTGACCTGCTCGATATCGGCGAGCTCGCGGGCGTTTAGGTTGTCGAGGATAGTAACATTTGCAGATGACATTTGTAGGTCAAAAGTTATCAAATATCCATCAAATTATAGCTCAAAAACATATTTCAATAAATAACCATCCGTACTAGTTGACCATACTGACGTGATCATCTCGGCGAGCATTTCTCCACCGGACGGCACCGTACTTGGCCAAGGAAGAGCTCCGATTCTACGAGGAAGGGAACACGGTCTTCCACGATCGTTGCCGCTATCCCTCGTAGAATCAAAGCTCCTCCTTGACATCCATTACCGCTCGCAGAGAACATGCTCGCCGAGATGAACACGGACCGCAAATTCAACTAATACGGATTTCCTATAATTTTCTAACTATTTTCTAAGTTTTTTATTTCATGAAAAAATTAATTCTAAAAAATAAAATGCATGATTTCTAAGTATTTTATTTCATGGAAAAAATAATTCTAAGTGACCTGCTCGATATCGGCGAGCTCACGGGCGTTTAGGTTGCCGAGGATAGCAACATTTGTGATATTTGTAGGTCTAAAGTTATCAAATATCCATCAAATTATAGCTCAAAAACATGTTTCAAAAAATAACCATCCATACTAGTTGACCTTGCTTACGTGATCATCTTGGTGAGCATTTCTCCACCGGACGGCACCGTACGTGGCCAAGGAAGAGCTCCGATTCTACGAGAAAGGGAACACGATCTTCCATGACCATTGCCGCTCTCCCTCGTAGAATCAAAGCTCCTCCTTAACATCCATTACCGCTCGGCAAAGAACATGCTCGCCGAGCTGATCACGGTCTGTAAGTTCAACTAGTACATAATTTCTATAATTTTCTAACTATTTTCTAAGTTTTTCATTTCATAAAAAGTTAAAATAAAATGTTTAGTCGCGGAGTCCATAGAAATGACCATATTTTGACCTAGTAATGCATTGTCAATTGTCATTGCGTTGCATTGCACCCTAGACCGCAGCAACGAAACGAAAACTATCAGGCCGCCTGTTTGGGCTCCGATTCTACGAACGAAGTGCACAAGACAGCAACGTAACCGCACAACCATGATCGGTAGAGCTGAATGATGATGACTGATGCCTACCTGGAGCTACCGATGGAAACAAGTCGCACCGCTGGGCACCGCAGCCGCATGGAGTCGATCGGCAGCACGAGTTCTCCGCCGCCCCGCACGTCGCGTTTTACAGAAACTCAAACACGCTCAAACATATAATGCTATAGACAGGCACATATAAGAGATCAAAACTAATTACAAGGCTCGGCTGGTGAGGCAGCGCACTCGGAGAAGGCTCGAGCGAGCTCTGGTGTGGCAGCGTGGGGAAGGCTCGGGCGAGCTCCGGTGATGCAGCGCGGTGAAGGTGGCTCGGCGCGTTCCGGTGAGCACGAGCGAGGTTGGGGCCGGGGATGAGGACGGCGTGTGCTCCAGCGAGGACAAGCAAGGCGCGCTGGCTAGCCAGAGAAGAAGCGTGCTGGCCGGCCGGAGAAGAGGCATGCTGATGAGGCGAGGGTAGGGTGGTCACCTGGGAGCGGCGGCACTACTGGATCGATCTGGTGGATAAGATGAGGCGACGGCGTGGCGGAGATAGAGAGGAAGAGAACTAGGACGTGGGTTATAAAGGGATACCTTTAGTTCCGATTGGAGCTACCAACCGGGACTAAAGGTTTGAGCTTTAGTCCCGGGTGTACCCACGACCCGGGAGTAAAGGGCATTTGGGCGGGCTATGAAAACTGCAGCTCTACCTTTAGTCCCGAGCTATTATTACAACCGGGACTAAAGGTCTGAGCTTTAGTCCCGGGTGTACCCACGACCCGGGAGTAAAGGGTATTTGGGCGGGCTGCGAAAACTGTAGCTCTACCTTTAGTCCCGGGTGGTTGATCCACCTGGGAGTAAAGGGGATCTGTCCCGGCTAGTGTATACACCCAGGACTAAAGCATCACCTTTAGTCCCGGGTGGTTGATCCACCCGGGAGTAAAGTAAGTTTTTTCCTTTTTTATATATTTCTTTTATATAAATGTGCAGAGAGTTATTAATTGCCTAATAAATAAAATATTATCCAAAAAAAATTATAAAAAAATCTTTGACTTGGTTTTCCATTATTATACGCAACAAAAATTTATAAACTAAACTCTTTTGTTTTACTGTATAAAAATTTGATATAGTGTAAATAATAATTACAATTTACACCATGCAAAAATATACTACTTAATTAAAATCATTAAAACTATTGTTTTTCGATAGGAAATTAGTTTTCACATCTTATTAACGTTCATTATTTGGTTTTTCATCACATATTCTCCACGGGAAATCCACCGTCTAGCAGAAAATTCATTTGAACCGTAGAAAATATGAAAACACGACAATAAAATCTGAAGTCACAATTATTACATAATAGGTCTAATACATCACTATATATATCAAGCGGGCATAGTAGTGAACTTTTTCTTAACATATATCCCTTAGTTATGATCGTGCCGTAACCATGGAGTGTCCTCATTATTTAGCTAGATGCTTGGGTCTTTAGTCACTGTGAAGGGTGGAATTCGATCATCCTTTTCATAATCTTCTGATATGTCTGACTTGTCTTCAATTTCGACGATGTTTTTTCTCCCTGAAAGAACTATGTGGCGCTTTGGCTCATTGATTGGGTCAATGTTGTTTTTCCCTCTCTTCGGTTTTGTAGCCATGTGCTTGACATAGAACATCTGATTCACATCCTTGGTAAGGACGAACGGTTCATCTTTATACCCAATATTGTTGAGGTCCACAGTTGTCATTCCATACTGGTTGTCGACTGCTACCCCGCCTCCAGTCGCCTTTACCCATTGGCACTTGAATAAAGGTACCTTAAAAGTAGGTGCATAGTTTAGTTCCCATATCTCCTCTATGCGGCCATAATATGTTTGCTTATTTCCATTAGGGTCAGTGGCATCTATGCGGACACCACTATTTTGGTTGGTGCTCCTTTTATCTTGGGCTACTGTGTAAAATGTATTCCCATTTATCTCGTACCCTTTGTATGTGAGGATATGCCACGATGGCTGTCTAGCCAACAAATAAAGTTACTCATCAATACTCTCATCACCCTGATATTCTTTTCACAACCAGTCGCTGAAAGTTTCTATGTGCTGACGCGTAATTCAAGCTTCAGACTTCCCTTGAAACTCAGATCGGAACAACTCTTTATGTGTCTCGATATACGGATCCACCAAAGAGGAGTTTTATAGAACTATGTAGTGTGCTTTATTAAAATAATTGTCCTGCATACCAATATATGGTTTCTTGCCTAGTGTCTCCTTTCCACTTAGTCTCCCCTCGTGTCGCGATTCAGAAACACCAATCGGGTCAAGGTCGGGAATAAAGTCAACACAAAACTCAATAACCTCCTCTGTTCCATAGCCCTTGGCGATGCTTCTTTCTGGTCGAGCATGGTTGTGAACATACTTCTTTAGGACTCCCATGAACCTCTCAAAGGGGAACATGTTGTGCAGGAACACAGGACCGAGAATGCTAATCTCCTTGACTAGGTAAACTAGGAGGTGTGTCATGATATTAAAGAAGGAAGGAGGAAACACCAACTCAAAGCTGACAAGACATTGAACCACATCATTCTATAGTTTAGCTAGATCCATTGAATCGATTGCCTTCTGAGAAGTTGTATTTAGGAATGCACATAGCTTCACGGTGGCTAGACGTACATTTGGAGGTAGAATTCCTCTTAATGCAATGGGAAGCAACTAGGTCATAAGCACGTAGCAGTCATGGGACTTTAAGTTTAGGAATTTCTTCTCTGGCACATTTATTATACCCTTTATATTCAAAAAGAATCTAGATGGTACCTTGATGCTTGCTAGGCATTCAAGCATGCTTTTCTTCTCTTCTTTGCTAAGAGTATAGCTTGCAGGACTTAAGTAATGGCATTCATCATCTGTCTTCTCTAGATGCAGGTTGTCTCGTTCTTTCAAACACCGCAGGTCCTATCGTGCTTCAAGTGTGTTCTCAGGCTTCCCATACACACCCATGAAGCCTAACAAGTTCACACAAAGATTCTTCATTAGGTGCATCACATCGATCACGCTACGGACCTCTAGGACTTGCCAATAGGGTAGCTCCCAAAATATGGACTTTTTCTTCCACATGGGTGCATGATCGTCGGTGTCGTTCGGAACAGGTTCGCTGCCATGTGCCTTTCCAAATACTACTTTCACATCCTTGACCATATTGAGTACATCCTCACTAGTTCGGTTGCCTGGCTTGGTCTGGTGGTCCGCCTTACCTAATGCTTATTTTTCTTTCTTAGGGGGTGATTCATAGGAAGAAATCGGCGATGGCCAAGGTACACGACATTTCGACATTTTTTCAAGAATATACCTTTAATGTCATCAAAACAGTGCGTGCACGCATTATATCCCTTTTTTGATTGTCCTGAAAGATTACTTAGAGCAGGCCAATTATTGATTGTTACAAACAACAATACTCGCAGGTCAAAGTGCTCATGTTTGTGCTCATCCCACACACGTACACCTAGTCTGTTCTACAAAAGTAGAAGTTCTTCAACTAGTGGCCTTAGGTACACATTGATGTCATTGCTAGGTTGCCTTGGGCCTTGGATGAGCACTGACATCATAATAAACTTACGCTTCATGCATAACCAGGGAGGAAGGTTGTAGATACATAGAGTAACAGGCCAAGTGCTATGACTACTGCTCTGCTCTCTGAAAGGATTCATACCATCCGTACTTAAAGCAAACCTTAAGTTTCTTGCGTCATTTGCAAACTCTAAAAATTCTCTATCGATTGCTCTCCACTGGTACCCATTAGCAGGGTGTCTCAACATATTGCCTACCTTACGGTCTTCTTTGTGCCATTGCAACAACTTTGCATGGTCTTTGTTTTTGAACAGACGTTTTAAGCGTGGTATTATAGGAGCATACCACATAATCTTGGTAGGGATTTTCTTTGTGGGATGTTCGCCCTCAACATCACCAGGGTCATCTCGCCTGATCTTATACCGCGATGCATGACATACTGGGCATACATCTAACTTCTCGTACTCCTCGCCATGTTAGAGGATGCAGTCATTAGGACATGCATGTATCTTTTGAATTTCTAATCCCAAGGGCAGACTACCTGTTTTACTTCGTACGTAGTGGCGGGCAATTCGTTATCCTTCGGAAGCATCTTCTTTTGGGTTTTCCGTAACTCCCCAAACCTTTGTCAGATACACTATTCTTTGCCTTCTATTGCAGCAATTTCAGTGTGATACCCAACTTTTTCTGCCCCGCATCACAAGTTTGGTATAGCAATTTCTTGTGATCCTCTAGCATGCGCTCGAACTTGATCTTCTCTTTTTCACTTTTGCATTCTCTTTGTGTGTCACGAATGGCCTGACCAAGATCACCAACGGGCTCATCTTCTGCCCCTACCTCTTCTTCAGCTTCCTCCATTACAGTATCATTG
The DNA here is from genome assembly GCF_019320115.1 of Miscanthus floridulus. Classification (NCBI taxonomy): domain Eukaryota; kingdom Viridiplantae; phylum Streptophyta; class Magnoliopsida; order Poales; family Poaceae; genus Miscanthus; species Miscanthus floridulus. The sequence continues at coordinate 12,257,587 of NC_089585.1, forward strand.
AAGACCCATATTCAGCAATAATGTCATCATCGTCCCATTGTTCTTCTTCACCTTTTTCCATTACAACACCGGTTTCTCCGTGCTTCGTCCAACAAATATAGTTTGGCATGAAACTTGACTTTAACAAGTGTGAATGAAGACTCCTTGAGCTAGCATATTCCTTCAAATTCTTACATATGACACATGGGCAGCACATGAAACCATCGCGTTTGTTTGCCTCGGCCACACGTAAGAAAGAAAGCACGCCCTCAATGAACTCTTGGGAGCGGCGATCAGCATTGTACATCCAATACCGTCTTATCTGCATTACATGATATACATACCATATTAAAACCTAGAATATAATTAGTTAATTATACAACATGCATGCCACCACACATGGTATTAATTTATGAAAGTTTCGCTATAATGTAGACAATTCCAACTATCACTAAAAAAACTAAAGCTAAAATGTACTTCAGCAGCATAAGGATTTCGCGACCAATCCCAACTAAAACAGACAGATCATGCGTTTGTTCAACATCTATGGGCTTCTTTCGTAGGATCACTGCCTCATCAGCCACCATAACCGCTTGTGCAAGAGAGTTTTACACGTGTTCAACATACTCTTCCTCCCAGTAGCAGCCTGAACATCCAGTGCCATCCCACTGAAATTAAAACAAAAAATTAGAACTTTAATCATAATCATCATGAAAATAAGTATAAATTAACCATAATCATCAAATACGATAAAATAACTCACATTGCGATCCGGACACTTGTAGAAGATACGATCCTTGTTGGGACACTCCTTCCTCACCTGGTACTCCATCACAATCTTTTCCTCACACTTACCGCATGCAATGAGAGGGAGGTCCGGCCTAAGTCGCTTTGTAACCCGGTGAGAGGCCGAGAACCCGGAAGCAGTTGTCATCTACTCTCTATACTCATTTTTAATATAATATAAATTTCTCATTTTATAAACAAATAAAATTAAAAAAAAACTCTAAAATTCTCTATATCTCTAAAGCATGAAGTGGGCTATGTATGCTAGAAATGAAAGCTCAATACTAGTTTTGAATGACTACTTTAACCTTCCTTCATCCAAATATGCAAGCTTTAAAGTGATTTTGAGCTTAAATGGCTTACAAATAAAAAAAATCTACCATAAAAAAACCACATATATATAGTCCACAAAATGAAATAAGCTACTAATGAAACATGAGAGTATAAAGTTGGTAACCTTTAGAACCGAAGAATCGATGGAGGAATGGAAGAAATCTTGTGATCACCGGTGATGAGGAAGAAGAGAGGCCGACAATGAAGCAAGAACACTAAGCTCGAAGTGGCTCGGGCTCATGGAGGAACAAGGGGTATATAGGAGGAGAACTGTAGTCTCGGTTATATACAGAAACCGGGACTAATGTCCCTTTCTAATCCCGGACGGAGCTTTTAGCCGGGAGTATACTTTTACTCTCGGTTGGAGGTAGAAACCGGGAGTAAAAGTGAACCTTTAGTCCCGGTTGGTAGCTCCAACCGGGACTAAAGATCCTCTATAGCAAAAGCCTGCCGCAGTAGCCGTTCGGTAGGGACTTTTAATCCTGGTTAAAGCTATAAACCAGGACTAAAGGGCTGTATATTTTTGAACGTGAAAAATATTAAAACTAAAGTTAAATTTTAAAGTGGGATTAAAGGTCGTTTCTCTGGTGGCGGCATGTACGCTGTCACGTTCTATTACCCAATCTGGCTGCTGTAGCTGATGGGAAGCGTCAGGTAAACTAGGCTCGGACAGGCATTATAAACCTGGACCTGCTCCCCCAAATTGCACGTCAAGTCCTTTCCTCCCGGCCGGGCGGCCCGGCCCCCGGCTAGCCCTAGCTGCCTCTGCCTAGCTACGATACTAGCCTAGCTAGCTCATCAGATCAACCCAGCACAGCAAGGGCCATATAGCCACACGCAGCAACAGCAAGGAAGCAGTGGCCTAAGCTCATTCTTTTGTTTCAACTAACCCAAATCAATCAACTAATAGTATTTTCCTCTCACATAAAACCAGTACCAGCTAACTCAAACCAACCCAAACACCAACCAGCGAACAGACCGATTATCTCCCTCACACTCACACCGATCACGCACCCAGAAGGAAACTTTGGCACTTTCCTCACCGGCCGGCACAGCGTTTCATGCTGCAACAGTGACCAATCCATCAACCGTGGATCTTGTTCATTCAGATCATCGTTGCTACTGCTAGTACGTAGTAGGAGTGGTAGCTACCAACCTGGTGCATCAGAAAGATAAGCTCCATCACCAACTGGGCTCAGTGGCTCATCACATAATACCACTCCACTGTACCTAGCTAGCAATAGCATCGTACACACACAACCTTTTGAGCAGGAGCAGCGATGGATATGGTGTCATGGCGATGCATTATTCATGTCGTAGATATACACCCATGCATGCCTCCGTCCAAATTATAAGTTATTTCAAGAATTTTGAAGAGTCAAAGCATCTTAAGTTTGATTAAAATTATAAAAAGAGACATAAAGATTTATAACATAAAATAGGTATACTATGAAAATATAATTGATGAAGAATCAGATAATACTTAGTTGATATCATAAATATTATTATCTTATTTTATAAATTCGGTCAAACTTTAAATACCTTGACCTTTCGACGATTCGGCTAAGGCCATGTTTAGATCCCACCTAAAATCCAAAATTTTTTAAGATTCCCCGTCACATCAAATCTTACGGCACATACATAGAGCATTAAATGTAGGTAAAAAGAATAACTAATTACATAGTTTGTCCGTAATTAACGAGACAAATCTTTTAAGCCTAAATAGTCCATAATTAGATAATTTTTGCTAAATACAAACGAAAATACTACAGTAGCCAAAAATAAAAAATTTTCGCATCTAAACAGGACCTAAATCTGCCGCCACAGTTGTAGCAGGTAAACAGAAATGGCCCAAGCAGGCGAGCAGCAAACACGCCAGGTGAGCAGTGGGGAGGCCGGGCTCCGACCGATCCGTTCCATGACCATGACCCGTGTACGTCCTCACGCTCCAGTGGTGTACAGCCATCGATTGCGATGCCCGCCTGCCAGTTGTGCTGTGCGTGCCTGCTTGTTGTGCAACGTCATGTCGCTGGTGCAAAGCTAACTAGCATGCACCACCCTCCGCTAGGCGCTAGCTAGCTAGCTTAGGGTTGGAGGCTCTACCGCTAGGCAACATGTACATGTCGTGGCACACTGGTGCGCGCCTGGTGGTCCGCCGGTACACTCTTTCCCAGCTGCAATATCCGTTCGGGCTTCAGTCATCGGATGGACACTGTTCTTCACCTGGGGAGGAAGAAGTCATCAATGGACACTTCACACTTGGACAGTATATGGAGACATCAGCAAAGATGTAGCGAGGCACGGAGGCAGGCAGCTGGTCTCAGATCTCTCCAGCACCCTGCAACTTTGCTCCCTGCTTGGTGCCATGCATGGACGATGTAATAAGTCAACTTTGGCATGGGACTCACATCCATGTCTCATAGCATGTGGAGTGGTAAAAGTATGGGTGAAAATGGTGCATGGGACTCACATCCATGTCTCATAGCATGTGGAGTGGTAAAAGTATGGGTGAAAATGGTATGGATATTTTTCGACCGTATTCGATACTGAATTTGTTTAGAGGAGTTTAAATCTGTCCGTATCCAAGTCTGGATATTCAACACCTGATATCATATCCGTATCCGAATCCTCAAATCACATATTAATGATGTCGATATCCAATCGTATCCTATCCAGCATGGTTGACACTATCCGTATTCGAATCCGAATCCGGACAGAAATATAAAAACAAATGTAATATCAATGATATCCGTTCGTATCCGATCCGTTTTTATCCCTAAAGGTTGCAGTACTAACTTGTGTGCAGATCAAGTGAGACTTCGGGAACTGATTCATGGCGTAGTTCCAAGCAACAAGACGAAGCTTAGCTCCCCGTTTTCGCACTTGATTTCCATAAACAAACGGAGTAAGTACTGTACATGCTTTCTGCTAGCTCAGCTCCCCGCTTTTGCACCTTACTTCCATGCATATAAAGAAGCGGAGTATATATTGTCTATACAGCCTGTTCGTTTAGCTGTGGCTCGTCGTAAACGATAGTAAATTTTCAGCTGAAACAGTATTTTTTTCTCACACAAACCAACCAGTAGTACTTCTTCACGAATTAGCAACGATACGAACCAGCCAACCGAACGGGCTGTATATGTGTGGAAGAGAAGGAGACAAAAAACAAAACACTTTTCTGTTGGCACGTTACAACAGAACATGACATACGTACATTCAATGTAGCGAACGTCACTTTAACAAAAAAAAAAGAAAGGCACTAGCAGATAAGGCCCTCCTCCAATTCCGGGGGCTTAATAATGTGTAACAAACAAAACCAACCAGAACACATTGCAAGAGTCGTCCACTCTCCACTCCATTGGGCAAGAGCCAAGATTGACTCGGAAACGGGTCTGTTCCAAGTTGAAACAGTCACATGGATGGGATGGGAAAGCAAAGGCGGAAATGCACAAGTGGAGTTCGTTGCAGCAAGGGTTCATGCATGAACCTGACTGACCCTTAGGTTTCATCACCAACAGACGATGTGCTTAGAGCAATGCTAATAATATAGCCGGCTTGTCAGCTGTAAGGTTCTTTACCGTCTTCTCTCATCTCACCGTATGATAGTTAGCTCTTCACTATTAATACATGGCCTACTTATCCGTCTTATAAAGTTTCTTGATTCTTATGTCTAGACCGACTATAAACTTACAGCCCACTTCTCCTATTCTCTCTCCTCCACGTCAGCATTGAGCCTGCTTAGAGCAGGTTATTATGCATGCTACTAGTCGATGGATAGGGGAAAAAGAATGCATGTTAGCAGTACAGCAGTACACCAATCCCTCCACATATCAAATGAGGCTACAAGCCTGACGTTTCTTTGCTGAAGGCTGCAGCATGCATAGGCGTAGGTCCAATTCCCCTGCAATCAATCACCTTTCCTCTCCCTCCGCCCCGCCCCTGCTGAAATCAAATGATCCTACTACGCCAAAAGCAAAGATTTTAGGCGGCCTTGTCTCTTCTGCAAACAGCCGGGATCGGAGGCCCCACATGCCACGCAGCTAGTACCACCACCTTTTCCTCCTCCTCCATACCCGAAAGGCAGAAGAACCACCATGGTGAGAGTGAAAGCAGCGAGAAGATGCATCCGTCCACATATATAACCCCCAAAGAGATCTCTCATCAATCTTGTCAACCAACAAAGCACACCCAGTCAAACAAAAGCCGCAGTAAAAAAGGGTCACTCACCGTTACTCTACCTCTACTCCTCCATCTGCATGGCCTGCATCGGCTGACACACACAAAGCAAGCAACTGTCAAAGCAGAGAAGAAGATAAAAGCTGAAGTACTAGTACTACTATTGAGTATTGATACTACTATACCAGTACAGTAGTACTATACTAGTAGATGCATACATACACTGACTGCATGATACTGCCAGCAGCCCAGCATACCTGAGTAAAGATGGCAACGGAGCCCTGATAGTCGATACGCTACGGGTATTTGATTCATTAGGGGATGAGGATGGAATTATATCTTTACTCGTAGGAATCTAAATGAGCAAGAATCCATCTCGGCGGGTATAGCGGGTACGGGAACGTTCCCTGTTTACCCGTTCCCGTTACCCGTTGGAGAACCCGACTATTTGAGCTGTCATACGAGTATTAGGCCCAAAGAAGCTCAACATAAGTATTTTGGCCCAAATCTGAACAACATATAGTTTAATTTTTCCTCACCATCTTCGCTAGCAGCACAAGCACGTCTGCCTCACGAGCGCTCGTGCCCCTCGCTTCCTCAGTTCGGTCTCTGTGCCACCTTTGCTCGTCCTCCTCGCAACCTCGCTCCTTCTCCTCGGCATCTCCGAGACTCCGACACTTATACCCGGGTGAAGAAGAAACGTCTCCGATTGCAAAGCTGCGACCCCAAGTGTCCTTATTTATCAGGAATGCAGTACCTGTCGGGTGTCTATTACCCGACCGATGCCCGACGGGTATGGGGATAGGTAAGAATCTATACCCGAGACAGTTAACGGAAACGAATATACCCAAGACAGTTAACGGGGACGGAGACAGGGACGAGATGAATTCTCCGCAGAGAAGAGAACGTTCCAAGGATACACCAGAGTCCAGACTTCAGAGATCAGAGCAGAGTATATGCTATGCTGCGCGAACCCGAGAGCCTAGACTGGACTGGACTACTGGAGGCGGCGGCTGAGAGCAGAGGGTTACAGTTACAGTTACAGGGCGCTGCGGGGCCCGCAGAGCAAGGAAGAGAGGCGGAGTCGCCAGCCAGAAGGCCCAGAACGAAAGAAAACAAAGTTGCCAATTTGGGTTGACCCCTCCATTAATCCCCGCGACGGCGGCCCCAGCGGCGCCGGCCCTGCAGCACCTCGCTCCGCGCATCCCTCGCCCGCCCCTTCCTGCTCGTGCCGTGCCATGCTGCCCCTGCCCCTCCGCTGAATCTCTACGTACTGCTACAGCACAGCAGGGCAGGGCGGCCTACACTTAACCAAATCCTGCCACGCTAGAGCTGAGCTAACTAACCCTACACATGACAACCACCACCACCACTGCGGGCTGCGCTGGTCCGTCCGCGTCCGGTGGCCAACGAGTCCGCCCCGCGTCCGGCCTCCTATATAAATCCACCCGACTCGCTTCCTCTCCTCACCACGTCTCCCTCACCTGGGTCTCCCCTTGCCACCTCACTAGCGCTCCTGCTCGGGGGCTCCTGGCTCTTTTGGCTTCGCCGAGGCCGAGCACAACAAACTCTCTCTCCCTCTCTGTCTCTGCTCCCTGCTCCCTGCTCCCTGCACGGAGGACGGACCGGACGCATGGGGTGGGGGTGGACGGCGCTAGCGACCGCAGCCTCGGTGGTGTACGTGGCGGTGAAGCTGATGGAGGTGCTGTGGTGGCGGCCGCGGCGGGTGGAGCGGCACTTCGCGCGGCAGGGGATCAGGGGCCCCCGCTACCGCTTCTTCGTCGGCTGCGTCCGCGAGATGGTGGCGCTCATGGTGGCCGCCTCCGCCAAGCCAATGCCGCGCCCCTACCGCTCCCACAACGTCCTCCCGCGCGTCCTCGCCTTCTACCACCACTGGAAGAAAATCTACGGTACGCAACGCCTACGCACATGCTCATGCTCTCGTCGCCTAGCCCAGCCTAGTCCAGTGTTTCTGTTCGTGCTAACCCGACCAACGAGTCCACTCCTCCCTGCTCGCTCCTCCTTTTCCCTAGCTCCCCTGTCTCTCCACACCAGGCAGATCGAGTTTCTCCAGGCTCTGTTTCTCCGGTCTCTCTCTCGGTGGCGCCTGCTGCTCCTCCCTCCTCTGTTCGGTTACGGTGGTGGTACGGAATAGACCGAGCCCAATCGGCAAGAGGGGAACCAGTCAATCAACATGAGCAAAGCAAGCCTGAGACCAGACCACAAGCACCAACATGAGCATCCATCAAGTTGCGGTTGCGCCATGCGTCTGGTTCCCAGGATGTTGCTTGCTGCCGCCTTTGGGTGACATGCATTTAGTGGCATGTCGAGGCGAGCCTCCTGGGTCTGTCGGAGCGGTTTGCCGTAGTTGTCTCTCGTTTTCGCTGTCCCCCGGCTGCAGCCCGGTTAGGTGGCCAGGGTCTATTTCCTACTTGCCGCCCCGCCCCCGCGGCCCTCGACATGAGCCTACACGTCTCCCTTTCTGCTCCCCGCCACCACCGCGCCCCGCCCCGCCACCACCGCATTGCCCGCCCCGTCACCGTCGCATTCAACTCCAGCTTAGCCTGCGCCCGCCGCCTCCGGGCGCACCCGCCGCGACTTGTCCCTGGCCCAACCGTCGCCACGCCACGCCACGCCGCTCCCACTGCGGCCACCACCTGCTCCACCCTTCTCCTCGTGTCGTCTTGTGTGATCCCTGCCTAGTGCCTGCCTGCTGGGTGCTGGCTAGCTACAGTGTAATGCGGCGGGCGCGGCACAGCACAGGGGGTATCGTAACGTACCTGCTCCGCGCGTACGTACGCATGTTGTGCCTGCGTCTGCATCGCCGGCACCTCGCCCTGCCATGTCCTGTCCCTGCCCCCTTGGCAGCTGGCGGGATGCTGCTGATGTGGCGGAACATGGCCTCCCTGCCCTGCCCCCAATCATTGGCTGCCTCAGTCGGCTTGTCACGCTCACGCCCCGTGCCTGCTTTGCTTTTGCCTCTTGCTCCAGGTTCCACGTTCCTGATATGGTTCGGCCCGACGCCGAGGCTCGCCGTCGCCGACCCCGACCTCATCCGGGAGATCCTCCTGTCCCGCGCCGACCACTTCGACCGCTACGAGTCGCACCCGATGGTGCGCCAGCTCGAGGGCGAGGGGCTCGTCAGCCTGCGCGGCGACTACGTGGGCGCACCGCCGCAAGGTGCTCACGCCGGCGTTCCACATGGAGAACCTCAAGGTCAGTCAGCCTTTCACTACTGCGATGCAAGAGTCTTTGTTCTTCTTGTCGCGCGGAATTGTGGTGATGACACGCTGGCTGGGACGTACCGTACGCAATGCAGCATGCTGCTGCCGTTCGTCGGGAAGACGGTTGTCGACATGGTGGACAAGTGGCACGACATGGCAGCAGCGGCGTCCGGCGAGGTCGAGATCGACGTGTCCGAGTGGTTCCAGGTGGTGACGGAGGATGCCATCACCCGCACGGCGTTCGGCCGGAGCTACGAGGACGGCAAGGCCGTCTTCAAGCTCCAGACCCAGCTCATGGCCTTCGCCTCCGAGGCATTTCGCAAGGTCTTCATCCCTGGATACAGGTAATAATATAATCAATCAATCAAGCAGTGTGACGTCATAATTGAGTCTTTTGCGCTATAATTAATCAGGAAGAGGAATGGCATGACATGGTTTGATGCGTGTATATATGTCTACAGGTTCCTGCCGACCAAGAAGAACACGAGCTCGTGGAAGCTGGACAAGGAGATCAGAAAGAACCTGGTGACGCTCATTGGCCGGCGTCAGGAAGCTGCGGACGACGAGAAGCTCAGCGGCTGCGCCAAGGACCTCCTGGGCCTCATGATCAACGCGAGCAGCAACGACGGCAAGGTGAGCCCCATCACCGTGAACGACATAGTGGAGGAGTGCAAGACGTTCTTCTTCGCCGGCAAGCAGACCACATCGAACCTCCTGACATGGACCACGGTCTTGCTCGCCATGCACCCCGAGTGGCAGGAGCTCGCCCGGCAGGAGGTACTCCAAATCTGCGGGGCGCATGACATCCCCTCCCGCGAGCAGCTCGCCAAGCTCAAGACAGTAAGCTCCTGTCCCCTCCCTGACACAATCCTCGAACCACCACTTCCCCAGACTAACAACGGCTGGATGAGCTGACGCATGCTGCTGGTTCCACTGGCAGCTCGGGATGATCCTGAACGAGACGCTGCGGCTGTACCCGCCGGCGGTGGCGACGGTGCGCCGAGCCAAGACCGACGTGGAGCTCGGCGGGTGCCTGATCCCGCGCGACACGGAGCTGCTGATCCCGATCATGGCCGTGCACCACGACGCGCGGCTGTGGGGGCCGGACGCCACGCAGTTCAACCCGGCGCGGTTCGCCAAGGGCGTGGCGCAGGCCGCCACGCACCCCACGGCGTTCATCCCGTTCGGGCTGGGCGCGCGGATGTGCATTGGCCAGAACCTAGCGCTCCTGGAGTCCAAGCTCACGGTGGCCATCCTCCTCCAGCGGTTCGACTTCCGGCTGTCGCCCAGCTACCTCCATGCGCCGACGGTATTGATGCTCCTCCACCCGCAATACGGGGCGCCCGTGATCTTCCGGCCGCGGACATCTGAGCCGTCCGATCACGACAATCGGGATATGTGAGGAGAGGATGGAGTTTATACTAACCTTGTAGTGTCAATTGCGCCTGGCATAATGACCAATAACCCTCTCCGCAGGCTCAGGATGTGCTGCTTTGCCCTCAAGAGCAGAGACCATAGGAGCAAAGCTACCACTATCACCAGTCCACCAGGGACAAGTGACTAGAAGAAGCACCACCGTACCGTACTAAGTACTAACAAATATATCCTGCTGGATGCAGAAGATGCCAGCTGCAGCTTAGATTAGTAGAGCAGAGTAGAAGGCTTGACCAGTGCCTCCCAATTTTTCAGTCTTTTGGGTTGATGATTTCCTTCCTTCCATCTTGGATGAGGTTTCGCCGGGTGTGGTTGGTGTATGAAGGATTGCAAATTGTACACATGTCGTGTTTGTTCTTTGATTTATGATGATACATGGGAGGGAAAGGTGAGCAGGGAAAAGAGCGCGCCAGAAAAGGGGAATGCAGGCGTATGGGAGATGCATGCATGATGTTAGGATCGTGGCGCCACAGTGCGTCTGTTTACTTCCCTGTCATTGTTCTCTCGTCTGTCTCCCTCCTCTGTGGTCCTCTTGCGAGTTGCGATGCAGACCAGAAGCCATTAAAGGAAGAGATGGGTGCCCTGCTGGGTGCTGGCCATTTAAGAGTGCCTTGCAGAGGGAACAAACGGTGTGCCAGACAGACGGCGGGGGAGTAAACGCGGCAGCCAAGAAAGTGGAGCCAGCGGATAGATAACCAGGCTGACGCTGATCACAGCGACGGACGGCGTAGGAAATCATCAGGGTCTGCTCTGATCTGCCAGCAGCGCCACCACCCCATCAGCAGCAGCTTCAATTCATTGCCACCACTCTGCCTGCGAGGGCATCAAGGCCCCGTTCGGCTTACAGTCGGAACAGCGTTTTCTCTCAAAAGAATTTAACTAGAACCGTGCGAACGGAACCCAAATGTGTTTGTGCCCAAGCCAACGAACTACGGCACGGTGCCCCGCCGGCCAAGCTGTCACCGGCCGCGGGCCGACCAGAGGACCAGAACTGTAGCGGCCGATGAGGCTCGCCTCCTCCCCCATAAAGTGCTGCTGCATCGGACCGCGGCGAGGAGTGGGGGGTGGGGCTGTCGTGATGGTGGTGGTGGCGCTCGGTCCTTCTGCAACTGTTCATCTCCTCTCCCCTGTCAGACTGCGCTGGCCGGCATCGCACAGCATCGCTGCCACACCGCATTGCATGCATCGGGAGCGTGAAATGGAAATGGGGTGGGATTGCCCACCTGCCGCTGCAAATGCTGCTGGATTGGATTGGCCTGACTACACTCCACTGGTTGTGGGGGAGCAGTACTACTTGCGACAGGCAGGCGCGCTGCTCTTGGGATCTGCAAAAAATGATTCAAATTTAGTTTTGGATCTGGATCATGCTTCATGCCAAGTACAGCTCAGATTCGTTTCATGCAACACAAGAACTCGGCTCTATTACTCACCTGCTTACCGGTTCTAACGGGATTAAACTGCAGGTTTCCATACAGCCACCCTTGTCTTGCCTTGCCAGTAGAATGTCTTGGACCTCCACAATTTAGATATATAACCAAGACTGATGCTGCTTAGTAGACTGATATCGCTCGCAGTGGTTTGTTGGACTTGTGCTGCTGCTTGTGTTAAAACTTTAAAGAATCAGGGGCACAAGCTGCGGAAACCATCTAGTTGGACTTGTGCTTTAGGTCTTCATTGGGAGTGTTTGGTTGGACTAAATTTTTTATTGTTGATGCTGGAAAACACTGTTCATACTGGAACGTTGTGAGAGAAAAACACCACTCTGACTGGAAAAAGAAGCCAAGCCAGCCGAAGACAGCCAGCCGAACACTGCCAATGAAGACAAGCACCTACCATATGCCTACTACTCCAATCATTGATCGGCGGGGTGTCAGTGTGCATTTCACAGGCAAGTGGTAGCATATACTCTACCCCAATGGACTGTTCCTGCGTCACAGGTTTCACAGGCAAGTGGTAGCATGATGCCGATACGTATAGGTATAGTTGCCAGCATCAAAGTTTCAAGTGCACAGCTCCTTTTTACCTCTTTCGTGAAAAAAGGCAAAGGCGTTGACAGAGCATACAGCAGCCAGCCACTGCACTGGCCAGGTGGAGCGCTGGCTCTTCTTCCCACCTGAGGGAGCTGCCTCCATCAAATGCCTTTCTCGTCCTCCCAAGGCCGGGTTCAATTGGGCAAGCGGAAAACTCATGGCTGCACAACATCCAACACCTCATTGCGTTGCGAATCCTTACCCACAAGATATTGCCAAACTCCTTCAGTGCTGTCGCTTCATTTCTACCCACCTTTTCCCTGCAGAAATACTGAAACATGAGACGGTGAAACATACTATCAGAATTCGGAATTGTAATGATTTAGAGTAGTTACTACAGTATCACTGACCGGTAAAGCAGCCACCAGACCGGAAAACACAACTGAAAGTTAACCTGTTGTTACTTTGAACTGTCGCTTTGATGTTCTATACCTATTAAATAATGTCATTTAATTCGGAATTTGGGCCAGGGGAGGCGAGTGGTGGTGTTATGGGCAAGAAAGCTCTCATCTTAGAGATCTCCAAAGGGGTCCACACCCTTGTTCCTCTCGAAGGGAAGTTCTTAGCTCCCATGTGTTTCTGGTCCCCATAACGGAAGGCATGTGCCAGAGGGCATCCTTCCTTGCCCTCCTCCATGCTAGTGAGATGACATTTTTCTTCCTATTCTAGCAACGCGCCATAAACAAATGAGGCAATTGGCATGCTAAAGAGCATGTGACCCCAACACGCTGCATAATTACCTTTGCGATTAGAATAAACATGCAGTGGGTTAAACCCTCTTGATTGTTTTCATGAATAGGGTCAGGGCTAACTATTGTATACCACAGAACCGAGAGCATAGTGTCCTCCATTACCCCCTAGCCGACATGCGAAGCATGCTTTGTTATCAAAATCAGAGGGCCTAGAAACACTTTTACCATCACGATGGCAGCATGAAAAGGCGTGAATTATAAACAAGTAAGCAACTTATGGACGAGTTTTCAGGAAGAGTGTATGTTTTAGCCGAACTAGGAGGGTTAGGACCGTTGCACAGCATGGTGTAGAAACATCTGACCGCATGGACATTTCTGAATGGTCCTACTATATGATACATATTCATGACATGCTTGTGCTGCATTAGATTTCTGCATGCAATGATCATAACATGGGCTTACTTTCTTTCTAGGGCTCATCATTCATGTGATTGAAGCATGCAAAGAGAAGCACTTTGCAGTAGCAAATGATAAGAACACTGGCTTAGGACTTTAGGATGGATGGATGCATGTTGCAGGATGATATGAATTCAAAAATGGATATTGCGAGCAGCAAAGAGAGGGAAAGTAAGGGGAACGGGACAAGTGGATCTCTTAATACCAGGGAATCGTCTCTTGTCCTTTCTCTACTGTAGTACCTTTTGTTTGTTGATTTGTGCAATCCGGTTCCCCTCCTAGGGGCAACCCACAGCTGCTTGTACATCTCACCAATAATCACAACCTCTCATCTGCTAGTCAATTATGTGAATCTCTAGGAACCTTCTTTTCTCACACCAATCAATAAAGATATTCAGTCTTCATGCCACATTATTTATACTGCAAAAAGAGATCGCAGTATCATAAAACTTGAATAACTCAACCCTTCAACAGTTGCATATATTATAGTACCGAAACCGCCAGCTAATGCAAACTAGCTGAATCAAAGCACACTCCATGTGATGAAAACAGATGGCACTTCTATACTGGCATTTTTACATTACTATACAAAATAATAAATTATCAGAATACATGCATGTGTACTACCACTATATTAAATAAACTAAAAGTTGGACAAAGAAGGCTACGAAGTGTACTCATACAGAACAAGTGGTGAAGCAAAACTGTCATTACAAAAAGGGGCTACTAGTACTAAAATGGCACCTCGTTACCTTTTTAAGTCAGGCCAACTGAAAAACAAATGGACACAGTACATTGTCGTACAATCATGGAGGGTCACTTGCTTGTTAATCCATCCAGTGCAGCCACTCATCTACTATAAATACCGTTATGTACTTGTGTAATTAGTAATATTACTAAAAATAATATGAGGTACAATGTATCAAATATGCACGTTAATTCACTGATTAAGTGATACAGGAAGACCCAGCATCACAGCAAAAAGCCCAAAACATTCAAGCTAAACTCTCAAAATGGTAATATAACAATGGTAATACTAAAAATGGCATTAGTTTTGTTTCCATGTTGTTTGTAAACTAAGCTTGCCTGTTTATCTTTTTTTTTTCAAAAGCAAATACAACTGTTGTTAACAAATGCCAAGGCAATACATCACGCTCGATTCTTTATGAGATTTGAGAAGACATCAGAGAAATATCTTGTCAGCTAGTTGCAAAGGTAAGTTATGTTTTTTAGTCATTTCTCTGAAGCACCTACAGGGTGTAGCTATCCTGGAGAAACAGATTGACACAAAAATAGAAAACTAAAGGCCACAGCAAACAATAACCAATGAGCCACAAAGGTTCGAATCAAATTGAGGCCCGGTATGGATACATAACAGAGCACAAGCTGGCCCACAATTGCATATTGCAGAAACGGTTCTACCACCAAACAGACCTGATATTGAAGAAAGCAGTGAACAAGTGACAGAGAATACATATAAAAGTTCCCTTCAACCGTACCTTCCAGCACAGACCAAATGACAGGATCCAGAGGGTCTACCGTCACATGGCACAGCAGATCCTCCAGAAAGCTTCCCGTCTGTTAACAAACTGTACTTCCGACAGCCGTCCGACCATCGTCTGCACAGCTGTGATCGGGGTGTGGAACGGCATATTTTAACAAAGACAAACAGCCCCCAAGCTACCCCTCAATTCCGATACCGCCACAGAAAACAAATCACAGGGACACGACAACCAAACCTTCTCCCAACTTTAAAAATATGATGAGCAGAGCATGCTTGGAGTTGGAATGCACACCCCTGTGGATCCAACTCATAGACTTACCCTCAGAGACCCCAACTCTACATAGTTATACTACCATTACAGGCCCCCAGTACATTCCCTACGATCCTTGACAATTGTGCTACTCTAATTCTTCATCAAGTAGCACTTTTGTTTTCTGTCTAATTTGATTAAGTTGGCAAAGTAAGTTCATACCAAATTCTTGTAGCACTTGGCATTCTTGAATTATGCTAATATGTTGGGGGAGTAGTAGACAGCAGCAGCGCGCTAAGCTGCTTCGTGATGATTGGAGTCCTTTCAGCTTTTATTGCCCTCAAAGCAAGTCAGTTGCTTCTTTACCTTTATCTTAATTGATAAATAATTTAACTGCTCTTGTTATCAAGTTAGCTGCATCCACTGACATGCACAGTGCAGGGAGCAAAGCAAGATCGGTACAAGTTTTTCATTACCATAACTTCTAGTGGGGCTTGACCCAACAACGTGGTCCAATCTGGAAAGGAACACACAAATAAAACACACAGTATATTTGGATATCCCAGAATTGAAGAAAAGTTAATGGATAGCTGCTAGCATTACATATCTCGCACATTGTAATGTGTAATGTTCTATCCACGCGTTTGTACCAGTCTTTACGATTTGATAATGAGCAAATACAGGTTCTGTTATGACCGGAATCCAGTATGCAAGGAGAAGGGCCACGGGTGGCTGACCTGGGCGCCTGGTGCATGGGCTTAGGGCCCAGGATAATTATCTATATTAGAATTATTGGCTATTGCCGCGTCAGTTTCCTATTTTTAGAAGAACTATATATAGGTGAATTGTAAAACGATTGGGGATTAAGCAGAAACAATATATTGTTTCCGGCTTCCTCAGGGAGCCGGGAGTTTGCCCTAGCCACCTCTGCTCTGCTGCTCACGCGCGCACAAACCTCGCCACGGCGCCTGCTCGCCGGCAGCGAGGTCCCAAGCCAGCTTTTCCTCCCTCTCACCCCTACAGGCTTCGTAGTGTTCCTGGTAGGATCAGAAATCCTATCAATCTGGTATCAGCTTGCCAGGCTACGATGTCGCTTCCCTTGCCTACAGCCACCACGCAGCCGCCCGTCACCCCCACCGCGCCGCCGTCCTCCGTGAACTCTGGGATCTCCGATGCAACGGCTTCTTCCGGGGCGCCCCTCACGCTGCATGCGTTGGCCTCCGTCGTCCTCGACATCCAGCGCGAGATGCGGGAGATGAGGGCTGCCTGGAACGGGCTCGTCCAGCAACCGCAGCCGCCGCCGTTCCCGGCTCCTCCTCCTCCGCCGCCCGTATCTTCCACACCAACGCCGTCTGCTCCGACGGCGTCCTACCCCTACGGCATGCCGCACTCGGGGTCCAACGTTCCCCTCCATCAGCTGCAGTGGCCGAACTCGACGTCGCCGCTGCCCGCCTGGCTGCAGGCCCAGATGGCGGCCTCCGCGCCGATTTACTCGACCGTCGTCTCCTCTACGCCAGCGACTTCGGCTCCGTCATCGACGATCGCGGCCTCTTCCCTGCCCCCCGCCAGCGACATCTTCTATGGGGGGGTAGATGGACCGCTGTTCCAGGGAGCACCTCCACCCTCGGCCGGCCAGTACACAGGGGTGGTCGACCCGGGCCTTGCTGCGGCGTTCGCTTTGGGTGGCGCCCAAGTCGGGCCCAAATTCTACAAGCTGGAGTTCCCGACATTCGATGGCTCGGTGGACCCCCTCAACTGGTTAAACCAGTGCGAGCAGTTCTTCAGGGGACAGCAGACGCCGGCCTCGTCCAGGACTTGGCTCACGTCCTACCACTTGCGCGGTGCAGCTCAGACATGGTATTATGCCCTGGAGCAAGACGAGGGGATGCCACCATGGGAGCGCTTTCGGGCCCTCTACTCACTCTGCTTCGGACTGCCGGTTCTGGGTACCCGTTTGGCGGAGCTCGCCCGTCTCCCCTTCGTCTCTACTGTGCAGGACTACTCAGAGCGCTACAACACCGTGCTCTGCCATGCCCGCGACCTCTCCGCTCGCCAAAAGGCGGAGTTGTACGTGGGCGGCCTCCCGGACCACATCAGGAAGCAGGTACAGATGCGTGCGCCGCCGGACCTCCAGTCCGCCATGTACCTGGCGCGGGCCTTTGAGGACTGCACGTCTACGCCGGCGCCTCCACCACCAGCGCGCGGCGGCCGACCACCACAGCAGTCGGCCTGGGCACAACAGCAGCAGCGCCCCCCTAACGTCGCCCCTGCCGCGGCCGGGGCCGTGCCTCCACCGGCCCAGGGGGCCGTCGCAGCCCCGCCCGGGCGCCAGTTTCGTCGCCTGTCCCCTGCCGAGCAGCAGGAACGTCGCCGTCAGGGGTTGTGCTTCAACTGCGACGAGCCCTACGTTCGCGGCCATGTGTGCCAGCGGCTCTTCTACCTGGAGGGCGAAGACTACCTCGATGACGAGCCGGCAGCCGACGCCCAGGATGGCCTGCCAGTCGACCAGGACGCCCACGCGCCGCCCGCCGCTAACGCCCTCGTGGTTTCCCTTCAGGCTGTTGCAGGGATTCGGGCGGCTAATTCCATGCTGCTGCCCGTCACCATCCAGGGGGAACGCTTCCTCGCCCTCCTCGATACCGGGTCCACGCACAACTTCGTGGCCGGGGAGACCATGCGTCGCCTCGGCCTCGTTTCGGCCGGTGGTGACCACCTGCGGATCACGGTGGCCAATGGTGACCGCATGCCCTGCGAGGGTATCGCTCGCAACGTGCCCATCCGCATCTACGACGAGGACTTCGCCGTCACCTGCGTTGGCCTCAACTTGGGCGGTTTCGACTTCATCATCGGCTTCGACTTCATCCGGACCTTGGGCCCCATCCTATGGGACTGTGAGGCCCTCACGCTATCATTCTGGAGGAACGGCCGCCGCATCACCTGGTAGGGGGTGGCCGGTGCGTCTGCACCTCAACCGGCCGCCTCTGCCCAGCTGTTCGCCGCAATGGCACCGGACTCCCGGCTGCCCTTGCTGGACGCCCTCCTTCAGCAGCACGACGCCGTCTTCGCGGAGCCCACGGGGCTCCCGCCGGCGCGTCCCTACGACCACCGCATCCACCTGCTGCCCAGTACCGCCCCTGTGGCGGTGCGCCCCTACCGCTACCCCCAGCTGCAGAAGGACGAGCTGGAACGGCAGTGCGCAGTTATGCTGGCGCAGGGCATCATCCGGCCCAGCACGTCGCCGTTCTCCGCGCCTGTTCTCTTGGTGCGGAAGGCGGATCAGTCTTGGCGTTTCTGCATCGACTACCGTGCTCTCAACGCCAAGACCTCCAAGGACAAGTTCCCGATCCCGGTGGTCGACGAACTGCTGGATGAGTTGCACGGGGCGAGGTTCTTCACCAAGCTTGACCTCCGCTCCGGGTACCACCAGGTGCGGATGCACCCCGACGACATCGCCAAGACGGCGTTCCGCACCCACCATGGCTACTTCGAGTTCCTGGTCATGCCGTTTGGGCTCTCCAATGCCCCGGCCACTTTCCAGGCCTTGATGAACAACGTCCTCTGCCCCTACCTCCGGAGGTTTGTGCTGGTATTTTTCGATGACATACTTATCTACAGCTCGTCGTGGGCCGAGCACTTGCAGCATGTCAACATTGTCCTCAACGCCCTGCAAGCGCACCACCTACGTCTGAAGTGCTCCAAGTGCTCCTTTGGGGCGCCGTCCGTGGCTTATCTGGGCCATGTCATCGCCGAGGGCGGTGTCGCCATGGACGCCGACAAGGTCGCCGCCGTGGCGGCATGGCCGCTTCCCCGCTCCGCCCAGGCCCTCCGCGGCTTCTTGGGCCTGGCGGGATACTACCGGAAATTCGTCAAGGACTTCGGCATCATCGCTGCCCCGCTGACGCGTCTCTTGCGGCGAGACGCGTTCCTGTGGGACGACAACGCGACGACAGCTTTCGAGGCGCTCAAGCGCGCCTTGACCACAGGGCCCGTCCTGCAGATGCCGGACTTCGACGCGACCTTTGTGGTCGATTGCGACGCGTCGGGTGCGGGGTTCGGCGCCGTCCTCCACCAGGGCGCGGGACCCCTCGCCTACTTCAGCCGGCCCTTTGCAGTTCGGCATCTCAAGCTCGCCGCCTACGAACGCGAGCTGATCGGATTGGTGCAGGCGGTGCGCCATTTGCGCCCTTATCTATGGGGGCGGCCCTTCCTGGTTCGCACTGATCATTATAGTCTCAAATTTTTGCTTGACCAGCGTTTGTCCACCGTTCCTCAGCACCAGTGGATCAGTAAACTTTTCAGCTTCGACTTCACGGTGGAGTACCGCCCGGGACGCCTGAATACCGTGACAGACGCCTTGTCCCGCCGCGATGTTGAGGACAGCGCGGCCGCTTCAGCACCGAGAGCGCCCGGGGCGGCTATGGCCGTGTCAGGGCCCTCGTTCTCCCTCCTGGAGGACATTCGGCGCGCGACGTCGTCAGCGTCGGACGGCCAACGGCTGCTGCAGCAGCTGCAGGCCGGCGAGCTCGGCGAGTCGTGGCGTCTCGACCACGGGCTCCTCCTCCATGGATCTCGCGTTTATGTGCCGAACCATGAGGATCTCTGCCACCAGGTGCTCATGCTGGCCCATGCGGCCGGCCATGAGGGCATCCAGAAGACGCTGCATCGCCTCCGCGCCGACTTCTACGTTCCGCGGGACAAGGTGCTGGTTCAGGACTTGGTGCGTTCCTGTACCACATGCCAGCGCAACAAGACGGAGACGCTGCAGCCGGCGGGACTGCTGCAGCCCCTCGACGTGCCCTCCCAAGTGTGGGCGGATATCTCCATGGACTTCATCAAGGGGCTGCCGAAGGTTGCGGGCAAGTCAGTCATCCTCACCGTCGTCGACCGTTTCTCCAAGTACGCGCATTTTATTCCACTCGGCGACCCCTACACCGCCACCTCGGTCGCCCGTGCCTTCTTCGACGGCATTGTGCGCCTGCACGGGTTCCCCTCTCCATCGTCAGCGACCGGGACCCCGTGTTCACCGGCCATGTGTGGCGGGACCTTTTCAAGATGGCGGGCGTGCAGCTCCGCATGAGTACCGCTTTTCATCCTCAGACGGACGGCCAGTCCGAGGTGGTCAACAAGGTGATAGCTATGTATTTGCGCTGTGTGACAGGTGACCGGCCTCGAGCGTGGGTGGACTGGTTGTCGTGAGCGGAGTATTGCTATAATACTTCCTTCCATACCGCCCTCCGCGCTACGCCCTTCGAGGTCGTCTACGACCGCCCTCCACCGCCCATTCTGCCCTACAGACAGGGGACGGCCCGCACGGAGGCCACCGATACTCTCCTCCGCAGCCGTGACGAGATGCTTGCCGAGGTTCGTCAGCGGCTCCTTCAAGCTCAGCAGCTGTCCAAGAAGCCCTACGACGCCAACCACAGGAACGTGGAGTTCGAGGTGGGCTCGTGGGTCTGGCTGCGTCTTCTCCACCGCACCACGCAGTCCCTCGACCCGCGCGCCAAGCGCAAGTTAGGGCCCCGTTGGGCCGGGCCGTTCCGCGTTCTCGAACGCATTGGTCGTGTCGCCTACCGTCTCCAGCTGCCGGAGGGCGCTCGCATCCATGACGTCTTCCATGTTGGCCTCCTGAAGCAGCATCGCGGCGACCCTCCACCAACTCCAGGCGATCTTCCTCCAGTACACGACGGTCGGGTGCTGCCGGCTCCGGAGCGTGCCTTGCGCACCCAGCAGCGCCGCGGGGTCTGGCGCGTTTTGATCAAGTGGAATGGCCTTCCTGAAGATGACGCGACGTGGGAGATCCTCGACGACTTTCGTGCTGACTACCCCGACTTCCAGCTCGAGGACGAGCTGTTTTTGCAGGCGGGGAGAGATGTTATGACCGGAATCCAGTATGCAAGGAGAAGGGCCACGGGTGGCTGACCTGGGCGCCTGGTGCATGGGCTTAGGGCCCAGGATAATTATCTATATTAGAATTATTGGCTATTGCCGAGTCAGTTTCCTATTTTTAGAAGAACTATATATAGATGAATTGTAAAATGATTGGGGATTAAGCAGAAACAATATATTGTTTCCGGCTTCCTCAGGGAGCTGGGAGTTTGCCCTAGCCACCTCTGCTTTGCTGCTCACGCGCGCACAAACCTCGCCACGGCGCCTGCTCGCCGGCAGCGAGGTCCCAAGCCAGCTCTTCCTCCCTCTCACCCCTACAGGCTTCGTAGTGTTCCTGGTAGGATCAGAAATCCTATCAGGTTCACAGTTAGTATCCACTTAAATAGCTACTAAGGTGGTAATCATGAGAACTCCCAATAATTATCCAAAGAACTTGTTTCGTATCCTACAATTTTCAAGGAGAAGTGCACAGTTAAACAAAAGCTAGGCTAATAGAATAATGAATCCGATGATCACTGGATAGGGACGGGAAGAGAGAAAAAGGCATGATTGATGCTATTACTAATTCAGTGGATTCTTATTTACTTGCTATTTGGCTATTTGCTAAAAGGTGGGCGTCTTTGGTGTCCCAGCATAGCAGGTCTCAAGCCCTGGTAAAGGAGGAGGGTTGTGTTAGGCGCGGCGAGCCAATGTAAAAACTTAGCCACTTTAATGGAGATGAAACCCAAAAGAATCTTGTTGGGGCGTAACCCTCTTAGTGACGCGCCATGTCGAAACCCGGGTATGGTGTTAAATGAGCAAAGGTCTGGTCGTTACCCCCCGTGACGCGCCGTGTTGCGATCTGGACATGGTGTCAAGTGAGCAAGGATCGGGTCGTCGCATCCTTAGTGGCGCACCACATCGGCGCCCGGGTGTGGTGCAAAATGAGCAAGGGTCTTCACACCTACCTCGACGGGTGCGAAGGGTAAGAAAGCTAGTCAAGCCAACTAAGATCCGTTTAAGTAGCTGGAATGTAGGGTCCCATATAGGTAAGTTAAGAGAGTTAGTGGACATAATGGTTAGGAGGCGTGTAAATGTCTTATGCGTCCAAGAGACTAAATGGAAGGGGCAGAAGACGAAGGTAGACAATACCAGCTTTAAGCTCTAGTACACAGGGACAACTTCAAATAAAAATGGAGTAGGAGTTTTGATTGGCAGAGCCTCAAGGATGGTGTGGTGGAGGTGAGAAGGCAAGGGGATAGGATCATCTTAGTTAAACTTGTCATTAGTGATATGGTCTTAAACGTAATTAGTGCGTATGCCCCCCCCAAGTAAGCCATGATGAGAGTGCTAAGCGGCTTTTCTGGGAAGACTTAGATCGCTTGATTAGAGTTGCCCCTAATAGCGAGAAGCTCTTTATAGGAGGTGATCGTAATGGCCATGTAGGTACATCAAGAGCAGGTATTGAGGCGGTTCATGGGGGTTTGGATATGGTAGTAGGAACCAGGAGGGAGAGGAAGTCTTAGACTTCGCCATAGCTTTTGATCTGATGATAGCTAACACTTTCTTCCGTAAGAGACAGTCCCATTTAGTGACCTTTAGTAGCGGCCATTACTCTAGTCAAATTGACTTTGTCCTTACAAGAATGAGGGATAAACGAACACGCATGGACTGTAAGGTGATGCCTGAAGAATGTGTAGTCGCTCAACACAAGCTGGTGGTGGCTGACTTCTGCTTTCTGGTGAAAGCTCGTGGGAACAAACAAGTTAGGGTTGCTAGAGCGAAGTGGTGAAAATGAGAAGGGGAGGCATCAAAGGTCTTTAAGGAAAAATTCATTGAAGAGGGCCCTTGGAATGATGAAGGCGATGCAAACAGCATGTGGGAAATGATGGCAACATACGTTCGAAAGGTTGCTTCAGAGGTGCTTGGAGTGACCAAAGGGAGCGGATGCGACTCGAAAGACACTTGGTGGTGGAATGAAGATGTGCAAAAGGCTATTAAGGAAAAGGAGTGCTATAAGCGCTTGTATCATGACAGGTGTACAAACAACATAGAGAACTATAAAGTGGCAAAGAAGACTGCAAAACAAGCGGTGAGTGAGGCAAAGGGGCGGGCCTATGAGGATCTTTACCGACGTTTGAGTACGAAGGAAGGAGAGAAGAACATTTATATGATGGCTAGAACTCGCGATAGGAAGACAAAGGGCTTCAACCAAGTCAAGTGCATAAATGATGAGAGAAAGCAGCTCTTGGTGAAGGAGGATAAGATCAGACATAGATGGCAAGAGTATTTTGATAAATTGTTCAATGGTGAGAACAAGAACACCACCGTTCAGTTGGACGACTCGTTTGATGACACTAACAAGCGCTTTGTGCGGAGAATTCAAGAATCGGAGGTCAGAGAAGCCTTAAAAAGAATGAAAGGGGGCAAAGCGATAGGCCCTGATGGTATCCCAAATAAGGTGTGGAGATGTCTCGGGGATATAGTTATAGTATGGCTAACTAAAATGTTCAACAATATCTTTCGATCTAACAAGATGCCTGAGGAGTGGAGAAGAAGCATATTGATACCAATCTACAAGAACAAGGGAGATATCCAAAGTTGTACTAATTATCGGGGAATTAAGTTGATGAGCCACACTACGAAGTTATGGGAGAGAGTCATCCAACAGCGCCTGCGAGGAACGACGCAGATATCAACAAAACAATTTGGTTTCATGCCCGGAAGGTCAACCACAGAAGCAATCTTCTTAATAAAACAGGTTATGGAGCGGTTTAGAGAGCAGAAGAAGGAACTCCACTTGGTTTTCATTGACTTGGAGAAGGCTTATGACAAGATACCAAGAAATGTTATGTGGTGGTCTTTGGACAAACATAAAGTCTCATTAAAGTACATGACTCTCATCAAGGACATGTACAACAATGTTGTGACTAGTGTTCGAACAAACGATGGTAACACAGATTACTTCCCGATTAAAATTGGACTTCATCAAGGATCAGCCTTAAGCCCGTATCTCTTTGCCTTGGTAATGGATGAGGTTACCAGGAACATACAAGGGGATATCCCTTTGTATATGTTGTTCGCTGATGATGTAGTGTTAGTGGACAAAAGCTAGGCGGGAGTAAATAGGAAACTAGAGTTATGGCGGCAGACCCTTGAGTCTAAAGGTTTTAGATTGAGCAGAACTAAAACCGAATACATGAGATGCGACTTTGGCGGAGTTGTACAGGAGGAGGGAGATGTGAGTTTGGAAGGTCAAGTAGTGCCTAAGAAGTATACCTTTCGGTATCTGGGGTCGATGCTACAAAGGGATGGAGATATTGATGCGGACGTTAGCCATAGAATCAAAACAGGGTGGATCAAGTGGCGACAAGCTTCTAGCATTCTCTGTGACAAGAGGGTACCACAAAAGCTAAAAGGCAAGTTCTATAGAACGGCGATTAGACCGGCTATATTGTATGGAGCATAATGTTGGCCTACAAAGATTCGACATGTTCAACAACTGAGTGTTGCAGAAATGCGTATGTTGCGATAGATTTGCGGTCACACAAGAATGGACCGAGTTCGGAACGATGATATACGTGATCGCCTAGAGGTAGCACCAATTGAAGAAAAGCTTGTCCAACATCGGTTGAGGTTGTTTGGCCATGTCCAAAGGAGACCTCCAGAGGCGCCAGTGCATTGTGGAGTCCCAAGCCAAGCTAATAATATGAGGAGAGGTAGAGGAAGACCGAAATTAACATGGGGGAGGCAATAAAAAGATATTTAAAAGTTTGGGATATACCTAGAGATTTATATTTGAATAGGAGTACTTGAAAAGCAGCTATTGAAGTGCCTGAACCGTGACTTGGGGCTCTTGGTGGGTTTCAACTCTAGCCTATCCCAACTTGCTTGGGACTGAAAAGCTATGTTGTTGTTGTTGTATCAAATCTTTCATTTCCGTAGGCTGCTAGTGCTAAATCAAATGAAGACACCCACTTTTCTTTTTTTTTTTGGGGGGGGGGGGGGGGGGGGGGGGGGGGGCGTGGATATGGAACTATTTAGCAAATACACACCTACAATATAGTTGAACAAGCTAACACCCTTTAGCACCTAAGCCAATGGAACTGAACAAGATCTGGAAAAAACTGGGGAGACATGTTTTACAAAGCTCATTTTGAAGTTCCCTTAAAATAATAGAACATAAAACTCACTTAAATCACACCTCATCCTGTAGGCTCATTTTGAAGTTCCCTTAAAATGAACATAAGTGACTACCAGGTGTTTTTTTAGGGCAAATGGTCCAGTCATATTTATGTACATAAGCATACTATAGATCATAATCGACAGACTGTTATATTATAATTAATGTTGGCATATATTTTTCTCAAGATACTAATATAAATATCTAATAGACTGAACATTATCTTTCTGAAACTAAAAGATTCAAAAATTTTCTTAAGCAGTCAGCTAACCACAAACTAGAGTGATATCATATTTTTTTTATTGAACTCAAAAACTTCATCTATGAAGGTTTCACACCAGAGCACCACGATAATGATTACTATGACAATCTAATGTGTGCATTTATTTGTTAATGCTTACTTCCCTAACTTTTAAGCATAGATCCTGCCTGGCATTCAAACTTGACATATGTGGTCAATGACACGAAAAGGACAAACGCACAAAATTTACTAATAATTTATAATATAAACAATGTTTATCAAAATCACAAAAATATTCTTTTGAAGAACCAAAAGGTTGACTAACCTATATATTACCAAATTAATTAACGTATAAGCTTGTGACAGGCCACAAAGAAAGATACCGGCATTGGAATATGGGATTCATACCTGTTGCTGTCAGGTGCAAGAGCAGGGACCTTGATCATGACATTTCATCCAAAAATCCAAGCCATCACATGTCGTTCACATTATTCTGCTCCTCTCTTCTAAAAGTGCAATACCACATGTGTAACAGGGAACGGTGGGCTGGTAGTCTGGGACTTTAGGCCAATAGAAATGTGGCCAACTTAGTTACTGCACTGGTCATTTCTCCAATCCTCCTTATTGTGCCAGGTTCCACCAGCACAAAGGCATTATCACCTTGAACTTATAACATGAACTGTACTTCCTGTAGTCTGGCATGGATAGGCTAATGGAACAAAGAAGCCGTTTAAGAGCAAGAACAGTCCAGATATATCATATACGAGTATGCAGAAGGTAAATGAAGCAGATATATCTATCTATCTGAAGCCTGACACCAACTCATCAATATGCCACTGCTTGCCTAAGGCAAATAATTGGTAAGTTACTGCAATTCCATAAGAACAGCTAAACACAAAGCTGTCAATGAATGCCTATTGCACAACAACCCGTGCATGGTATGGGGAGTGAGGACCATATTATCACTGTAAGCATAGCTGATGGCAGAACATACTTCAGGCCCATGCTAGCCCAGCATTTTTTGGTATTCAAATTCAGTAATGAGCATGTTTACTGGATCTGAACCTGAGTTGACTGCTCTGCTTTCATCCCTGCTTACATCCGCTTTATCCCAAATTCCCAACGCAGTTGTGATTTAAGGGGTTATAGCTCTGGCTGCAGGATAGCCGATACCCTATTTTAAACAGCCCTATCTCAGTATTTCACTGTAAAAGTCACTTCGTCATAGAAACTAATTGATTTGCCCTCTGCAGCTGAAGGATCAACTTGAGCTGAGTCAAGAAGCTGCTATCCTGGCCACATAAAAAAGCAAAAGTGTGATTGAATGCAGTCCAGTAATACAGTAATCTGAGTTTTTTTTTTTTAGTAGCCAGCTGCTCAATGCATGGAAAGTTGGTATTTCTCAAATACTGTCAATGTATTCATTATTCATGTTGTCTAAGTTTAGAATGTAGTAAAATTAGCATATTCAATTTCCATGAAGACAGATAAGTGTACTTAACAGTGAAATCTTTTACTACTAGGCTATTTGATCTGGAATTATCTCTTGAGTTATCGACTTCACATGGACAAGGTATGTAGAGTCTACACGAATACTAGTACCAGAATTAGACAAAGGCATTTAACTGGTAACAGAGAGAAGTCATCAGTTCATGTACAGGTTATTTGAGTGCAGTTTAATCTTCAGGCATATCAGTCTTTCACTTCTGCCTCTCCAGTCCCATGCTTATCTTCTGATAAGAAGGATGCAGTCCTGTCATCATTTCCCCCTTCTCATCCCATAAAACATTTTAATTTTTTCAATCCCCACTTCTCACCTGATTCTATCTCCTAGCAACATAGCACACTACTGTGATTCTATCTCCTTTTGTCAGTGCACATGTGTTTGCTTACAGTTAGGAGCCTGTAGTTTTGCAGATAAAGGCAGCACTTGGGTACCGGGGACTGAATACTTGCAAGCTAGTAATTATTGTATCAGTATGTCCAATACAAACCAGAAGGAGATTATGCAATGCTGAACAAATCACTGGAGGCAATGTAGTGATCAGAGAGTTTCGGAAATGAATTAATGACTAATGTTACCATACCCTTTTAAGAATAACTTATTACTACATTGTTATTTACTACTCCCAAAATCTAATAGTAATACTACAAGCAGCTGCACGGCAAAATCAAATGAAATGTATGGCCACAAACGCCACGATTAAGTCGCATTCGGTTTTTCCGCGAGATCAGAATTCGGAACTAAGTAAGCAATGTACGTTGGTGGAACAGCAATGGCTGCCTTCGCAAAAGGCCGAAGGCATCATGCCCGTAGATCCTACACTACAGTGCATCCTTCGACCGGGGCACAATCAGCTCAGTTCAGCGCAAAATTGGCCCTAACTTTTGCAGAAATCGGTAACCCCACTCCCCTTTATCTCGGCGGCTGCACCTCGCGCCGCTGCAGGGCGCAGCAACAGTCAGGAAGGAAGAAGATACAGCCGCCCTAGGGTGGGGGCGCGAAGCCCGCCATATGATTGGGGCAGGAATCTGGCGAGATCCAAGCAGGTAGAGACAAGGCGCGGGCGGGGATGCGAAGCGAACAAAAATCCAGGCAGGGAAAGTGGGGGCGATCATGTACCGGCGCCTTCTAGGATCGTGGATCTTGTCGCGGCCCGCTTCCGCTTGTCATCATCTACCTCCCGGCTCCCGCATCGCACCACGTCGCGTACACTCCCCCGTACGCGCCGCTCACGCGATCCATCCCACTCCCAATCATTCGCGGCGGCGTTGCGTTTCGCGGTGTCGCCATCGCCTGCTGTTTTTTTTTTTTTTTTGCCCTCGGTATGGTGGGATTTGAATGGAGGCTGGGTGGGAGGAGGGCAGGACACCTGGGTCACTGGCGCCGCGGGGTCGGTCGGTACGAGAGTATGGAGTGTAGGACGAGAGGGTCTTGGAAGCCGCTTGTTACGGAAGTTTCGTAAGATTTTCTTCCCTTAATAGCCTGGTCGTAAATGTATTTTTACGATATAATAATATTTTAATGAAGAGAGAGAAGAAATAAACTCTTTTGGTATGATTACCGACTCTTTACAAGTCTTAGAATTAAATGTTAATGAAACTTTGCATTGAGAGTAAGTGTTTCATCTAAGTTTCATTTTATTCTATATCACGTGGTAGTCTTGGAAACAGCACAATAAAACTCTCAACTAAGAGTGACCTTATTGTTGCAACTGCCAAGCCGATTGTGTGTGTAAAACGGTGTGAAATATTTACGCTATCCAAAACTTTGGCTAGCGTAATTATGTGTGTAATTATAAAAAATGATGTTTTATTCCATATGTAGGATGGTCACTAGTCAGTTTATTCGTCCCTAGCAACTCATGTGATGTAGATGAAAATTAACAGGATGAGAAGGTCACTGGTCAGTTTATTCTTCCCTACCAACTCACGCGATGTAGATGAAAATTAACAGGATGAGATATATGGCTTGTAAATTGTCAGGCCATTATAAATGATTGACACAGTACATAGCTATGGGGGATTGGGGCTGCACAAAATGCTCGAACTCGGATAGGCTACTCAAACTCGGCTCGCGGAAAGCTCGATTCGACCTTAACTTGGGCTTTTTTTTTATAACAGCTTAACTTGAGCTTGATTTCAAGCTGAGCTCGAGACTGAATGAGCCAAGCTCAAATAGTCTTATCCCATGTATCTGTCATATTTCATTTAAATCACATTAAAATTTCTCTTCTATTATGTTACAGTTTGACTAATGTAACTGATACATCTAAAAGATTCAATTTGTATTGCTTTTATGTAATCAGTTTGTAGAATTGTTCTATTGCCTTATTATTTATTTACTTGTGAAGTATTTTACACTTAGGGCTGGTTTGATCCTTGGGATTGAATTCATTCTAATAATTACAATTTAGACATAGATTAATTAAGCTAATAAAGTTGTATATGGAATATATTTGTTTATTTATTGTTAGACATACCAGGGACATACTTATATGTTGCATTTCTATTATAGGAAAGTAAGTTGAAGAGTGTGCTATAAGTTGAAGAGTAGAATAACAGCATAGTGATATATAGAATCAATTTCTATCTCCCGCCCTATAAATTTGAGATAGGCTTATTTATGAGCTTAGGAAAGTTATGGAATGTCAAATTTCAAACCAAATAGTATAACCCATTAAGTAGATTTTAATTCCTCCAAAATGAAGAGATCTAAACGGCCATGAAACGAACCTTGTCGAGTTGACCTAAGGCTCAGCCCTAGTTAAGCTTTGACGGAGCTGAGCTTGAGCCTCGTTGAAAGGTCGACAAGATCGAGCTTCTATTGAGCCCGAGCTTGAGGTGGCGATTTTTTTTTTAATTTTAACACTTTTTGTAAACTAATTTTAAATCTAACACTGTTTTTTTTTCAAAACTAACACTTTTGGCCACGTCTATTGCCATGGCGCGGCCAAAAGTCTGTGTCGCGCCATGCATGGTGGCACAGCAGGGGGCTGACGTGGCGACGATCGGAAAGCCGAAAGGCTGATCGTTGACGTGGCAGGGCCTGTCGCGCCCTGATCCGTGGCGCGGCAGAGCCGAATAAAAGCCCCGCTGCCAGTCCCGCCTGCCCGCCTGCCCGCCCGCCCAGCCCTCCATTGCCGTCTCCCTCCCTTCTCTTTCATTCCCCGTCCGCCTCCCTTCCTCCTCGTCCTCGTTCAAGGTTAAGGTTAATTATTAAGTTAGAAGTATGTTTACCATGTATATTTTTGTTGCTATAAGTATTGATTATATTATTTTAGTTGCAATGCAAATGATTATATTTTATATTAATTTGCGTTATTTTGATTGATGTTTAATTTGAACCGTTTTATTAGATGGAAGACATGTTTCGGGAGCAGTTGCGGTGAAAACGGGGTCTTCCTAGAGAATTAAACCCCGACGAGTCTAGCAAAGATGCCCCCGTCCCTCCTGAACTCCCTGTCCCTAACTGTGACTGTGGTCGTTCGGTCGACGTGTTTCAATCGAGACATCCGGACACAGCGGCTCGTTGCTTTTACATATGCAGTCGTTTTTATGTAAGTAATTGTTTCCGTATGTTTTTTTTCTTCATTTGTATTACTAGGTTACTAATATTTTATTAGAATTTTGTTGTGTAGGCCCATGAGAGGTGTCTTTTCTTTCAGTGGATCGACGGTGCAAACAAGTTTAACCCTAGGTACCTTCTTTTCGATGATTGGTGGAGAGGGCGATATCCATGAGAGCACTTCGAGTGGTGGGTTCCACCTCCCCCTAACCCCCCTCCAATGACGGCTAAGGAGAAGCACTTAGCCGTAGTTAGACGACTTGAGGAACCTCCTCTGTGCGATTGCGGAGATCAAACTATGATAAATCCTGAGAATACGTTGGAGTTTATGTGTCCAAACAAGCATGAAGTAAGTGCAAAGTGTATGTGTTGAAATGTTAAGCTATATATGTCCATGTACTAATGTCACCTTATTTAGATGTATTCAATGGCGAAGTGTTGTTTCAAAGAGTGTTTGTATGGTCTTAAGAACCAATGGCCAGAAGTAGCTCCAAAGGCAAAGCAAATGAAAAAAGAAAGGTTAATTTACAAAGCACCTCCAATCAAGTGCGAATATGGTGTTAAATCCAACTATGGTCTAGTCCCTTCGAATCTTGGAATATGCCATTATTGCGGCCATATGGTTGACTATGATGAGGTTGGTTATTTTTGTGGTATTCATGAAATCGTATTTTGTTTATTTTGCTAAGACATATATGATATATTTTTTCATTTGAACAGAGCACTAGGAAATGCATGTGGGAATGTTATGATGGTCAAACTAAGTTCTTGGATGAACTTAAGGGAAGCAAGTAATTGCACGGAAGAGGGGATATGGATCTGACTATATCAACCTTTTTGTTAAACATCACAAAGACAAGATGCATGAGTTTGCTAGACAACGTGGTATTTGTAACCCGATCGACGTTGGGCTTGACAAATAAGGATTAGAGAGATGGATTACGTTAGAGGAGGAGAGGGCAAGGAAGGAGGCAAGGGAGGAGACAAGAGTACAGATGTAGGTCTTGAATGAGCATGTTGTTGCATTATGTGCCAGTGAGTGCTTGAAAGCCTTTTTTCGTTGCCTGATTTTAAATATAATATAACTGCGTTGCTAACTGATTGTATTTTTTATATGAAGGAATTGGATGCAGCGAGGAACATGCTGCAGAGGCGGCTCATGCAAGGTACGAGGAAAATAAGTTAGATGAGCATAGAAAGCGAGCTGGTCGCACCGTTGAATCATCGATTGTGTTGTCTACTGAGGGGGACGAGGATGAGGACAACACTGCCAGACTCAGTGAGCTCATCGCTCTAGCAGAGGCGGGCTTGTAGGCGGAGGAGGCTGAGGACGATACTGGCAGACTGAGCGAGCTCATCGCTCTAGCAAATATGGGCTTGCAAGCGGAGGAGGATGACGACGCGTTCTTCACTTAGGCCACAGAGGCCGCAGATGAAGCGGAGGCCGCTTACGACAGGTGACATGGAGGTCAGAGCAATGAAGGTGAGCCTAGCCACATGAACGAGGAGGAAGAGAACACATTCTTGTCTCAGGCCGCAGATGAAGCGAAGACCGCTTACTACAGGCGAAAGACAGATCAGGACAATGCAGGTGAGCCTAGCCACGGCAACAGGGTTGTGGTTGAGGATTGGTACTTGGATGACGAGTTGCTTACTCAGTATATTTCTGACTGAGGGTTTTTTATTGCGTCGTCTATTAGTTCCATGCTTTATTAATGATCAATATAGTTATGTACTAGAAGTTCCATTATGTTGTCTTATATTCCATTTGAACTATTGATGTATTGTACTCATGTATCATATACTCAGATTACCCATGGTCGATCTTAAGTGATTCCATCCGTTTGTATCATACGTTGAGAATTTCTAAAACGAACATAATCGAGTGAAATTATCTCAAATACGGCGCCATAGCCCACTGGTTCTATCGTGCCACAGCCCAGGTTCTGTCGCGCCATAGTCCACGGTGCGGCAATGACGTGCCATATCCCACGGTGTGGCAGTGACGCGGACAGAAACCGACCAGCCTCAATTGAGCTGTTGTCGGTGCTGTAAACAACTACAAGTGCTGTCGTGACCGTGCGCAAGCTAAAACGAATATGAAGCAAATAAATGGACGACAAGTTGCAACATAACATTTGCATTGGTTCATGAGTGCAAGTTTTGAACGACAATATTCGTTCGACATAAGTCCGAAGTAACGAACAAAGTCCCAGGAATGTAAGGATTCCTCGAACGCCTCTTGGAAACCTCGTCGTCCGGTGGAAGAAGGGGATCGTCGTACTCCACCTCAAGAAGGGGGTACACCTGGTGCGATGTGGGAGGGGCCATCCTGTTACAAATTGATAAGCAAAGAGTTAAAGTATTCAAATTAATATTATGTAGCATTGCAAATTTTGAACTACTTGTTATGTAATACAAACACAATATGAAAGCACCTGCTGCCCTCGTATTATATGCCTGCTAGCCTTGTGACCAGATTTTTTGCAAACGAAGCAAAGATTCCTGCCACGGGTCTCGTTGAAGTCTACTCCACCGTACATGTCTTCATCGTACCCTCTCATAGCGTCCATGTCCTCCTTGGGTCGCTTCTTCTTCTTCTTCCTACCCTTCCCTACCTTCATTAGATCCGGATACGGCACGTAGTCATAACCATTATAAGGTGGCCACTGTGTCAGGTCAAGATATGACTCGAAGCTCATCTCCCAAACACTAATGGTGTTCGAACAGAGATACAAGTGTGACATATATGGCAAATCCTCATAGTTGTACCCGCGAACCCTGCAGGCCCATATGAGAGCAAGGGGCATGCATGATCTGAGGGACGTTGCAACTGTACTCTACCTTTTCAAGATCAACTCGGTAGTTTCGTCCACCATAATGTTCACCGCCCAAGCTTGTGTCACCCTTGCCCCGTACACTAAAGATATGGCGGTGGAGTCCATACGGCTCGGCGGTGTGCTGCTTGGCCAATTTCTCGGTCTCCTTCAAATGTTCAGCTCTAGCCTTTCCAAAATGCTCCTGCTCAACTATATTCCTCTACGTAAGTTCCCACCTCTTCACAAAATATTCGTTGCACTTATGAAAGGAGAACTCAACAATTTCAGACACAAGCAATGATCGAACTCCGGTGAATACACGGTTGAAAGACTCCGAGGAGTTAGTGGTCATGATGCCATACCTAAAACCCCCCTCGCTATATGCTAACGCCCACTGAGCCTTCTGTTCCATCTGCGCCTCTAACTAGTTCTTTCCCGCTTCATTTACCATCTTGTCTAGTTCTCTCTTTGTCTCCTTGAACTGGTGCTCTGTACATACACAACATAGAGCCTTTACCTTATCACATACCTCCTGCTTCCGCTAACGCCGCTAGAAATTAGTGGCAAAGTGTCTCATGCACCATCTATGCGCTAGAGGCGGGAACCCATCTATATGCTCAGCTACAGCATTAAGAAGCCCTAGGTGACGGTCCGAGATCAAACATATAGTGCGAGATGAGCCAAGCACTTGTACACGTAGAAGTCGCATGAACCATGACCACGAGTCATTGTTCTCTCCCTCTGCCAAAGCAAAAGCCATGGGTACTATCTGGTACTCAGGATCAACAGCAGCAGCCATCATCAAGGTGCCCCTATACTTTCCTATCAAGAAAGTGCCATCAACAAGTACGACTGGCTGACAAAACTGGAATGCATGTTTCGTTTGCGCGAATGACCAGAACATACGATAGAGGATATGCCTCAACGGGTCCCAAAAAAAATCCCTCTGGTGTCCACAAACCATTTCAAGCTAGGGTTGTAGTAATGCATTGCACATAAGATGCGGGGCACCCTATTGTACGCTTCCTCCCAACTACCCCATCGAATTGCTAGGGCAATTTGCTTAGCACGCCAAGCCTTTTCATACTTCACATCGTACTTAACGAATTCAGATATGGACTGTTGTAAAGAAGACACCGAAATGTCATTATTGTCATCAACAAGCCCC
Organism: Miscanthus floridulus; assembly: GCF_019320115.1. Taxonomy (NCBI): domain Eukaryota; kingdom Viridiplantae; phylum Streptophyta; class Magnoliopsida; order Poales; family Poaceae; genus Miscanthus; species Miscanthus floridulus. The sequence continues at coordinate 12,291,795 of NC_089585.1, forward strand.
AATATACGACGGGCAAGGTAACGTGCAGTGAGCTGCTGATGATTTTCCTTCCCTCTATTTGATAGGCAAGTGTGGGATTTGACAACTTTACTTATCCTCCACTTACATTACTCTGTCTCTTTCGTGCATTTAACCTTCACATATAACCGTTTTTGCATATCACGTGGTACCTCAACTCTTGGTCCGAATGAGTGATGGTGTATGGCCTATGGTGGTACACAGCATAGTCCTAAAGGAAGAGCTTCGTCTCTGACATTGTATTGAATATCATCCCCTTCCTAAGGGTTTCTTTCTCATGGTCATACAATGATTTTCTACACATCTAAAGACCGGTGTCACAAACCGTCATATCCGTCATGCTGACATCCCTATAGTTCGAAACGTCCCTGAAAGGTACGTTCATCGATCTTAGTTGCTCAAGCTCAGTTGCTATGTAAGGTGGTGGTGAAACATACTGCTGCGCTTCGCTAATTCTGGCCCATGAATCATAGGGGGCATCATCTGCTGCCAAATCTGTGACTAGTCTATCCTGAGCCTGGATACCATGCAAAACCTCAGTTGATACTGGTAATAACATAGTATGAATCGGTACTGGTATGGCATCAACCGATGTTGGCATAGCATCTATACCACCTTGGTCATCATCAGAATCGTCTGAATCACTGCTAACTACATCACCGATCCTGTTCTCCTCCTCTTGCTCCTCCTCTTCCCATTCGAACTCATTCACATCGAAGTCATTGCTTATACAACCTACTACAGTTGAATGAAACTGCTCCTGCGTCAACTGACCGTCCAAATCCATATTATCCTGAGTTGCTTTCCCTTCGACCCCTAATTCTTGTTCATTGCCTCCAACACCATCAATGGACGGGCCGTCCTGAACACCCTGCATCCTGTACTCATTCTCCACCACCACCTCAGCCATGGGCACATTGAAACCTTGGAGCACCCTAGTGCTGTGGGACCAATGAGCAGGGTCGCACAAGGGCATGAGAACATAGTGTGCCCTAGTCTTCCTAGTATCAAACCTCCCCTTCAGTGTGAAATCACCGCCAAACTTTGTATTCAAACAAACACAAAGGTCGTTGAAGCTTTGAGGTTCATCAAACCATTCTAATTCTTCTTCCATATACTCAAACATACCATCTTCTCTCATAACACTTCCTCCGTATAAAACTCTAACACAATAATCCATCTGTAAAAGCATTTTAAGAAACTTCATCAAGTCGTCGAAATCGTCGTACGTAATGTCCATAGTAATATTAATACCTATTCTAACTATAACTATACTAACTAATCTAATATTAACATCTATACAAGGCTAACTACAACAACTAAGTAGACTAAATCCAATGTATAACTAGACTCACTAACTGTATTAACTAAACTACCTAACTTTACTATCTATACTAACTTACTATATTACCTATACTAACTAAACTAACTAACTTTACTAACTATACTTTACTAATTATACTAACTTTATTTATTTTACTAACTTACTATACTAACAATATCGATTCAATCAACAAATACACTAGGGGAGTACCTCGTGGCAGCGACACTCGTCCTCGTGGCGGTGGCGCGCTAGACCGGGCTGGGAAATGCAGGTGGAGGCCTCGGTGGGCAGCCGTCGTGCATGGCCGGAAGGGGTGGCGTGCGGGCGCGGCGGCCACACCGGGCGGCCGGCGACCGTGCCGTGCCGACGTTCGTGGCGCGGCGGCCGGCGTGCTCGGTGGTGGGCTGGCGCGGACGGCCGCGGGCAGGCAGGACTGGCTGCGGGGCTTTTATTCGGGTCTGCCGCGCCATAGATCAGGACACGGCACTGCCGTGCCAAGATCGGTGGCGCGGCAGGCACTGCCACGTCAACGGTCAGCCTTTCCGATCGTCGCCACGTCAACCCCCTGCCGCGCCACCATGCATGGCGCGGCACAGGCTTTTGGCCGCGCCATGGTAATAGGCGCGACCAAAAGTGTTAGTTTTGAAAGAAAAAAACAGTGTTAGATTTAAAATTAGTTTACAAAAAATGTTAAAATTAAAAAAAAATCGAGGTGGCAAGCTCACTAAGCTTAGCTTGTTTATTGCCCAAGTACTACCAAAGAGCTAGACGGATACATGGTAGCACTATGGTTGCTCGCACATGTTTTAATTTATGTAATGCAATAGAAGATATATAGTACATAAAAAGTGATAATGATGCTATGCAGTAGGAAATATGGCACTTAGGCCTTGTTTAGATTGCAAGTTTTTTCAGTCTCTCTTCATCACATCAAATCTTTGGACACATGCATGGAATATTAAATGTAAATAAAAAATAACTAATTACACAGTTTGATTGTAAATTACGAGACGAATCTTTTGAGCATAGTTAGACCATGATTGGACAATAATTGTCAAATACAAACGAAAGTGCTACAGTGCCAAATACTAATTTCTAACCCCAATCTAAACAAGGCCTTAAGAACTGCTAGCGCAAGAAAACCAACCCCCCTAGGCTGAAATAGGTCAAGTCCAACCAGATTTAGCTATGTTGTCACGGTAGTACGACAATGTTCGGAGGAGGTCAAAGGGAGATACAAAACATGTGAAGGGTAGTATTATAGGCACAAAAATTCAATAGGACAATTAATGGCCTTAGTATGGTTTTAAGACTATTTTTGACATTCTGCTATTGTTCGAGTTTTTTTTGTCACAACTCTAAAGTAAGAAATCTTTGATAACCGAACTATTAATATTGGACAAGTTTTGCCATCTAATGGTTTTCAAATGTGGTCTTGTATTTTTTTAAATATAATATAAACTAGTTTATTTTCTAAATAACATACCTAACTCATTTAAAAATAAAAAATGTATGATACCAATCTTTACTAAAAATATAATGTGTGTATTGGTGATATACTTTAAGTTACTGGGCTCTCACTTATAGTTGTTCCTATTGTTTTATTGCTCATAGTCATACTTATTAATATTATTTGAATGATCATGTTTTGTTTTATTAAAACTATAGACTGACCAAGATAATCCATACTCAAAATCTAGTACCAATAAACACATTATATTTTTAATAAATATTTTGGTACTGGTTTCATATTCTGCTAATTCAAAATGAACTGGTTATGTTTTTTTTAAAAATATTTCTTATTATCTTAAAAATTACAAAACAACATTTGAAAGTAGCTAGATGGCCAAATCTATGTTGTATTAAAATAAATGATAGTCGAATATTTCTAATTTTTTAATGGTTGCAATGCCAAAAAAACAAACTGATATAATAGCGGGACAACTAAAATTAGATTTATCCCAAACAAGAGTGGACATAAGGTGTGTAGAGTTCATCTAGAGGCAACCCCTTCCACATAGATTTATTCTAGATCTTTTTTACTTTAAAACTTCAACCTCATTTTTATCCGACACCTTAACTTTGCCTTTGAATTCGTTTTAAGTTGTGGTATTGCTCCTGAATTTGTTTTCGCGAAAGAGTATTGCTCAGGATTAATGCAATACAGTGAGATTAGGTGTGGATTTGTCTTCTTGTTTTTAAATTTAATATTTTATTTAAATATACCGATTCAAAACTTCGTAACAAAAGTTAAGCTGGTGTACCAAAAATGCTGAACTAGGTTGAAAATATACAGTGAATTATATATTGAGTCATTTGAACCTTCACATGAATTTGTCAACTCGGTCTGAACACGCAATTTAAAGTTGTTGACTTAGTTTCAAACTGAAGCTTCGGTTATTTTGAATTAGAGGAAGCAAAATGATATAGACAAAGTAAATCAGCCATCGCAAGGATTATTTTCCAATAAAGGTCTTGTTTAGATACATGTGTATCTACTTCAATCAATATGTGTTGGAGTCGATTGGAATGAAACTTAGCTTAATTTCACTCTAATCCATTCTAATCCACTTCAATACATGTGAATTGAGATGAATAAATGCGCAACCGAACAAGGCCGAAAAGAAGCTGGCTATCCCGTGTGCTGGGGCCGTGATAACTGTAGGGCCTTGTGGCCGTTCAGTCTGTCTGTACCCTTAGTTAAATATAAGCCCATGTAAACTGGTCTTAAAATGTCACCAATTAAAGCCCAGAAAAACAGGCCATGTAAGTTGATCCACTACATATGCACGGGCTGATTAAGGCCCAAGTCCCGAAACCTCTCAGCCAACCCATTACGTCACCGGATAACGCCGGTCCTGATTCCTTAATACCGAATGGGCTCATCCAGAGCAAACTAGAGAGGCACGGATTTTTTCAGCTTCACAAAATGGACTTCGCACTTTTGGTATTTATTTATGTCTCGTCATCACGTGTGTGTCATCGACTTGACGACCGCCCCAAATTTGAAAATGAAAACGATTTAGATCTATCGTTTCCGACAATTTTCATTCCTATCGTGATCAATAATATTATACCACGGGCGTCCGGACGGGGGTGGACGCACCCGACCCGCGCCGAACCTGATCCACTCGTGCCGCACGCCACCTTCCGCACTCCTCTTTATCCGTTCCTCGACCGCTCACTCCCGCAGCGCTCGCCCCCCCCCCCCCACCCCCGCCCGTCCGCCGGGATAGACACCGCGCACTAACTCGATGCCGCACCGCCAGCCCGCCGGTGCTCCCTCCCCCTCCGCGACCTCCATTGCTACCCCGTGCCCCAGCGACCCGGCTCCCGCTTCCCCCACCAGAGACGAGGACGATGGCGGTAGCTCCGACGAGGTAGGTCGGCCCTCCTCTAGATATGAGCCTCCTCCTCCTCCTCTGGATTTGAGGGCCGCAGCGATGGCTAGGGTTCCGACGAACTCTGGGGGTCCTATTCCATCCTCCCTCCGACGACTCGAAGGTAATGGACTAGGGGCTGGAGCAGCCTGCACCTCTAACCCATCCTTTTGCTATTTTTGTACGTTCTTTGCTGTTTCTCCGTGTTGCAAGGAAATTTTTGGGATGTTGCAACAGATGATTTTTGAATGTTGCAATAGGGTGATTCATGTGTTGCAAAAATGGAGTTCTAATGTTGGGATTTATATTTTCCCCCCTAATATTGCAATAGATGATTTCAATTGTTGAAATTACCTCTTTTCAAATGTTGCATCACTGAAAGGTGATTTGTCATGTTTTGCGATGCTGTAGTACTACAGTTTGAGATGTTGCTGTACATATTTTTTTGATGTTGCAGTACCCATAATTTTTTATGTTGCAGTACATATTTTTTGATATTGCACTATGTAGTTTTGCGATGTTGGAGTATTTATATTCCAATGTTGCACTATATAGTTTACATAATTTGCGATGTTGCACTTGAAAGTGTTTCATGCTTTTGGGACAGGGGCGCGGTGGGGAATGGGGACAGGGGCGCGGTGGGGGACAGGGGACACGGCGTTGATGGCGACGTGTCGGGGGGACGGGCCGCACGTGAGTGGCCTCGGACGGGCTGACGCGACGGGCGTGTGGCGGACGCTCCTATCCAGATTTGGTTCGTTCATCGTTCCTGTCTAGATTGAATCAAATCGTTACGCTAAACGCTCCTGAGGTGTGTCCGGATGCGCGCTCACGCCGGACGTCAGGGCGCTAGCATAACCGTATAATCAACCCTACTGTTCGTTTCCCCCTTCCCGCCTCTGCTTAAGTTTGGAGACGTGGAATTTTTTTTCGGAACCTAAAGATCGGAAGCGAGGGGTCTGATGGAAATTCTGTCAGAACAGAGCCCTAGCTAGTCGACGCAGTGATGATTCTTCGGGATGACATGACCACAGGTCCACAGCAGGATAAGCGGAGCCCGGCACCGGCAACGACGGCTGTGTTCCGCGCCACGCCCAGTTGCTCACATGGGACGTGCAGTGAGTGGCCTTTTCATGGAGGCCAACGGTGTCAACAGAGCAAAGCAAAGCACAGCCGGGCCATTTCCTCTGTGGTCTGGCCGTCTGGGCGCCGCCGCGTGCGATCTGAGTATAGTTCGGGCAGTGCCGGCTCACGGGCTCACCCAACTTGTCCTCGCTTTGGCATGCCACGCCGCCTGTGCCCTCTGTGGCTCTGTCCCCGTCGTCCCCGGCGCCTCGCGGACATCACTAACCTCTATTCTGTTCGTTTGACCAATAAAATATGACTGAAAGCATTATTGACTAATTTATTATAAAAAAAAAATTATTTATTGACTAAAAAAAGTACCACTTATAAGTCATGACGCTTTGTCCTTATCACGTCAGCTCCGCGTCGTGATGCTTCCTTGCTCGGAATCGGATCCCTTTCTTTTCGCCGTCAGAGATCGATGAGCTGGTGATGTGCGGACTGCGACCATACTATACGAAAAGGGGAAACGGGTCTAGCAGAGAGTATACAATGCTGTGTGTGTACCAACGTGCATGCTGCACGCATTAATGCATTATGCATACGCGTCCTTTTGAAATTACCACTGTTTAGCAGTACTTCATGAAAACAATGGCTAGTAATGCGTCCATCCTAAAAATATAATTCTAGCCTAGGTACACTCTTTGTTAAAATAACTAAACTTTAACTAAACATATAGATAAAGATATTAATGTTTATGACATATTTCATGAAAATATGTCTAATGACAAATCTAATGACACTATGTTAAAATTGTGTTCTATATTATAAGACGTTTTTGGTTTTTTTATCTATTACTTTAACTGTGCATCAAGACAAGACATAATGTATATTTAAATTTATAGTAAAAACTAAGGTATCTAGAAAAATAAAAAATATTTATAATTTGAATTTAGGAGAATATTTTCTTTTACGGACAGAGCGAGTAGTTGGTAGCCGGCAATGACCGGCATTGTTTTTATCGTGCTTGTACACGATCTAAGGCTCCAAGAGCCGTACATGATAACTGCTTGCATGAATCATGATGAACAAAAACACGTGTGGTCCAAATTCGTACGAGGTGCACGTAGATACCACTAGAAAGCGCGCGCCCTCGCGCGCGTGGAGCAAGAAAGCGTGGCAGGTATAGAAAAAGCATATGTTAGGTTGGCATCTTCAAATTAGACTTAGGGGGCGTTGACGTCTAAAATTTCTGTCACATCAAATATTTAAACATATATATGGAGTATTAAATATAGACTAATTACGAAATTAATTACATAACTTACGACTAATTTATGAGACGAATTTTTTAAGTCTAATTAGTCCATGATTTGACAACGTGGTGCTACAGTAAACATGTGCTAATGACAGATTAATTAGGCTTAAAAAATCATCTCGCAAATTAGTCTCCATCTATGTAATTGGTTTTGTAATTAATCTATATTTAATACTCTTTATTAGTATCTAAATATTCGATGTGACCTAAATTTTAGGAGCGACTAAAGAACCAAACACTCCCCTTAAATGAATACGTTTATCAACGAAGGCTTCGTTCGTGTGGCCTTAAATCCGGCTTTGATCCGCTTCTTTTTTCATCCGGAACAGTGTTTTCTTCTCACAAATTTCTCCAGATTTCTCTAAAATTCCTCCAAGCAAACAGGACCGAATGGTGGCCAGACAGACTAATGCTATAGTTCATTGGACAACAAAAGCATCACTATTAAAGATAAGTCAACGTAACAAAGTACCCTAAAGACAGAATGGCCCTGTTCGGCTTATCTTAGTGTTTTTCTCTCACAACAATTCAGCTAGAACCGTGTTTTCAGCCAATTTCAGTCAAGTTTCAGACCAGTGAATGAGGCCAATGCTATCATGATCATGATAAGGCAGCAATGAGTAGCTAGTAAAATGAGCTTCCATTTTTGTATCCCTTGGCCGATGAATTAGCAGCAGCTTTCAAGTGATGAATTAGCAATTTGCAAAATCAGGTGTTTCCCATGATTGAGAAAGCAAAGGTGGAATTTGTGTATCAAAGCATTCAGCATTGCAGGTTGGGCCATCTGTAAAGAGAAACGACTACATCTTTAGATAAATCAGCCCAATACACGAAAACCGGAAAACCGAACCGATTTTTTTAGGAAAACTTACATGTAGTTGTATATGATAAGAATTGAGTTACAAATGCATTCTAAACATCTAGGAGACCACATTCTATATTGGCAAAGACTGCAGTAGAAGTTTCTACTGCATCAGATATCCACTGCGTAAAAATGTCACATATTTTAACGGCAATATGAAAAAGCGTATTTGGCAGAAACTATTTTGCTGTGAGAGAAGAATACAGGGTCTGTTCGGCTGGTATTAAAGTCGGCTGATAAACTGGCTGAAGCTATTTTATTGTAAAAGAAAAATACTATAGATTCTAGCTGATAAGCTGAATGATAAGTTCAAACGAACGAACCCTTAAGAATGGAGGTACGGTACATACAGGAGTTGTGAAAGTAGCCCATTCCAGCGCACCACGTCAGGTAAGAAGCAAACAATCCTTAGTACCACCCAAAGAAGTTTTTTCACTGCATAAGCAACTCATGTAAAACATTTTTTTTACCAAACAGCTATGTACAAATGGAACATTAAAAAATAGCTTATTAATTATCAGTCTGTTCACTTGTTAATTTCAACCAGGGCTTATCAATCAGTTAATAGTGTTTTTCTCTCACAACAAACCAACACCGACCAATCTTATCAACCCAGAAACCAACCAGCGAACATGCTCTCTACGCTGTTCTCTACATTTTTATATGATTCCTGGTTCGTCTCCAACGATAAAAAAAAACTGAAACTGCAGTAAGGCCTTGTTTAGATTGTAAATTTTTACAATCTGGATATTGTAGCACATTTTGTTTGTATTTGACAAACTTTGTCCGATTATGGACTAACTAGGCTCAAAAGATTCGTCTCGTGATTTACAACCAAACTGTGCAATTAGTTAATTTTTTACCTACATTTAATGCTTCATGCATACGTCCAAAAATTGATGTGATGAAGAGAGAGTGAAAAAACTTGAAATTTTGAGGCAATCTAAACAAGGCCTAAATTGAGAACGTAGACCAAATAAATCAACTTCTGCCTACGTGCTCAGAGCCCAGGACTGCTTGAGGGTGACTTGGTGCACCATGTAAGCTGAGGTGAACTCCAAAACTGGGGAAGCATCCAGCTCTGCGATAGCGAGGGGAACCCATTAATAAGAACAGGACACCACGAATCCTCGCAAAAATTGGGCCCTAAACTAAGGCGGCAATGTCATCTTTAGTAACCTAGAATGGGAAAAGACGCATATATTTGACAAAGTTTGAGCCAAATGTGGACCATACAACTGTTAACTGTTCAATGATTTTATTGTTGAAGAACAGAGTTTATACTCCATGTATCTCTTCCTTGTTTTGGCTGGACCTGTTATAGGTTTGACATTGGTTTCTAAAATTGTAGGGACTCGATTAACGATATGGAGGTTCAAGGTTTTTTTAGTCAGATAAAATTGTTCATAAACACTAAGATATACTATTAAGCAACAAGCACGGTGCACATATGAACCATCACTATCTAGTACATAAGACAATTTATTAAAAAGAGAGTAATAGTAGACGTTCGAAAAAAGTACTGGCACATATGAACCATCACTATCTCAGGCGAAAAAAGACTCTTTTTTAATAAGGCTCGGCTGAGGCCTGAGGGCCTCCTAGCACAGGGTGCTCAGACGTAGGTCCTATTTGTTTAGGTTTAATTGACTGATAAGCTATAGCTAAAAGTATTTAGCATGTTTGGTTGACTGGTTCGTATCGTTGTTGCTGGTTCATGAAGAAGTACTGCTGGCTGGTTTGTGTGAGAGAAAAATACTATTTCAATTGGAAATTTACGATCGTTTACGACAAGCCACAGCCAAACGAACAAGCTAATTGTTGACTGATTTGATGTGAAAAAAATTATTATTCATTGATTAAAAATAAATACAGCTTATAAGCTAGGTCCAAGCGAACGTGGCAGTAGCCTCGGTATTTTGTTCACCAGGCCCCCAAGGCCCCCAAAATTCAAGTGTCTGTTTGGTTCCCAAAATTTTACAAAATTTTTCAAGATTTTCCGTCACATCGAATCTTTGGAAGCATGTATGAAACATTAAATATAAATAAAAAATAAAACTAATTACATAGTTTAGACAAAATTCATGAGACAAATCTTTTAAGCCTAATTAGACTATGATTAGACACTAGTTAACAAATAACAATGAGCTACAGTACTATTTTCAAAAAAAAATTACCAACTAAACGAGGCCCAAATAGCCCAGTCCCGAACCGAACAACCCACTGCACAAGTCAGTGGTCACAACTCACAACAGAGCTGAGTACTGACCGACCAACCCCCACGAGCGGATCCGGACGGCCACTGGAACGAGCTCGCCTGTCGCCTCAGCCGGCGCCCCGCCCCGCGACGACGACCTCCTCCTCCGCTCCGCTGCAAAACCACCTCGTCGCCGGCAGGTTCGCGAATCCCAACCTCCCTCCCTCCCTCTCTCTCTCCTCCCTCAACTGGGCGACCACCTGTCCGAATCCGTGCCGCCAGTTACTGTTCCATCTTTGGCGCGTGCCTGGCTGCCTGCCTGCCACGGTGCCACCCCACCGCCATCACCACCACGCGCTGCTCATGTGGCGTGGCGCAGAGGTGGAGCTCTCCGCAGAGAGAGGTGGAGGTGGCGCCTGCCTGCCTGCCTTCCTGCGCTGCGGGCCTGCGGTCTCCTGCAGATTCCCGCACTCACCAGCGCCACCCAAAAAGGCGCACCCCTTTCCGCCGCCCAAATCCGCCTTTTCCCCGATCCCCAAGCCCCGCCGCTGCTCCCTCGTACGCACGCGCGCACCGCGTCGCCCTTTATCTGCTCCCGCTGGGCCGCTGGTCGGCTGCTGAGTCGTCGTCGTTGTTGTTGCTGGGATTGCAGCGTTGGCGGGCCTTGTAGCGAGGAGGGGGTGTGGAGGCGCGGCGATTGTTCGCGGGATGAGCTTCGGCGGCAGCAGCTCCCTCGCATCAGGTATGCCTTGGTTTCATCGCTGTTGTGGCTTCGTTGGTGATTGGTGCACGGTTTCTATTTTATGCCGTTGGGGTTAAGGTGAGATTGACTTGTGAAGGAATGAGTATGCATTGGATGCAGGTGCGAAGAGGCCGTTTGAGTACGGGAGAACGCATGTGGTGAGGCCCAAGGGCACGCACAAGGCCACCATTGTCTGGCTCCACGGCCTTGGGGACAATGGAGCCAGGTATGGAATCCGCCTGCTCAACTGACCTGTACTTTAATGCTGTGCTTGTGGAGTTTGGTGTGCTTAGATTAAATAGATGATGAAGTAATGAACCATGTCCATAAGCTCGGTACCTTCTCCAGATGTTATGAACTAACTGTAGATAGTGCTAGCGCAGAAAATCTCATGATCCATATCTTATTGTTTGTAATATAAGTTTATCAGCATCTGTTTGTTGTGTGCTTGGAATGTTGAATGCTTGAATCATGTGATCGAGTAAATACTGATGAGGGAGTTAGTGCACCAAAGAAATCACACCATTGTTATTTCTTTACTGTTATGGACATCTCACTAGGATGCTGTGTGTTTTCACATAATGATGCTGGACTGTTGCTTCCTCGAAGGATAGTTCTGTATTATAGAATTTGAAGCTACTGTCACCAATGATGTATTTGTGTTACATTGCAGCTGGTCTCAACTACTGGAAACTCTTCCCCTTCCTAATGTAAGTTAGGATATAGATTCCAAATATGCAATGGTTTAATTTCTTGTGGTGGTTTAACCTTGCACCTTGTTGCTGAAATCCAATACGATGTCCCTTTGTGTATCTTTGCTCTGCTCAGATAAAATGGATATGCCCTACTGCACCTTCAAGACCTGTGTCAGTGTTTGGCGGGTTCCCCTCCACAGCATGTAGGTTTTTTGTTATCTACATGTTTCTTCCTGCTTAAGAATGTTATCAGATCCTTTCATCATTATCTGTCTTATACGTAATACATGTTTACTGCTGTGCCCTTTCTGGATTTGCAGGGTTTGATGTTGCTGATCTTTCTGAGGATGCTCCTGATGACATTGAGGGGATAGATGCCTCAGCAGCACATGTTGCGAATTTGTTGTCGACTGAACCTGCTGACAGTATGGTTCCCATCCCCCCTCCCTTTCTTGTTCGATGAGATAACTTGGTTGTTTGTTTCTTTTCTTCAGCCCATCTTAGCAAGATTGTTCATATTGCTTTTGTTGTTTTTTTGGTGCCCGCTGTTCCATTATCGGGCGTGCTTCTTAAATATGTTCTATACACTTTGTGAAACTTTGTTTTTTTTTTCTTCTAAAGAGCATGTGTGTGCTCTCAGAAATAGGCTATTCTAACATGTTAATTTGGTGACTCAAAAAAAAAAAAAAAACTCTAGATCTTTTCCATGAACATTGAACTATCTTGGTAATCTTTGGTGCTCCAATCTCCATTAATAATTGCAGTCAAACTTGGTGTTGGTGGCTTTAGTATGGGTGCTGCTACTGCTCTGTACTCTGCAACTTGCTTTGCTCATGGAAAATATGGGAATGGCAATCCATACCCTGTGAACCTAAGTCTTGCCGTTGGTCTTAGTGGCTGGCTTCCATGTGCCAGGTTTGTCCTATTCCTATGATATCGTGTGGTATATGTTTTAGTGAAAATGCTTGGGTTTTGTTGATGTATATGATTTCTGGTCATCCAGGACCTTGAAGAACAGAATTGAAGCCTCACCAGAGGCTGCAGAAAGGGCTTCATCAATACCTCTTTTGCTCTGTCATGGAAAAGGTGCATATCTGTGTTTATCTTAACGTGCCAAATTTCTATCATAGTTCTATGCTTGGCTTGATATAAACATGTTTGTGTGTCGGAGGGTTCTAAGTTCTAACATTCAACCTGGAGACAGTATGGTGTTTGTACACGACCATCGTAAAGGCATAATATATCATGATAAACCAAGTTTTAATTATGACATGCATTGTTATCCACTGCGAAGAAAGGGGGGCTAGCTAATGAGTCCATCTTGCTTGTAACACTTCATATCAACACTAGCTGTGTGCGTGAACCATATCATATTGCAATGCAAACTACTATATCTTGATCTGGCTAGCCTAGACCACCACCCACGATCCATTAGAAAACAAGCTGTCATATTTCTGCTGAGGGTAGTAACCTCTCTAGTGCAAATGCAACTGTGCAAAGCAGGAATGACCATACATGTTTCTAAAAAATTTAGGATGGTAACAACATTACGGTTTTCCCCTGTAGCAGATTTAATGGTCCGTTGAAATGTTTGGGTTGGTTTTATGCAGCATGCTTGAAATTCAAAGAGTGCTGCTTTGTTTATACTTGTAGTTGTGCCTATCAGAAAACTTGTGCCACTTCTTCTCTATGTATGTAAGAGCTAACAGGACCACAATATTTATTTCATGTCTTGAAAATGATATAAATTTGATTTCATGACGCATAAGGAAAACACTACTAGTACAAAGTCAGTCAGTCCTCCCTTTCTTGTTTTGAAATGTCATAAAAAGTTATTTCTGATGATCCATCCATAAATAAAGGACAAATTGCCACCTTCAGTAATTTATGTTCTATTTCAATATTTTATGCAGCTGACGATGTAGTCAACTACAAGCACGGGGAGAGATCTGCTGATGCCTTGAAGGCAAATGGCTTCTCCAATGTGCTCTTCAAGTCATACAATAGGTTTTATATCTCCCCAATTCAGCTACGCTTTACTTAAGTTGCAATATTCTATATTTCTTTTCTAATGATGATTACTCTCCTTGAAGTCTTGGGCACTACACTGTTCCAGAGGAGATGGATGAAGTTTGCAAATGGCTCACAGCAAATTTGGGGCTCGGCACTAAGTCATCTTGATTGGAAAATGTTGCAAGAAAGACTTGCTGTGGCGGTGTCCAAATAATACCGGTGTCTGTTCCAGGGAGGTAAATGGTTTAATAGCAAATTTGGGCTTGGGTATACGGCCATGTTCTAGCTTTTTCTTCACGCAGACGTGTCTGCGAACGATGTACGCTTATAATTTCCATATTTTGGTCTACGTTGATTTGGTTGTGGCATGGATAATGTTTGTTCCAAATATTCCGTTTTCTGATTTGTTATTGTGATGTTTTGCTTTCTCCGTGTGCCATGGAGATGTCCTGCAAAGGTTGCACCGTGTTTGGTCTGCATGGACTCGAATGATTTTGTTTGTCTATTGTATAATAGCTACTCCCCTGCCGTTACGGTTGCATATATGACAGTGTAAACACAGGCACAAACGAGTACAAGCCTGCTACATCTCGCATGCTGATGAGCTCTGGTGGAACAAAGCAGTGCATCTGTTCGGGTAGGACAAAGCAAACAAAGTTGCTGCCAAAAAAAGAACGAAACATAGAGCGTATAAGCATGTCACGTACTAATTACATGTTTCAACAGCACCGTTCAGTTAAAAAAAACAACTTAAAACACCCAAGCTCAAGCTAACGCAGGCAGCTAGATGCATAAAAGAACAGCGTCAAGCATTGGCATTTATTTATCAAGAACAAGAACTTTGGTTACTCCTGCAGTTGAGCCTTTGAGTGGATGTTCCATCACAACTGGCAAGAACAGACCAAAACAGAGAACATATTCAAATCCGAGGCCACAGGACGACAATGCAAGTTCACCTAAAATCTTCTGAGAAGGAACATCCAGTCCGAGAAGTTTGCACCACAAATACTACTTGTTTTATGAGGAACCACTTTGTTCGCCTTTTTGTGCAATATCGCCAAGCAGTTCCTTCAGTTCACCCTTCTGAAGAAAAGTGTCAAGAAGAATTCAATATTAGTTTAACGTTATCTGGATCATACGGTAAATAGATTAAAAGTTTAAAACCAGCGATTATGAGCTCACTTGCCTGGTGCATGGTGAGTATGATATCAGATCCCCCAACAAACTCTCCTTTGATAAATATTTGTGGAAACGTAGGCCAGTTACTGCACAAACAAAAGAAAGTAAACATTGAAACTTATAAAGTGTAAGCATTAGCTGAATCTGGCATAAGAAGCAGCTGAATGATGCATCATATATAATCTATCTCAGATTCATATATCATAGTACAATGCAATTCAACTAAAGAAAAGATAACATAGTTATACAGGGCAGACTATAATTACTAGTCACTACTAACTATAGGTTTATTCTGACATGATATTCTCGACCAAACCAAACATCAATATGGACTTGGTATCTGAACTCATTTTGCTCCTTCTGAAATTTTTTTAGTAATCAACTTCAACAAATGATCAGTTCAGTTCTGTTTCCCCTTATTTTTTCAGAAATCATTAAGTTGCCTGTCCTCTCGGCTCATTATGTCCCCATTTGGGAGGCTTCTCCCAAAATTGTTCTAGCTTCTAGGTAATCTTGTACTGTAGCAAGAAGCCATTTATCTCTCCCCCAGAAATGTCCTGGAAGCCAGTGAAGCTAGAAAAACTGTCTTCGGCTCTGGCTCCTCTGAGTAAAGGACCCAGAGCCGGGAGAAGCCCTCCCAAACATGCCCTCTTCCTTTATCAACACTGAGATAATCCATCCCAGGCCAGTTCTCTTACCCTTTCAAGACACAAGCTGTTACCACAGAATATCTAACAACACATAATATTATATCAAGATACTTACCTGTATGCTTTAACACTCTCTTTGAGCTTGAGATCTGAAAGAATATCTCTAGCACTGATGGGTACACCTGCAATAGACAAGATTTGCCTTCAGAACTTGCATAGCAAACTGATTATCAATTGCATTTGAAACAATCCGCACTTATAGCCAACTTACCATATTGCTGGAGGACCTTCACTGCTAATGCACTGAATCCACACCTAGGAGCATCAGGATAACCCTTCATATAGATGACGACAGGGTGCTCCTTGACATCCTGCCAAGGTGTTTATTGTGGGAAACTAAACTTCAGATTTTGACTGATTATGTACTTGTGTCAAAGTTAAATGCTTTAATCAGAATTGTTCTGAAAGATTATTAATAAGCAGAATGCATACCTGAGCAACAATATCACTGAAAGACATGTCTGAACTTTTACTTGTTGGCTGAAAGTCTTGATGTGTATCGTGATCAGCAGCTACTCGTGTTGCCATTGAGTCCCCATTTGCATTAGGAGCACCGCCAAGACCTGATGAGTAGTTCATAAACTGCTGGATAGCTGGTAGTGACACAGCCTGCAATTCCAGTTACCATGCAAAAAAGGAAAAGATACAGGAAGAAAATTAGGAGGTAAACAGAAACAGAAAAAAAAATACAGCATACACCTCAGTATGCTCAATCTTAAAGTGGGCAAAGTGATAAACTAATACAATATGTGTCACATACAGGCAAGAGAGAAAAAAATGTGCTCCTTACAAGTTCCCTGATGATTCATTATCAACTAGGGCACATAAGGTGGCTTAACACACATACTAGAGTTCCCTGATGATTCATATATGCAGCATACAAAGGACATCAAGAGGTTGGGTGGTTCTTTACTTCTTTATCAACTAGGGCACGGAAGGAGCTTAACACTTATACTAAGTCACAATAGATATGAGTTCCTGATGATTCATATGTGCAGCAAACAAAGCACATAGAATGGTTTGAAATACAGGTGTAGAAAAGTAGAAAGTTGCTACCAGGGAATGCTATTTACTAGACCAAAACCAACTTAGAAGTTAAGATACTGACAACAAATTACACCTAATGCCAAACCAAAAAAGGTTGTGGCCACATCCCATTAGTATTCTCATTAGATGGAACATAGGATGTATTTGCCTCATGGAGACCATGACTAATGGAAATAGATTCCAGCTTACTGATGAGACAACATTAAATTAGACGGCTACAGTTCCAAAAACTACAGATATACAGTTGCTCAATTGCTCATTAGAATCTCGGAATTAAACAAATTCGCTGGAATGAAAAATTTGCAGAGTTTATTACTCAACCGCACAGTAAAAACTCAGAATAGAGATGACTGCACAAAAATCATGAGAATTCAATTCCACACCCCTGACCCTGACACAGTGCTTAAAACTCCTGTGAATCCAATTCCATACCCCTGATGCACTATAGTGAGCCAGAAGGAAATGGGTGTGAAACTAAGATCGCCACAACTCCGCCAAACGATCTCATCATGGTATTAACATTTAGTGATAGACAACGATGACAAAACCGTTAATGTCACGGAATGGGTACAAGAGCCTTACAGCTGATGTCGATGCGCGGGACGATCTCATAAGTCCCCTCAGGAGGGTGGTGGAGAGTACTCTCGCCATGGTACCCTGCAGCGGAAAAATACAGCAACAAACACCGCGATTAAGCAGGGGATCCAGCAATCGAACCGAAAATTCAACAACTAAACCCCACTCAGAAATAACGAACTCGCGCTACACGGGAGGTAAGAAGGGAACAACCAGCTGCCCCCAAACCCTAGAGAATGTCTGGTCAGTCGAAAGAGTTTTCAACAGATAATTTGGTCCAAGTCCACCGATAAAAACCCCACCACCACTGGCGCCGATTATCCCGCCGCCCGACGACACAAGTTGAGGAGAAGGAGGCCGTGCCCTGGTCGGGTGTGAGGAGGAGACACGGGTGCAGTGCACCAAAGAGGTGTGGAACTAGAAGGACACTAACCGAGACGAGATCGACGACGAGGAAGAGTGGGAGGAGAGGTGGTGCCGCCGCGGTCGGGAGACGGCGGCGAGCGGCGAGCGGCGAGTGGCGAAGGTCGAAGAAGGGGAGTCGGCGAAAACCTGCAGCTGCAGCGGAGCAGGCCAATCGGACTTGTCATTCCACCTTTGTAGCGGGCTTAGCATGGGCACGTCCCAGTGCCTTTCATTTCATCTCCTCTCTTTCGAGAGGGTGTTGTGTAGAAGCCCAATTTGTTGAATCCGGAGGCGGCCACTTTACTTTTGGAAAGAGAATCCGCGGACGGCCCAACTCGGTGATGAGAAATAATCCGACCACCAGTTCGGAAATGCAGCGCCGCCCGCCGGCGGTCGGGGCGGTGGCTGCGCGCATCGGCGATCAGATCTCATCACAGCGGGAGGCCGGGAGGTGCGTGCTCTTTGCTTATTCGACCCCCTTGGAGCTGGTTGGTGATGGAGTAATGCGGCGTTGCTGCGGGGAGCGGGCATCGCCTTCGCGTGTGATCTGGGCGCTGAGAATGTGATTTGGTGCAGCGGAGGTAGACGATTAGATTCTAGCGCAGCGCAGCTAGGAGCGATGATCTAATTGTGTAGGTAAGCCGCTCTTCAGTTGTCCAATGGACTGTGCAGTGCAGCTGTGCAGGGAGGCAGGGAAATAGTGTGCTCGATTGTTTAGAGGCTTGCGGCTAATGAGAAAATTGCTAAAATATGACTCCCAAATATGTGCCTTTGCTAAAATAGGACTCCTAACGTTGGCTTTGCTAAAATAGGACTCGAAACGTTGTGACTTTGTTATAATGACATTTTGACAACTTTTAATCGTATTCCAAAACTCAAATACATGTATTTTCTCATATTGACTGTATTGCCCTTCTGGTATTCTAATCTATCCGTGTCGATTTATTGCCCCATCCCGTCGTTCCTTCTTCCGTACGGTGCACGAGCGCGTCGTTCCTCCTTCTCTTCCGTACGTGAACACCGCCAGCCGTCGCCCGTTCTTCACCTCCCACGCCGCCAGCCATGGACTTTGCTTTGCTTGCATTATTGCCTCTGTAGCATGTGAGAAGTCGTTGATTTTTTTTTCTGATTAACTTGGATTGCTCAAGTTTGTGATTGTTATCTTCGATTGTCTAGAAAGCGTAGGCAACCAAGGAAAAATGTTACAATACAGTCAGCGGAACCTAGCACTCCACGGAGGCCGACTAGAGAAGAAATTCTACGTGATAGTCCAGAAAGGGTCACAAGAAGGTAAAAAATTATAAATATAGAAATTAACACATTTACCATGCACTATTTTTTCCAAACATCTAATTGTCGTATTGAATTTATGTGCAGCATGCTTGCGACGTTATTAGGGGAGAGCACATCTTCACAAGTTGACACCAACAGTCCCGTGAGAATGCCTACCACTGCAGCACCTAAGAAGATGACACCGAAGAGGAAGCTACACATTGGATGAATTACTTTAGTTGTGTGATGAGATGTAAACTGCTCATGATTTATTTCATGACTTGGATCTTGTTTTAAACTAAATTATAGTCTTATGCGATGAACTTGTAACTGCTAGAATCATGGTTTTATGATATGAACTTGTTTGTCCTAAATTCATGTGTTTTATATATTGCTTGGATCATCATTTTTCTATTTCAATCTTGTATATATATGCATATATGCATGCATGCAGTACGTATACGAGGTAGTCTTGTTTGTTCCGTACTACACCGTACATGCAGTACGTACTACGCAGCGGCCAGCAAGCCCAGGCCACGGCCAGCCATGCCCAGGCGGCAGCCAGCCAGCCAAGCCATGGCCAAGCGGCCGGCCATCCAGCCCAGGCAGTGGCCAGCAGCCCACATATACACGTGTTTTAAAGGCCTAAGGGCAAAATAGTCAGCTTAAGGCAAAATACATGTATTTGAGATGACAAATGTGATTAAAAGTGTCAAAATATCATTATAACACAGTGACAACGTTTCGAGTCCTATTTGAGCAAAGCCAACGTTAGGAGTCCTATTTTAGCAAAGGCACATGGGAGTCCTATTTTAGCAATTTTCTCGCAGCTACTATGGTAGATCACTTCTTATTTACAACATGCATGTCATAGTGGTCGTTGGTTTGTTAATAATCAAATTTGCACTTCCGGCACTGCTGGTTATTCTTAGGCACTTCCGCACGTGATGTGTAGATTGGCATTTGCAGAATGTGGCTAATGATTCAAATGCACATTGTATGCTGCTGGAGTGCTGGTAATGAAGTACCTTGTATTCCCCAAATACTAGGAGTACAAATTGTACCTAACCATGATTGCATGAAAAATCTCTTAGGAATCGCAAAAATATTTGAACCTGCTACCACAGAATTGTTAGCCATTATAAGTCATTTGCCGGATATGTACAGTAGGCTAGCTGGTTTCAGTTTTTACATTCAGTTAGCATTAGCGGGTCAGACTTTCAGTTAGAGTCCGTGCGGCGTCGTCCACGTCGCACGTCCGTCGCGGCACGTCCCAGCGGTTTGGGATGGCACTTCGTGATCACGAGCGTGCCGCCGTTTTTCCCGGCCACGATGGCCTTGTAATCTTCTTTTATTATCGCAATCTAAACAAGAAAACGCTGCCAGTTGATAACATCAAAACTCTCGTGTTTTTGCAGTTCACCGAGTTCACGCGAGAGAGAGGTAGAGAGCTCGCCGATTTCCGGTGGGCGAACTTCTGACATTTGGTATCAGAGCCGAGGGGTTGTTCCAGTCATGGCGCCAACCACTCCGCCGCGTTCTGCCGGCAGTGACGACGACCCTGAGGGGTCAGGCGCCAGAGGGTCGCGCTTGCCGCGACGTCGCTGTCCTCGCCGCCCAAGCCGATCGTGTACCCGGGACGCCGGGTGATGAGGACATGACACCATCGGATACGACCATTGTTTATAAGGTGAGCTCGTTCCTATATTTGCATAGTGATTTTTGGTACAATTCACTTGGTTCCACATGTACATGTCACTATTTGATTGTAGGTTCAAATGTGTTTCGTAATGGAAGTTCGTCAAAGTTGAACTTTTGGTTCGTCGGTAGCCCGACAGTGCCTCATTGGGAAGGCCATAACTCATCCATCCGGAGTGCGATCGAGGTCAATGAGCACTTGATGGAAAGCTTGTTTGATAAGCTTTCAAATAGATCTGGTTCCATCTCAATATCATGTCGGCAAGGCCTCCAAATCACCAATATATTCTGTCGCTATTTCTGGCGAGAGCTACACTGTCGTCATGGGCTTGTTAGACATCCTTGGGACCCAGGCGGCCAGGCCCAAGTTGGAGCGCGCCCCAAGAAGATGGAGAACACCTAAGAGATGGCCTTGGACGTCCTCCTCCTTGGACACCACCTTAGGAGGCCAGCAAGGACGTCCAAGCCAAGCCAGAGGCCAAGTCCAATCCGAGTTCGAGTCTGTCTCGGCAGTCAGGACCAGTCTGTAATAAAACGGACGCCCAGGACATATCCGAACTCCATTTTCGATGATCCACATATGAATGGAAAGCTAATTTGATAAGGAAGCCAATCCAAGTGGTTTCACGTCAAAACCTCTTCAGAATCAATAGGAATCGTTGAAACAAGTTGACGTCCAGAATCTGTCACGGCGCTGCGTCATCGTCTTTTGGGCCGTTGGGCCTTGTAACGTGTTGGGACACCTTTAGGACGTGAAGAGGGATCCTTGGATGTCCCTTAGGCTATATAATCAGTAGCCACCACCTACTTTAGGTTTTGGGTTTTGCTTAGATTAATCTGTTAAGAACAGTTTCGCCGTTCATCGGTTTGTGAGACCCCAACTCGTGAGATTAATCATTCATCTGCAATTTGGTTGCGTTCTTTCTTGTTCTTGCTTGTGTTCTTCGTTGCGCAGGCAAGGATTAGTCTTCTTGGCGAGGTCAACCTGGTCCGAGACTCGGTTGATAACCAGAGGAGCTGTGGTGCTAAGATTGCAGGGTTCGATCTTTCGATATGAAGCCGGATCGGTGTGTCATTCTCCGCTACAACGATAGTTACTATCACCTGATAGAAGATCGGGATCCCCGTCTCCATTAAGTGGTAATCAGAGCTAAGGTATACCGTCAGGTTCACTTTTATTTCCTAGTTTGAGAGTTTCGCATTCGTCCTATAGTCCAGTGCTATACTTTTATTTTCTATCCTAGAACCTTCCGTGCCATAGCCTTTGCATATTTCAGTTTCAGATTTTGTTGTTGAGTTTATGTCCTAGGTCAAAGTCTTGTTGCTGGTTTAGATTATGTTCTTTTCTAGTTTGTGTTGATCCCTCCACCCGCCGCTATTCCGTATCACCATCGGTTTGCTTCTTGTGTCCACTATAAAGATGGCAACGGGGACCCGATCCCCGATTCCCCGCGGGGAATTCCCCTATTAGGGGACGGGGATGGAGTCAAATATGCCCCCACAGGGATCTAAACGGGGAGAAAACGTCCCCCGTCAGGTTTGGCGGGGACAGGTCTGGGGGAGCATTCCCCGTCCCCGATACCCGCATCCCCGCTCCATTTATATACAGGCTTTGCTCTCTTTCTTGATGGCCCAACCAGCCCACGAAGGCCCAATGTCTTCTGAGTATATATAACAGCAATAACCCTAGTTCTACACCTTTGTGATGATTAATATCCTGCTTCTTGCTATTTAGCTATTTTTGGATTGTGATTCGTGGTGTACTCTAATATTGTGTCGATGAACTCATGTGAATGATGATGAATTAACCTGAATGGTGATGAACAAATACGGGGACGGGGATCCCCGACGGGGATTTTCCCCTCGCGGGGGCGGGGATGGGGGAGAAATCGTCCCCGTGAGCTTTGGCGGGGACGGGGACGGGGATTTTTTCTCCCCGCGGGGATGGGGATGGGGAAGCAACCTCCGACGGGGAATTCCCTGTTGCCATCTTTAGTCCACTAAAACCCTTATTCAAGCAGCTTCCGTAAAACAGTCATAACTTTTGCATCCGAATTCGAAACGGAGAAAATTTTATATCTACGAAGAACGCTAGAAAATTTTAGATCTATTTCATCCCAGCATAGCTGGGTTCGTAAAAATTAGATTTGCGAAATTTGATTAGGAAAATTGAGTTTCTGGGCTCACAAGTTTTGATATGCTTTTTAGAGCACAATCCTAATTTTTTATAGGCCACATCTTTTATTCAATTGAGCTCAAATTTTTTGTGGTTTATTCTTGTGTGCTCCTTGCTAAGAAAAAAAATATCAAAAGAGCAAAAGCAAGAAAAAAAGATTGGACAAAAAAAATAAAAGAAAAAAAATAGTAAAAGAGAATAGAAGATATCGAAAAGGAGCACATAAGGAACACTCAATAGCTCTATTGTTTGTGGTACCTTTTGCCTTGTTCATATCCGTTGCTACCTTTAATATTTGTTTCCTTTCATCCTTGTTTCCTCTCTTATTTGTCACAACTGGTGATAGGAATACGTATAGGCCAGCAACTAGGATAAGTGCTCTTGACATTTATTTAATATTGTTGTCTGTCACTGACTTGTGTGCCACATATATATATTTGTTTTTTTTTCGTGCCTCCTAAGCTCCACATATATACTTCAGATCAGTACAGAAAAAGAGTCCTTGCAATCTCGGTACCACTACCTCATAGGTATCACAAACCAGCCGCCGGTTGTATCGTCCACTGCTTGTATTGGTAAGAACTTTATAAGAGCTTGGTAAGATGCTTTCACTTGCTGTCAAAAGTGACACCACTGCAACCACGTAGTCCTTTGATAGGGATAATATTTTTGTATTGTCTTTTGCTGTCTTCTAACAATGATAGGTTGTTCGTATCCACCGACTTATGATGGTATAGGTGCTGATAAGTACATAGAGTGGGAAATTGCCATCGATAACATATTTGCTACTCGCTTTATGTGTCTAAGGAGGAAGGTAAAAAATGCAGCTAGTGTTTTGCGACATTCTGCTTTATCTTGGTGGGAGTCTTTAGATCCTTCTGATAAACCTCAAACTTGGAATAATATGAAACTTCTTATACGAGAAACCTTTGTTAATCCACCTCATGTTTTGACTTCGTATGCTAAGGTGCACCATTTAGAGGAAGAGTCTGTTGTTATTCCTCTTGCTATGACTAACCTTCTGCAGAATAATGTACATAAGCGAGAGTATGACGTGGAAGAAAATAACGAGCTCACCTTATAAACAATGGTCGTATCCGATGGTGTCATGTCCTCATCACCGGGCGTCGCGAGCAGGTCATCGAGCGAGTGATCGAGCGCGGCTCCAACTCCATCCAGTACCCGATGCTCATGCGGACCAACTACCAAGAGTGGGCGTTGGTCATGAAGGTGAACCTCTAGGCGGCGCAGTACTAGGAGGCCATTGATCCCAGTGATTGCGACAATCACACTGATCGACTTGCGCTCATAGCGATTCTGCACGGAGTACCGCATGAGATGTGGAGCTTACTAGCCAAGAAGGCAATAGCCAGGGAGGCATGGCAGGCGGTGAAGACCATGCGGGTCGGCATCGAACGTGTGCTCGAGGCGAACGCGCAGCAGCTGCGACGCGACTTCAACTCCATCGCCTTCAAGCCTAGTTAGTCCGTCGATGACTTCGTAGTTTGACTCACCACGCTCACCGGCAACCTCCGCACACTTGGCAACGGCATCACGGACGCTGAACTCGTCAAGAAGCTCCTCCAGGTGGTGCCGAAGAAGCTCAACCAGGCGGCCGTCGTGCTCGAGATGCTCCTCGACCTGAACAACATCCTGGTCGAGGAGGTCGTTGGGCGCCTATGGGTGTTCGAGCAGCGCACCCAGCCGGAGGCCAAGCAGGTCACGGACTTGCTGGGCTGGCTGATGCTGTGCGAGGAAGATTGGGAGGCACGCCGCAAGGCTTGGAACGAGCAGGAACGCGGTGGTTCCAGCTCTGGGTCTGGTGGACGCGGCAAGCGCCGCGGCCACGGACGGGGGCGTGGTCGCAGTAGCGGCGAATCTCGTGACGCTCCACCTTCGGGCTCGAGCAGGCCTCCACCCGATGACAAGTGCTGCAAGTGCGGCAAAATAGGCCATTGGGCCAAGGACTGTAAGTCCAAGAAGAAAGGGGAAGCCCACATGGCGTATGCCGATGAGGAGGATCCGGCCCTGATGCTCGCCACCGCTGAGCTGATTTCAGCGGACGCACCACGCTCTCCATCGCCATCCTCTCTGACATCGCTCGAACCGTGTCGCGTCGAGTTGGTGGAAGCCAAAGCCTTCATCCAGCTCGATGCCCAGGCCAAGAAGGACGCCGGCCGCTGGGTCCTCGACACCGGCGCAACAAACCATATGACGGGATCTCGGAGCGTGTTCACGGAGCTTGATCCTGCCGTGTGCGGAACCATGTGGTTCGATGACGGATCACTGGTGAACATCGAAGGGCGCGGGACGGTGCTATTCACGTGCAAGTCTGGTGAGCATCGCACGCTCACCGGCATCTACTTCATCCCGCGTCTCACTGCCAACATCATCAGCATTGGGCAGTTGGACGACGCGGGGAGCAAGGTCGACATCAAGAACGACATCCTTCGCCTCTACGACCCCGACCGCCGCCTTCTCGCCAAAGTACGGCATGCACCGAACCGCCTGTACTACCTTAACCTCGACATCGCCCAGCTAGTGTGCCTAGTGGCGTGTAGCAGCGAGCCAGTATGGCTTTGGCATGCGCGTTACGGCCACCTCAACTTCCAGGCGCTCCACCAGCTGTCCTCGCAGTCAATGGTGCGTGGCCTTCCTCTGGTCGACCACGTGAACTAGCTATGCGATGCGTGCCTGGTTGGGAAGCAGAAGAGGACGCCGTTCCCGCAATAGTCTGCCTACCATGCTGACGACCACCTAGAGCTCGTCCACGGCGACATCTGTGGACCGATCGAGTCCACCACTCCGGGGGGTAAGAGGTATTTTCTGTTGCTGATCGATGACATGAGTCGCTATATGTGGCTCACCTTGATCACTAGCAAAGATGAGGCGACTGCCGCCATCAAGCAGTTCAAGGCCTGTGCGGAGTTGGAGAGCAGGCGCAAGCTGAAGGCGCTGCGAACCAATCGCGGCGGTGAATTCACGTCGATCAAGTTCGGCGAGTACATGGCGGATCACGGTGTCCACCGACAGTTGACGGCCCCCTACTCGCCCAGCAAAATGGGGTCATCGAACGGCGAAACCAGAGCGTGGTCTCCACCGCGCGCAGCATGACGAAGGCAAAAGGTGTTCCGGGGAGGTTTTGGGGTGATGCCATGCACACCGCGGTCTATCTCCTGAACCGCTCCCCGACGAAGGCGCTGTTCGGAGTGACTCCGTACGAGGCCTAGCATGGCAAGCAGTCGTCTGTCCATCACCTAAGGACTTTCGGTTGCATCGGTCATGTCAAGGACATGCGGCCTCACCTTAAGAAGCTTGTTGATCGGTCTACACCGATGGTCCTGCTCGGCTACGAGGAAGGGAGCAAGGCTTATCGCCTCTTCGATCCAGTTGGCGAGCGAGTGCACATATCGCGCGACGTCGTATTCGACGAGAGCGCGAGCAGGAGCTGGGGTGCAACATCGACACCGGCTGCTGGAGTCGAGCCATTCAGCGTCGAGTTCTTGTCTCTACCCATCGGGGTTGGGGAACAGGAACCTACAGCTGCGAGTCCTGCACCGCCTTCGCCACAGCCTACCACACCACCACCGGCATCACATCCACCTGCATCGCCGGGCTCGGTGGTTCCGCCATCGCCGCAGGATGACATCGAGTTCACGTCGCCACCATCGTTCAATGATGTGCTTGATGTAGACGTGGATGATGATGAGCCCCAGCGCTACCGCCTCGTCGACAACGTCATCGGGGATAGCACTCCACCTGGGTATGCACCTCGGCCACCGCTCGAATTTGATGAGCTTCATGCAGTCACCACCAAGGAACCAGACTCGTTCAAGGAGGCAGAACATGCCCTGGAATGGCAGCAAGCCATGAAGGAAGAGATGGACGCCATCATCGCCAATGGGACATGGAGTCTCACTGAGCTCCCCACCGATCACCGTGCAATTGGCCTCAAGTGGGTCTATAAGGTGAAACGGGACCAGCGGGGTGCCATTGTTCATCACAAGGCGCGCCTAGTGGCCAAGGGGTACGTCCAGTGCTAGGGGGTGGACTTTGAGGAGGTGTTTGCGTCGGTGGCGTACCTTGAGTCCGTGCGGCTCATGGTCGCCATTGCCGCGCACTGGAACTGGCTGGTTCACCACATGGATGTGAAATCGGCCTTCCTGAATGGAGACCTCAAGGAGGAGGTGTACGTCGCTCAACCACCCGGCTTCATCGACAAGGACTACCCCAGCAAGGTACTGCGCCTTCACAAGGCGTTGTACGGACTGCGCCAAGCTCCTCATGCCTGGAACACCAAGTTGGACGCGACACTGCTCTCCCTCGGGTTCAGGCGCAGCGAGAATGAACACGACGTCTACACGCGCGGCAACGCACAAAAGCGGCTGATTGTCGGCATTTATGTCGATGATCTCATCATCACGGGCGGTGACGTTGCTGAACTACGGGTGTTCAAGGAGGACATGAAGAGGAGGTTCCAGATGAGTGACCTCGGCACACTATCGTACTACCTCGGCATCGAAGTGTGTCAGGCGCCATAGGGAATCACCATCTCCCAGGAGCGCTACGCCCAGAAACTGTTGGAGCGAGCAGGCATGCTCGACTGCAACCCGAGCAAGACGCCAATGGAGCCTCGGCTCAAGCTCCTCAAGGAGAGCACTGCCCCACACGTTGACGCCACTGCGTACAGGAGTATTGTGGGAGGTCTCAAGTACCTGCTTCACACACGCCCGGACTTGTCATACAGCGTCGGCTACGTAAGCAGGTTCATGGAGGCGCCAACGGAGGAGCACCAGGCTGCTGTCAAGCACATACTGCGCTATGTGGCAGGGACAACAGGTCTGGGCATTCACTACAAGCGTGGGGACAAGAAGAAGCTGCCGCGGCTGCACGGCTACAGCGATAGCGATTTCGCCGGTGACGCCAACGACCGTAAAAGCACCGGCGAGGTCATCTACTTCCTCGACAACGGGCCGATCTCATGGCAATCCAGCAAACAGAAGGTTGTGGTCCTCTCGTCGTGCGAAGCCGAATATATCGCGGCGGCGATTGCGACATGTCAGGGTGTCTGGCTTGCTCGCCTCTTTGTAGACTTGGTCGACGTCGAGGCCAAAGCACCGATCCTGCGGGTGGACAACAAGTCCGCCATCTCTCTTGTCAAGAATCCAGTGCACCACGACCGGACCAAGCATATTGACGTGAAGTACCACTACGTCCGGGAGTGTGCAGATCGAGGCTTGATTGATGTTTAGTTCATCGGAACGGCAGAGCAGCTAGGTGACATCCTTACCAAAGCACTCGGACGCCTGAAGTACGAAGAGCTTCGCAGCAAGATCGGCCTCACCAAGTTTCTCTCTACCGGCAACATGACTTAGGGGGTGATATGTTAGCCATTATAAGTCAGTTGCCGGATATGTACAGTAGGCTAGCTGGTTTCAGTTTTTACATTCAGTTAGCGTTAGCGGGTCAGACTTTCAGTTAGAGTCCGCGTGGCGTCGTCCACGTCGCGCGTCCGTCGCGGCATGTCCCAGCGGTTTGGGATGGCACTCCGTGATCACGAGCGTGCCGCCGTTTTTCCCGGCCACGATGGCCTTGTAATCTTCTTTTATTATCGCAATCTAAACAAGAAAACGCTGCCGGTTGACAGCACCAAAACTCCCGTGTTTTTGCAGTTCACCGAATTCACGCAAGAGAGAGGTAGAGAGCTCGCCGGCGATCCGAATTTCCGGCGGGCGAACTTCTGACAAGAATGACAGAACCTTGAATGGGTTGGCCTGGCAACCTAGAGAACTAGAAGCAAGATCACCTTCAAGTCGTTCCATATACCTTGAAAAGGGCGCATAGTCCACAGATTCTGGTACTGTGAAAGAGGATGTGCTGAGAAAATCTCTCTAAACAAGCCCTCGTGTTCAGTGTTGTAATTTCTTGGAAGGAAATCAAACTCACAAATTTGAATAGCTATGAATGGACAAGGAGACCAATACTGCCTACCCCCTTTATTTGCGGTAACTTTGGTAAATTGACATTTCAAATTTCCCCGTATTCCAACTGCCAATCTGAAACCTTGCATCCCCCCTAATCCCCTACTTTTTTTTAACTGTTTCTGCATTTATTTGATATACTTTTTCATATGAAGAATCATAAACACATTTGCGATTCTTAAGACCTTACGTTACTCTCTGTTGTGTTTCTGGAACTTATCACTACCTTTTCCTTCACATCTTCTTAAGAACTATTTAGCAGTGTTCAAATCTTTCAGTTATTCAGAATTCTACAATTCTAATACTGTTTATCATTGTCACATTGTTTATATGCATTAGTGATATTTCCATATGGTAGCTTCATATTTATTTTAGTTGAAGACCAAGTTATTGTCCGTACCTTCTTGTTATCTAATGCATATTGCATACTTTCTACTTCTTTCTACTGTGTAGTGTGGACCACTGACTCAGAGATAGTCAGGAAACGTGCTGATAAGGAGTTGTTTTTGTTTATGGGTTACAGTTTTGGCCCATGACAGAATGATTCTAATTGTTAAGTCTTTTTCTGCAGACCCATTCTTGCCTCACTAAAAACAAGGTCTAGACACTGTTGACCCGGGACCATTTCCTCAAGCTGTCCGCATTAGTTTATTTAACCTTTTTTTACTGTTAATCCTTGTCTTTAATAAGTAAACAATTCTCCTTACTATGGGACCAGGTCCAACCGTACACTGACTCATGGATTACTAATAAAATTGGGTGGTAGTACACAGGCCACGATTCAATATCATGCTCAGTGAGGTTTAAGCTATATCACGCTCCTGTTGATTAGACAACTCCTCCGATGAATATTCCCTTCTTCCTTCTATTATTGTCTTGTTACCTTTTGCTTGTGGAGTGTGGACCTGCCTGGTGGCCATGCATTACTGGAGCTCTTCTGCAGGCAATGGCAAGGATATCTGGTAACCTACAGTGTTGGTATGATTGCGGGAAACAAAACTTTTTTGCCCTGGTCAGTATACTTTTTGAATTGGACTTGTTTGGCAATGATTCCAATGGTTGTGCTTTACAGTAGGAGACCTTTTCTCTTGTGTTTACCGATGGTATCCTCCTCTAAAGTAAAAAAGTGGCTGTGGCTCTAGAGAATGATCCACTGACAAACAATACTGTAGAATGTGAATATGTGATTACTCCTCTGAATCCATGCTTAGTTATCCATTCCAACTTAATAAGATATTTTGGCTTTTCTCGATACATTGGTTTTACTATGTATCTAAACATAAAAGCCATGTATGTAGAAAAGTCAAAACGTCTTATAATTTGGAAAGGGTTGAGTAGCTAACAAGTTTATTCAGTTGTATGTGTAATTGCATTCTTTTCTTTCATACATAAACACTGTTGAATAGGATGATGCATATGCTTAACTTGTGAGATCAATAGTATCTTAATGCAATCCCGGGGGCTGTCTTGCCCCCCTCACGTTGAGTTTTTTTTTATTTAATGGATGGAGGTTGCGTTTCCATATATAGTTTTCTTGACCATTTCAATTTTAATTTCTTTCCCTCATTTGGTCAGTTCTTTGTTACCACATTGTTAGTTGTGAACATGGTGGTTTTTTCTATACCGGTTACTTTGATGACTAGCGAGTTTGTTCTGGTATGTATCTGTGTTTTGAACCTGTAACATCCATCTTATCTTTCCAGAATCTACAGAAGGGATGTACAATCTTAATGGTGCATTAATGTCCAATGCACATTACATGATATTACTCAGTTGCTAATTGCAATATTTTTTTGGCGAAAGACAGTTGTAACTATTGTCAGATAGCACTAGCAAACTGCAAAAAGGGTCTGTCCAAACCGACCAGACATTGTGTTGGCAGGCAGATCTGCTATCAAGATATGGTGTTCTCAGTGTTCCCACAATCCCAATTGGAGATACCCCAGTAACTTCTTCATGCTGCATTGTCTCTGCGATGTTGGTTGTGAGAGAAAGCAGGATTGTACAATACATTGACCTGATACTGGGTATATATGACGTATGGCTGTTGCGTTGGTACTGGCAGAAGCAAAAAGGTTCTAAAAGACAGAAAATCTGAGGCGATTGGGAAGCAATGTTTGCTCCATGATATGCCTGGTGAGACTGAAACGCTATTTCTCACTGCTAGTGTTGGACATGACAATGGAACCTTTTGTAGTACGATGATGGCTGTATTCTTTGTTTTCATCTAATTGTCTTGTTTCTTACAGCTGTAGATGCGGTGAATTACAGTGCCTTGAAACTTTGGAGATGGGTTGCCCATAGTTCTATACCTGCTCAATACCAGCCAGCAGCTTGCAAATATGGCCTGCCGCAAGAATCAAAACTAGCCATGGTTCAACGTGGAGAGTTGTTGGCACAAACAAGACATGTCTTAATGCTATTGTAGCCTTCCTGCTTCACACGCAGAACGGCTGAAGTGACCAGCCTAGGCAACATGGCATGGGAGAAATAGATGGAAAGGTTGGGTGGTTGACGTGGCCACTAAATGGAATCACATGAACCCTTAAAGACATGTACCAAAAGAGGAAGAAAAGAGGAAGAAGAGGGAGGACAGCAGAGGAAGGAAAAGGTAAGCATCTTTTATATAGTTTCAGCAGCTGAGAGGTGGAGGTGGCTGTGTAATTGCAGCTGCACGGGTGATGCATGAGTAACTTTCAACTGAAAAGCTTTAGCAGTTATCTTCTGTTCTTTAATCCCAAAGCGGCCTGCTTGCTGTTGGTTCTTCATGTGACCCCATGCAGGCATAAAGCAATGCCACCACCATGCTTGCACTGAAACTGTTGCAAAGTTCATCGCATGATTCCAGTTCTCCATGTTTTTCTTTCAATACGCATTTTACCCGTCTATACTTACTGCTTGGGTTTACTTTTGTGCAGTGCAGCTAGCAGCTTGAGCCCTGAGGACACTGAGCCAGGTAGTTTCCAACTAGCCTTGGGGTCCAATGATGCAATGATTCTTGCCTGTAATCATCCATGCAAGTGGAGAAAAAGGTGAATCAACTCTGTTAGATCCTGGGGAATAGTTATATACGTAACAATAGATACTCTACAGCATAAAGCTGGCTTATGTGACTTTAAACATTTTTTAAACTTGCCATCCACACGACCACACATTAGCTCATGGTAACCACAGTCCACAGCTGCATATATAGTAACACAGGGAGCTGGGAGGTAGAGAGGAGAGCCTAGCTTCTCTTTGGTCTCACTCTCGCTGCGTTGCCTTCCTGTCTTGGTGCCTCAATGGCTACCATCAGAGAGGAGTCCGACTACGACAGCAGCCGGTCCTCGCTCACCGCACCACGCTCCCGCCGGAGCTGGATCAGTGACATTGGCAGCTCCAGCTCGGTCTCGGTGCGCTCCTTCGGCCGAGGCTGGGATACACCAGCCGCGTCATGCCGCCACAAGCCTCACAAGGCGAACCAAGCCGAGTGGGAGGCCATCAGGCGCGTCCGTGCTACCGCAGGCCGCGTCGGTCTGGAGCACTTCCGCCTGGTGCGGCGTCTGGGCAGCGGCGACCTGGGGAACGTCTACCTCTGCCAGCTGCGCGATCCGTGGTCGACGGGGTGCCTGTATGCCATGAAGGTGGTGGACAAAGACGCGCTGGCGTTCCGCAAGAAGCTTCGGCGAGCGGAGGTGGAGCGTGAGATCCTTCGCACGCTCGACCACCCCTTCCTGCCGACATTGTACGCCGACTTCGAGGCGTCGCACTACGCCTGCCTCGTCATGGAGTTCTGCCCCGGCGGGGACTTGCATGTTGCCCGGCAGCGGCAGCCCTGCAGGCGATTCAGCATCTCCTCGGCGAGGTACTGTACGTTCCACATGAGCATTTTTGTTCTCATCACATCTGAAACTGGGCTTGGTAAGCAAAGTTCTGTTTCAGGGTCAAGTTTTGTTTATTTCAGTGTCACTTTTGTAAAAGCATGACGCTTTAGGCTAGTGATCCTCTTTTCATGTGCATCGGTGCTATAGCTTTCAGCTGGCTCTTTTTGTCTTGCCGTGTCAATCTTTCCAAGCAGATCTGTTGGAACCACTAGGGCTTTAACTAAGCTAATGATTTGAGCTGCATGTATAGCGACATGTATGCTCATAGATCCACTGTATTTGTATGCACAAGCTGGCGATGTTTATCCTCTCCAAATCACTGTTGAATGCAATTTATATTAAAGGCGCGGTTATCTTTGTGCAAAAAGAAGAAAAGCACAGCGGATTATGTATCTTTGTCTGACAGTGAACTGATATCGTTGGCAATTCGAATGATAGCAGGTTCTATGTGGCCGAGACGGTGCTAGCCCTGGAGTACCTGCACTTGATGGGGGTGGTGTACAGGGACCTGAAGCCGGAGAACGTCCTGGTGCGCGGCGACGGCCACATCATGCTCTCGGACTTCGACCTCTCCCTCAAGTGCGACGTCGTCCCGAGGCTGCTCCGGCACAACAGCCTCCTCCACAATGTCAGCGCTGCAGGTGGCTGGCGAGCAGACGCCGGGAAGCCGTCCTGCGTGCCACCGATCCAGCCGGTGCTGTCGTGCCTGTTCAACGGCGTGCACAAGTGCCAAGCAAAGGAGGGCGCGCCGGCAAAGCCCGGCCACGATGGCCGCGAGGCGGACAGCACCGACGACAGGACGTCGGAGCCCTGTGACAGCAACCCGGAGCTGGTGGTGGAGCCCGTGTCGGCGCGGTCCAAGTCGTTCGTGGGCACTCACGAGTACCTGGCGCCGGAGGTGATCTCCGGGCAGGGCCACGGCAGCGCCGTCGACTGGTGGACCCTGGGGGTGTTCATGTACGAGATGATATACGGGCGGACGCCGTTCAAGGGCGAGAACAACGAGAAGACGCTGGTCAACATCATCAAGCAGCCGCTGGCCTTCCCGCGTGTCGCGGCGGCCAGCGGCAGGGAGTGGGACGAGCACCTGCGGGCGCAGGACCTCATGACCCAGCTCCTGGCCAAGAATCCCAAGAAGCGGCTGGGCGGCTGCACGGGGTCGGCCGAGGTGAAGAGGCACGACTTCTTCAAGGGCGTGAACTGGGCGCTCGTCAGGTCCGTCCGGCCCCCCGAGGTGCCCAAGCCGCTGGTGGTGCCGGCGCCCGCGCCGGCGCAGAAGAAGGTGCTGATGATGAGCAGGAAGGAGCGGCAGGAGCCGTACAACTACAACCCCCGGTCCGACGAGCGCTTCGAGTACTTCTAGGTCGTTCATTGGCGTCGATCTCCATCGTTTGAACGTACGGCAGCATGCATTGGTGACGATGAAGTGTACATAGGGCGTGATTGTTAGCCGAATCGGGCCGTTTCTGCATGCCGCTCGTTTGGTTGTTGGTCTCGCATCTTTCGTATCTTTTCGTTTATCTGTGCTCCTTCATTCCGTACGACTTCGTCTTCTCAATTTTTTCTTTTCTCTCCATACAGGATGGCTTAGATTCAGGTATGGCGTAGGAACCCATGTGTCATACACTTAAAACTTCTATCTATGCATGCAACCAAACAAAATCTCTATCTCATACTGAACCAATAACCAAACATGACTAAGTGTATAATTTAAGCATGCATCTCACCGTTCTAAACCGGTTCTTCATCCCGGCACCCACTCGTCCAAGCAACCAATCACGCCCGTAGAGTAGCCAACCAATCACGCCCACGATACGCTCTTGAAGACCGGAGCATGTACCAATCAGGCTCGCTGTAGGGATCGTGGTTACGTATCTGGCCAATAAAGATTTTGCAGCTTCTCGTTTTACTAGTTTCTCTCCCAACATGATGGATCGATCCTGTTAAAAGAGACCTTCCCTTGGCCGTGCCATGGACATATTACAGTGCAAAGCGTGTGGTTCCAGCGTCCAGACCAGCAGTGGCAGGCACGCTGCCGGCCGGGGAGATTGAAGCGAAGCGAGCAGAAATCACGGAGCGCGGCGGATGTGGATGGTCGGGGGCGGCATGGAGCGGCGGCAGCCACGGGCGGGGGGCCCCGGACGCCGTGCCGGTCGGCTCTCATGGCGCCCCCGCGCACGCGCGTTTTGTCCCGTTTCCCCGTGCGCCCGGGCCAGCCCCCACCACCACCTGGTCGCGCAGGCGCACTCGGCACGCACCCAGGAGGCCAGGAGGCCAGGACCCCAGACCCCAGCCACCACCACCCCACCCCCGAGGCCCCGGTCGATGCAGCCTTGCCGGTTCGTATCCGCTGGCTAGCCGCGCGCAGTGGCAGTGGCAGAGACTTCGTTCTCCGGCCAGCTTGCTTAGCCCTGCTAGCTGCCAAGCCGTGTCTGCGGCGCTCTCGTTGACATGTGGGGCCATCGGACTCGGACAGGACGTGGCGCTGGCGCGCAATGCTGGTCGGCCGCTCATCCGTCAATGTCCCAGGCGTAGGAAGGAAAGGGTACGCGACTACAGCGCGTTGATGATAGCAGGCAGGCAACCTGCGCTAGCTGCTCGCTCGAGCGGTGTGCGGGCACGTTCGGTTCGCGCGTCGTATCCTGCCGCCGCGGACCGGACGGCCGCGAAACGACGGGGAGCCGAGAGCGAGGCCGTGACCGGAAGGACGCAACGCACGCACGCCGATCAGTCTGCCTGCTGCCAGTACGTGCCAGGAGTAGTAGGAGAGCTGTCGCGGCCGCGCCGCTAGCTGCGGGCCTGCGGCAGGAGGGCGCCGGCCGGCGTGAAAAACGGTTTGCAGCGGGACAAATTTACTGGAGAGGCGGCTAGCAACGGAGCTGTCCCGCGTATTTGGGAGATAAATAGAACAACACTACGAATAAGTTTGGTTCGTAGGGGCGAGTCCCTCATTCGTCATCCCCGGTGTTTGTATTTGTAGAGACGGCTGGTGACGCGTATAATTACCTGCTATTTGTAGGGGCGGCTCAATCACCAGTCGTCCCTACAAATGACTCACATATAAAAAAAACTGCAGCACCTTCTTCTTCCTCGGGTCACTCATTTCAATCCGTGAAAGAAAGGTGGAGAGGTCTTGGACACCTCCCAAAAATTGCTCTACTAAGGGGGAATGTTTTAGTCTCAAATTCTTTGGTTGAGAGGTTATAGAAGGTAAGAAATTGCTATTCATACTTTTTTTTGAAGTTTTAATAGTTAGTTAGTAATTAGAGTTTTGTTTTTCTCTCTCTTCTATGATGCTTGAGCTACTTACGATGTAAATTAAGTTTTGAATGTACTAGGGTACATTAGATAGGGAACAAGATCATACTCTTATTTGGTCCATGTTTCTTGATTTTTGTGAATAATTAGTTAATTTTATGGATGTTTCATGTGCATATAGATCTAGATTTAGGGTTTGGTTTTTTATTAATTTTGTTTTTGTAAATTTATGTTTGATGAAATTAGACTAGAGTTTGTATGAAAGATATTGAGTAAAATATAACTGTTGTTAATTGTTGTCTTTAAAATTGTATATTGTAATCAATAAATATGTATTTTAATTATTTATTAATAAATGGGCCATTAATTAATTTTCCTCTACCATGGTGTGTTTGTATGCTTTATGTAATTATATTTGATTTATATTCATATATATCTGAAGTATATACAATTATTCTTAAGTAATTATTAATTTGATTTATTTTTATATATATCTGAATAAGTAGTTATTTAATGTTTATTTTGTTGTTGTTGTAAAAGATGGAGTACAGAAACTCTTGGATGTATAGTTCGTTAAGGTTCAAGGTAGGTTTACCAATTCCTTTCATGTCGGTTCTAAGTCGATACGTGTATAATCGAGCATACCCAGAGGGCTTCATGATAGAGGGTTACAGTACTAAAGAAGTCGTCGAGTGCTGTGAAGAGTACCTAAAAGTACAGAAAGAGATTGGTAGACCCGATTCTCGTCACAAGGGTAGGCTGGCTAGGAAGGGCACCAGTGGTAGAAAAGTGTTCATTGACCATGATTACAAAGAGATGAGTCGGACGCATTACAGTGTCTTGCAGAGTACACAACCGATGCAACCATACATTGATGAACACTTGGTTATCATTATGGCGGAGAGAAATGATCGTTCGGATGATTAGGTCATGAAACAGTATAAGCAACGACTAACTACATGGTTGAAGGACCAAAATATACTAACTAGAGAATACATAGACTCTATTACCATCAGTAGGTTGGCGGAGGGGCCATCGAGACAAGTGACATCTTGAAATGCTTATGACATCAATAGGTATACGTACTATACCCTCGCAAAGGATAGTAAATATGTGAACCAAAACAACGGCGTTCGAATAGAGGCTCTCGATGGATTGGGGCAAAATATCCAATACTTTGGCATCATTGAAGAGATATAGGAACTTGACTATAGAAGGGATATAACGGTAGCTCTGTTTCGATGCCGCTGGATCAAACAACATCAACTGAACGAGATTGGATTGACAGTCCTAGACCTCAAGAATCTAGGCTACCAAGATAACTCTTGGGTGCTTGCTTCACGTGTCGTCCAAGTTTTCTATATGTTTAACCCATAAAGTAACCTCCTTCCGAAGAAGAAGACAAAACACATAGTTGCCTCCGAAAAACAGCACATTATCGGAGTTGATGACGTTGACGATGTTGAAGTTTACAATAACTACGATGAGATGCCGCTATTCACAGACTTTCCTAAGAAGATCAGTGTTGTGAAAAAGAATCTACCCAAAAACATATTGCTATGGGAACAAAAATGTGTCAAAGAAAAAGTCATTACAACGGGCTAGCTAGTTGTTGAACATGGAGTATTTGTGTAAGTGTGTGTTTATAAGACTTCATTTATGCATGTGTATAAGACTATATATTTATATATGTGTGTAAGACTATATATTTATGTATGTGTGTGAGACTACTTTATGCATATGTGTGAGACTACCCTTTGCAACATCTAGATAAATCTATTTCAACATCCACTTTATTACTACTAAAATTTTATGAAATGAAGAAATGACCAAAATAAAAATAGGAGATAGTGATGTGTTCAACAACTTTTATATTCATCACCTTTACAGCTGAAATCATTTAGTGGTTGAAAATCAGGTTTGAAGCTGTTATTTTCTGAAATTCAAAATTTGAATTATTTAAATTTTGTCAAATAAAAAGATAACCAAAATAAAAGTTGTAGATAGTGATGTGTTCAACAACTTTTATATTCATCACTTTTACAACTGAAATCATTTAGTGGTTGAAAATCAGCTTTAAAGCTGTCATTTTCTGAAAATCAAAATTTGAATTGTTCCAAATTAGTGACAAAGATAGATGACTAGACTAAAATGATAGAGCATGATTTTAAAAATTTTTAGAAAAAAAACCATCACATTTGGAGTTAGAATGAGGAAGAAAAACTAGTCACAAGTTTCAGCCACAAATTAAAAAGAGAAATCACACTTGCTCATCATTGATCATCATGAACAATTATGATTTTTCTTTTTAATCTCTAGGTAAAATTTGTAATTAGTCTTTCTCCCTCATACTAGCTCCAAATGTGATGATTTTTTTACTAAAATTTTCTAAAATCATGACCTATCAAGTTGCTGTGTTGATTTGGTCATTTTTTCATTTGACAAAGTTTGAGCAATTTAAATTTTTAAATTTAAAAAATGACAAGTTCTAACGATATTTTCAACCATTAACTGATTTCAGCTGAAAAATGATGAATACCAAAGTTGTATAACTCATCAAGATCTATAACTTTTATTTTGGTTATTTCTTCATCTGATAAAGTGATAGTAAACATTATTCATAAATCAACATGTCTCTCGTATAGTTCATAAATTATGAGCCATATGTGAATTTGTGAACAATGTTTACTAATACTTTGACACATGAAGAAGTGGCTAAAATAAAAGTTGTAGATAGTGATGAGTTCAACAACTTTTATGTTCACGACTTTTATTGTTGAAATCATTTAAGGTTTCAAAATCTTGTTTGAAGTTGCCATTTATTAAAATTCAAAATTTCAACTGTTCAAATTTGGTCAAATGAAAAGATGATCAAAATAAAAGTTTTACATATTGATGAGTCTTACAACTTTGGTATTCATAAGTTTTTCAGCTGAAATCATTCACTCTTTCAAAATATTGTTTCAAGTTGAAATTATTTAAATTTTAAATTTTGAGTCATTTAAACAAAGTTACATGACAAGATGACCAAAATAAAAGTTGTACATGTTGATGAGTTATACAACTTTTATGTTTACAAAATTTTTATTTTAGGTCATTTAATGTCCTAAAATTATAGTCGAAGTTTTAAAATTTAAATTATAGTCATATGACAAGATTGAGTTATGTTTACAACTTTTACGACTACAATTATTTATATATATATTTGTTCATATATAGAATAATAAAAAATATTATATACATTTACTTTGTGTTTTTATGATATAAAAAATACAGAATTAATAATTTAATAAAATAGAAAATATTTGTAGGGGCGGCTCGATCAGGAACCGCCCCTACAAATGCATTTGTAGGGGCGGCTGGATAAGGAACCGCCCCTACAAATCGTTCTGGGTATATAGGCACGGGCGCTCGGGTGAACAAGTGTTGGGCGCTCTCTTCTTCTTCCCGACGCTGTCAAGCTGCCCAACCTTTTCCCTGGCGCCCACGGTGCTCCCGCTAGGGTTTTAGAGCCCGAGCGCCTCGCTCCACGCCCCATCTCCACGGTGGCTAGGGCTCCTCTGCAACATCGCCACCCCTCCAGCCCTCCTGTCCCTAGGGCTCCTTGGCCCTCCGCCACCGCGAGTTGAGGTAGCCTCACGGCATGGCTCCTCCCTCCCTACAGCGTGCCTCCTTACACCCCATGGTGCGCCGTACGGCTTGAGCCTCCCCGTCGCTGTCGCCATCGCCGTCGAGATCCCCCTCTGCCGCCACTCCTCCTGTCCCCGTCGAGTCCCCCTGCAGGTACGCTCGCTTGGCTCCTCCCTCTCGTGATTGGAATCTTGGATAGGAGTAGTAAGAGTCTGTGATTTGCTATTGGACACCTTCATGTGAAAAAAAAATTCTTCAAAATCTTGGATGGGAGACACTAGTTTGCGCTGAAAGTTACTACAATGAAATTCTAGTTTTTTTGACAGAGAGAAATTAATAGACCACTGTAGTGGCCTCTGTGATGATCAAAACTCAGACCACAGGTTCTGTAAAATGACATTTTAATTTCACCCGGCCACTAATTCCTAGCATTTTTGGGCAGATGTGCCAACAGAAACAAATTTAGCAACCCATACTTCAAATGTATTAAATCATACTCTAATTTTGCCTACTCACTATCCACATACATTATGTTTGGGGGACAATACTCTACAAACTTTCATAATAATATTTTGGTTCGACATTTTGAGCGCCACTAGGACCTAGTGAAAGGGTTGTTTCAGCTGGTGAATGACTGGTATGATTTTTTAACTGGGTGAAACTATCTTTAGATATTTGAGCAACACAGCCTTGTATTCCCAAGCAAGTTGGGGTAGTCTAGAGGTGAAACTCAACATGAGAGACAAAAAATGTAGAAGAGCAACAGGAAAAAGAGTTCCTAGCAATGGTAATATGAGTAGACCAGTAGCCTAGTATTGGTTCTGGAATGTGGATTACTGATTTCCATGCATTTCTATCCCTGGCCACTGTGTTAACCATCAGAAGCTAAAAGCAAATTCTTTATGGATTGTGCTTTCTTGAAAATCTGTATCAGTACTTTCTTGTTTCTTCCCTATTAGCATTTGAACAAAATATGTTACTTGAAAGGGCGTACATAAAGGGCCATAGTAAGATTTATCAAGGTTCTTATTGGGGACCTTTTGTTCGTTGTATTTGCATTTTCCATGTTGTCTTGAAGGCTAATTATTACCATGTGATGGGAGGCCTTAATGTCACTGCCATGCAGTGGATCTGCTAGAGCTTGCAAACTCTTTTATGGAGAACTAATGTGATGAGTACAGGCCCGATCTTCCGAGAGGTAGCCGGTAAGTTCGATTTTGTGGAGATCACGACGTTGGCGATCTGGCTTCAAATCAGACGTGATTCGAACCCTGCAACCGTTACACCACTGCTCCGTTGGTTATCAACCAAGCACAACTTGATTGACCTCGCCAAGAAGGCTTTTCCTACAAGCGAATCGAAGAGCACAAGCAAGAAGGTAAAACACACAATCTGAAATTGCAAATATGAATGACTCGAATACCAATAGAGGATTCAAGAACTCGGTTCCAAAGGACTAATCGACACAGTGGAGGAGATCAAGAACGGGGGCCCTGGATCACTGTAAAAGGATTTGTCACCACAGTTACAATGAACGATTCAGTTTCTCGATGGAAAACTAAACTCTAAACAAAACCCAATTATGTAGCAGCGGTGGTGGCTGTGTTTATAGTCTAAGACTCGACCTAGGGTTGGGGACGGCCAGGGGTTGGGCGCCCACAACTTGGGCTTAAGGCCCGACACGATACATGGCCAAGTTGGCCCAAATAGGTGATGCAGCACCTTGCCGTAGTCACACAGAATGATTCATGGACCTTCTAGAGCTGGGACTAGATCGAAAACGACGGCGTCGTCGTCCCCTTTCTAACGCATCCAAGAATGGCCCGTTTCGATGTCGTATGAGAAAGTTATGACCGAAACAGTGACGATGTGTCTGCTGAATCCGAGGGCGACGTGGCAGCTGAGTTGGGAACGAATTGCAACTTGGGAAAGACCATGACGTCGGTGTGTCCAGCGTGGCGATGTCCTCATCATCCTCCCCTTCTCGAATTGGAGTCGTCCTTGACTCCATCTTGGCGATGTCCTCATCATCCTCTCCTTCTAGATTTGGAGTCGTCCTCGACTCCATCCCATCATCAGTGAACTCCTGCAAAAGGTTAGTGACAGTAGGCAATGCACCAGACATAAAAGGTTGACAAAACATAGTATAACATGGTGCATCAGGATTATCACATAACTCAGCAGTAGCAGAAGTTGTAGCAAGAAAAGCACCTCCTTTTAACTTAATCCCATTATTTTTAGCAATGTCTGTTGGAGGTTTATTTTTGATCTCATTAGCATGTTTAATAATATCCGTAGGAGACAAAGGCAGCAATGTAATTTTCTTGTCCTTATGTATGATAGTGTATGTATTAGTTCTACCATGGTGTAAAGCATCATTATCAAATTCCCATGGACGACCTAACAAAATGGAGCAAGCTTGCATAGGGACAACATCAAAATCAGCAGTATCATGATAAGAGCCTGTGAAAAAGCTAATGCATGCTGATTTAGTTACCTTAGTCTTACCACTATTATTGAACCATTGAAGTTTATATGGATATGAATGTTGTCGTGTGGTCAAGCCAAGCTTGTCAACCAAATCTGAACTCACCAAGTTGTTGCAACTCCCGCTATCAATGATAGTGAGAACACGACAACCCTGCACAATGAGATACATGTGGAACAAATTGTGGCACTGGATCTTCATCTCTTCTTCATGTCCCACATGTGTACTCAACACACGCTGCACAAGAAGGCTAGGGTAGTCCACGGCAGCAGCCACGGAGTCAATGGTGATGGCCTCCTTGTCTTGATCGCCCTCAGTGGGATCTGCATCAATGTTAGCAGCAAGGGCTAAATCATCTTCAACATCACTAGCACTTACATATCCATCCTCGGTAGCAATGAAAGCGCGACGACTGGGGCATTCCTTCATGACATGTCCCATGCCTTTGCATCGGTGGCAAATGATTTTAGAGCTAGACGAGGAGGAGCTAGTAGAAGCACCCGGAGTGCCACCTTTCTTGAGCTGTGAAAACTACATATTAGACAATTTACTTACCCCGGAAGAAAATGGAGGTGTAGATGGCTGTGGTGCAATAGGAAGCTTGGGTGTCTCCGGCTCGGAACGCTGCTAAAAATTCCTCCCATTGTTAGACCTGAAAGGCTGGCGTTGTTTGCGTCCCTGTACTTCTCGTTCTGCCTTAATAGCAAGATGATACAATTGGAAAAAATTACGCCATTCTTTGTAATCAAGTATGTTCTGTATATCATGGTTTAAACCACCAAAAAATCTAGCACTAGCATCATGATTATCTTCATTTATACCACAACGTGCTAAACCAATAAGCAATTCTTGATAGTATGCTTCTACTCCTTTATCACCTTATTTTAAAGTTTGTAGTTTCAAACGTAAATCACATTGGTAATAAGGAGGAACAAAATGAGATTTCATACGTTGCTTTAAAACATTCCAAGTTTAAGGCACAGCAGCAGTATTATTGGCATTGCAAAGATCACTCCACCAGAACAAAGCAAAATTAGTAAACTCACTAGTAGCAAGTCTAACTCTATGCTCAGCAGGAACATTATGAGAATCAAATTTTTATTGAACAGCAAGCTCCTAATCTAAATATGCCTCTGGATCAACATTACCAGCAAAAGGAGGTAGACTAAATTTAATTTTAGCAAAAGGATCATTATTACCATGATTATTACCTTCCATACCGCGACGATTGAAGTTGAGGCGACGACGGGCACCACCGTCAGCATACGCATCTTCATCACCAAAAGCATCCATATCTTCATCATCAGCACGATAAGGTGGAGGGCGTTGCTCAAGCTGTTCAATGCGGGTGACCAGATTATTCATGTTGCGCGTCAGCTCGGTCATAAGATTGCGTTGTTCAGTCATGAACGTTGTAAGCTCGCCCTTGGACATGCACTCATTGAAGTCCGTCGGAGTTCCTGCCATGGTTAGAAGATAGAAAAAGACAACACCAAAGTATTATCCTTATCAACTAAAAGGAAACAAGTGGTGGTGGTGGTGGTGATGGTGGTGAAAGTGGAATGCAAAATCACAAGCGGCTTACCACCGTCTTGCCTATATTCTTACCAACGCCAAACAGGAGCAAAACCAAAGTGACGAAGCAATCTGTTGTTGAGCGTGGGTAACAATTGCAAGATGAACCTGTGCTGACAGAAGAATATGTGGAGCTATGGGTAGGCACACAATATGACAGCAAGGATTATCAATTAACGAGTGCAGAGTAACGATTGTTCAATCTGGATCCAAAGTATAAATCACAGGTGCTGGCTAAGACGTGTCGAGACGTAGCGCAACAAGGTGAAAACAAATGACGATCGAAAGAACTCACAGAACAAGCAAATAGCCCGGACTTCTCCTTTTTTCCTGAATTTTTTTTCTGGATTTTTCCAAAAGGCACTAGTAGGAAACAAACTTTTTTTATTATTTTTTCACTATTTTTT
The DNA here is from genome assembly GCF_019320115.1 of Miscanthus floridulus. NCBI lineage: Eukaryota > Viridiplantae > Streptophyta > Magnoliopsida > Poales > Poaceae > Miscanthus > Miscanthus floridulus. The sequence goes on from NC_089585.1 coordinate 12,335,674, forward strand.
ATATACTTTTCTCTGAACAAGGATCACAAAAGATGCAACCACAAAAATTGGCACCTACAACTGAGGTGGGATGTGGTCTACAGAAATTCAGCACGTTCTCTGAAAAACGTGCAAAAACTTTGACAATTTTTTTCTATATTTTCCCGAATTTTTTTGGCAATTCTGATGAAACCAAACAGGGCGTAGCCAAGTTTGGGTCGGCTCCAAATGCTGTCAAGAAGCTGCTGAAAAAATTTCAGATTTTTCTGATAAACGAGCGAAAAGTTATGCCTGTTTTATCGAAGGTATCTCAAGGTATGTTTTCCGGAAGGCACAACACGGCGGCGGCAGTTAGGGCAAAGCGTCCCTAAACTCTAACACCGATCACAGGATCGTCACTATGACTAACAGCAGTAGGTATTCGCCTGATGATGTAAGGAGGGCTGCGATGTAGGTAAAATAAGAGCGGCTGGCAACCTATCTAGGGTTTGCGCGGCGGCGAGAAGTTACACAAGGCGGCTAGCGGGGCAAGTCAAGTAATGTGGTGGCTTCGACTTGTTGTTTGGGAACGGTGGATGGGATAGCGACGGAAAACAAAAATCACAGTAACAGGCGATTGAACTATGACCACGAACACAATCCTAAACCAGCAACAAGACTCGGCCACGGACACAAACTCAACAACATGAATCTGAAACGAAATTACAAAGGCACAAAGGGCGATAGGACAGCGAAAATTGAAATATTTTTGGGCTTTTTGTGGACTCTAGGTAATGAACAAATATGAATCTAAGGCAAACAAGATTATACCTCACGGTAAACCTAAAATATCTGATACCAATTGATGAGTACAGGCCCGATCTTCCGAGAGGTAGCTAGTAAGTTTGATTTTGTGGAGATCACGACGTTGGCGATCCGGCTTCAAATCAGACGTGATTCGAACCCTGCAACCGTTATACCACTGCTCCATTGGTTATCAACCAAGCACAACTTGATTGCCTCGCCAAGAAGGCTTTTCCTACAAGCGAATCGAAGAGCACAAGCAAGAAGGTAAAACACGCAGTCTGAAATTGCAAATATGAATGACTCGAATATCAATAGAGGATTCAAGAACTCGGTTCTAAAGGACTAATCGACACAGTGGAGGAGATCAAGAACGGGGCCCTAGATCACTGTAAAAGAATTTGTCACCACAGTTACAATGAACGATTTAGTTTCTCGATGGAAAACTAAACTCTAAACAAAACCTAATTGTGTAGCAGTGGCGACGGCTGTGTTTATAGTCTAAGACTCGACCTAGGGTTAGGGACGGCCAGGGGTTGGGCCCCCACAACTTGGGCTTAAGGCCCGACATGATACATGGCCAAGTTGGCCCAAATAGGTGATGCAACACCTTGCCGTGGTCACACAGAATGATCCACGAACCTTCTGGAGCTGGGACCAGATCCAAAACGACGGCGTCGTCGTCCCCTTTCCAACGCATCCAAGAACGGCCCGTTTCGATGTCGTATGAGAAAGTTATGACCGAAACAGTAACGACGTGTCTGCTGAATCCGAGGGCGACGTGGCAGCTGAGTTGGGAACGAATTGCAACTTAGAGAAGACCATGGCGTCGGTGTGTCCAGCGTGGCGATGTCCTCATCATCCTCCCCTTCTCGAATTGGAGTCGTCCTCGACTCCATCTTGGTGATGTCCTCATCATAATGCATTCTATTTTTGTTGGGATAGAGCTCTAGCCTAACACCATATAAATTACTTGGGAGTTGTGTTATTGCTCTGTGTTTTCTTGTTCTTATTCTTGTACTTGGTTGTGCATGCTTGCAAAGTTCCTTGGGACAGCAGCATCTAAGAGTAAAATACCTAACTTGTTTAAGTGAAAAGAAAAGAAAAGCAGTTGAAGTGTTGTTTTTAGTTAGCGAAAATTCTTCAGGAATTCTACCATTGAAAATCAAGTTTTTACTTGCTTAGTTATCATTCTGCATATAGTTTAAATTTTATGGACTCAATCTGTCATTGAGAAGAAATGGCCAAGGATATTATTAACCTAGCTATAGCCAGCCTGTAGAAATGTCCAACCCTACGCCGCCTATGGGAAAAGCTCACGTGAGGGAAAGAAGAGGCCTTCCGGCCACGTGCTCGGGCGGCTGCGAAGAGGAGAGGGATGGGGATGGAGGGGGTTAGCGGCGGCGGCGCTGCTTCCGCCCGTGTCACCCCAAAGTAATCTTGTTGCACCGTTCACTTTTTGGGTGCAAAATTGCAGCAGATTGATTTTTTTTCTTAGATTTATCTCTTCGTATATTAGCCTTTTTTAAATATGTAACATTTTCAATGGACGTGTTTCTAGTAACTAAAAATATTGTAACCTAAAACTTGTATAGAATATGTAGAAGGCCAGTAAATGTTTTGAGTTAAGCTACCACTTGACTGGGATTAAGGATACTTGTATAGAATATGTAGAAGGCTAGTAAAAGTTGTATCTAAGTGGTTGCTGCTCTTAACTACTGGCTGCTACATTGCTAGCTGCTACTTCTATACTACTGTCCTACTACTACTGCTGCTGCTGCTGCTACTGCTGCTGCTGCTGCTGCTGCTGCTGCTGCTACTACTACTCTATACAACTCTAGTGTTGGCTGCTGCTCTGCCCTCTTCCCTATACTACTAAGTAGCTCCTGCTATACTACTATCCTACTACTACTCTCAACTGCACTACTAAGTGGCTCTGCTCGTGTACTACTACTGCTATACTACTGTTCTACTACTACTCAACTACTCTCTACTCTACTACTACTGTACTACTCTCTACTCTACTACTACTCTACTGCTATACTATTGTCCTACTACTGTCCTAGACTACTCTACTGAACTACTACTACTCTACTTGCTACTGCTAGCTACTCCTACTACTACTACTAGCTGGCTGCTACTCTACTCTCTTCCCTACCTACTGGCTGCTACTCTACTCACTTCCCTATACTACTAAGTGGCTGGTACTAAGTGGCTCACTTCTACTACTTTATCTACGACTACTACTGTATCTAAGTGGCTGCTGCTCTTAACTACTGGCTGCTACACTTCTCTACTCCTCCTCTACTCTACTCCTCTACTATTACTCTATCTACTATTACTCCTCTACTCTAATCTATTATTTACCATATCTAAGTTATCAGATTTTGATCTACAGGGGTCTTCCAACCATGTGGCAGCAGTCAACTGTTTTTTGGCTATTTTTGCCATCAGCTGCTACTCTATGTTTGCTAAACAGTTGTTGCTTTTTTTTTTGCCAAATCTCTCCTCTCATCTTTTCTTCTTTGTTTTGCCGATGATGAAATTGTCCAAGTCCATACATTATATGGAATATGAGCTGATGATCAAGAACTTATGAGGAACTTGGCATCATTAGCAGCCGCCCCTACATTACCTTCTCCTCTCTTTTCTGTTATGATGCCTTGATGCTCTAAGTTCATGATCAAATAATGATTGATATATTTCTGAGGCCTCTACTACTGCTTGTAAATTTAATTTTTTTTACAGAAAAATGTACTGTAGGGACGGTTATAGACTGAACCGCCCCCCTATAAATAGGTATTATAGGGGCGGCTGGTACTACAGCCGGCCCTACAAATCGATTTGCAGGAACGACTAATAACACCAGCCGCCGCTACAAATTGATTTGTAGGGACGATCTGGTAACCTTTCCTACAAAAACATAATTTGTAGAGACGATTTGATAGAGACGACTGGCCAAACCATCCCTACAAATAGTCTTAAGTCTCCCCTGGTCTTGAGCCGCCCCGTATAAATAGTCTTAAGTCGCCCCTGGTCTTGAGACGCCCCGCAAATCATTTCCGTAGTGGTCGCTCCCGGGTACGTAGTCCCACCGTACAGTGCCGGGTCCGTGACATCTATTCGGTGGTGTGTGCGGTGTGCCCGGCCGGCCGCCTTCGACCATTATTATCCGATCGAGTCCAAGGCCATCTCTCTCGCGCATCTTTCCGGCGCGCTGCATGCACACATACATTGCATGCATCAGACATCGACGTGACGTGGATCTCTCTCCATCATCCGATCGACCATTTATTAGTTGGATAAACTGATGAAGATCGTCTGTGCAAGTACAAGGACACGTATCTTGCATAATTTTTCGGCAGTCAGTCAGGGGAGGGGAGCCTAGTAGCTAGCTGGAGAACGAACGAACGAACGAACAAGCGATCGGTATACGTGCAGCGATATATACTGATCATTGTTCTCGGTTGGTACGTATCAACGACATGGATGCGTATCGGGTGACAATGATGAGGAGATATACACATGCCATGCAATGCATGCCCGGCCGGCCATCGTGCGCGCAGCCAGATATTTGTCAGCTCTTGTTTTCTACTCCCTCATCAGTTGGCGTCGTTGGTAGCATAGCAATAGTACCGCGATAATGTTCACGCACCATCTCAGAGCCCGCCGGCTGGCCGCCTCTTGCGATCGAGATGCATGTCGAGGACGGACGTACGGTGCGTGAGGGGCGAATGATGAGGGCGACCATGGGGGGTCATGTCATGATGAGGCGCGCTAGCTACTTGGGCGGTTGGCCTGCATGATAGCCACAACAGCCCTGACGATGTGGAAGTGGAAGGCACTGTTGGTCCACTCCACTGCATGCCCATGTCAGTCACGCACTCACCGCGGGCATATTTAGATCGTGTTTGTCGAGGCTTCTAGGGCTTTCGCTCCTCTAAACCAACTAATGTAGGAGAGAGTTATTTTTTTTTTCTCTCCTCACAAAATAAACTAGGAGTATAAAAAAGCCACGTTTTCTAACTTCTTCGGCTCCGGCTCCTCTGGCACTATAGCATAGAGCCGGAACTAGGAAGAGTCCTGCCAAAGAGGATCTTACTCTCCATTTCCTTTCGCTCACTTTGCCAACAGCCAGCCAGCACTCCAGCAGCTAGCTCGCTGCCTGGGTTATCTCTTCCAATGTCCAAACGCATGATTGATGGCGGCGCGCGCAAGATTTCAGATTGCGGAAGTGAAACTACCGGCCTCATCTTTTTTCGATCACCACTCGCGAGCACTACTGCTACGCCAGGAATGGAACTTTGTGCATGTGTTTGAACCAAAATTTTTATTTTTTTGCCTTTTTAAAAAAAATCACAAATATGCTCCTTAAGGTAAGATTTCAAAATCTAGACCCTTACCTCCGCGTCAGCGTTGGTGGCGCCGAGCTCGGGACCACGTTGGCGCCATGGACGCTAACAAGGCAGCCAGCTTGGCGCCAACAATCCTGGCGCCGAGCCCTCTTACGTATGGACCCGAGGTTTCTTTCTCTCTTTCTCTCTCTTTCTCTCTGCCGTCCCCGTCCGCACCGTCCACGCCATCCCCGCCCGCGCCGCCGCGGCCGCTCCTGCGTGCCCACGCCGCCGCGCCCACTCCCGCGCCGGCGTCCACGCCTGCCGTGCCACTTGGCACCACGGCCCTACCCTGCCCCACCCGTCCGCGGCCCGCGCGTCCTCACCGGCCGCCGTGCCTGCCTTGTCCGCCACGTCGCACGCCATGGCTCGCCCCGCCCCACTCGATGGGTTCTTGGAGACTATGTTTTTATTCCATGCAGGACCTTCCGTTTCTTCGTCCTAGAACCCACAATGGGTTCTTGGACATGCAGTACAACGACAGGTACACACCTTTCCTGCAAAGAGCTGGCCTGGATGTCATCTCTTTTTAGGTTCGTCGTGGGTTGCCCAAGAGAATACATTAGTACACGCACACATATAGAGATAAACATTTAAACAGATACACCTTTCACTTACTTCGTGTTTGTTCGGACACATAAACTCCAACGTATTCTCAGGGTTTATCACAGCTAGATCTCTGTATTCGCACAGAGGAGGTTCCTCGAGTCGTCTAACTACGGCTAGGTGCCTCTCCTTAGCCGTCATTGGCGGGGGGTACCCGCCGCTTGAAGTGCTCACGTGGATGTCTCCCTGTCAATGTTTTACCACCGATAGCCTGTCACGGGGGTACCCGGGACAGTTGTTCGAGCTTCGACGAATAGGGGAACTCGGCGGTCATGCAAAGAGACTCACGATTTATACTGGTTCGGGCCCTCGACTTGGTCGAGTAATAACCTTACGTCCAGTTTGGCGTTAGCCTGTTTTCGTCGTGTTGCTTTGAGTATTGGGTGTGTTCAGTCGTTTACAAGGGATATCCTCACCAGCCCTTTATAGTCCATGTGCTGAGAGGAGTTGTTTGTGTTCTACTCAGATACAAGGTCAGAGTCCTAAGCTATGCTTCGGGTGCCTTTCCTTGTATAGTCTGAATTGGAGTTTTGGTCTTGCACGTTGCTTTGCTCCGTGTTCTTCTTGGTGATTGGGCTGTGGGCCTTGTTACCAAGGCCCACTTCCCTATAGTATGGTCTATGGGGGGCTCGTAGGGTTCCCCATCGACAAGCCCCCGAGCATTTCATGATTGAGCTTCAAGGGCTGAGTTGTTGTAGACTTGATCTGGGTTCTTCTTGAAGTAAAATCTTGAGATGATCTTCTTTGATTCTTCTTCTGACTGATGTGCACTTTTGCTGAAAAAAGTGCACTCAGTGAGTGTAGCCCCCCAGCCTCTGGCTATTTGGCACAAAAAGCTAGAGGGTCTTTCTGTCTTGATGTCCTCTGAGTTCTTTTCCTTTGAGTGCAGCGAGTGCAATTTTGCAAAAAAATTGCACTCATTGAGTGTAGCCCCTGAGCCTCTTGTTTTTTGGTACAAAAAAGCTAGAGGGTCAAAAAAATAAAAATATACTTTTCTGTGGTGGGTACTTGCAGCCCCCAAGCCTTCTCCGGGTTCTTCTCTGTTGAGAAGAAGCCGGTAGAAGGTTCTTGATTTGTACTCCTTTGGTCTTTGTCATTTGCTGGTCTTGGTTTGGAGGTAACTATATCAGTGTGCTCGTCTAGAACGTGGTTGCCTCCCTGTTCATAACCCAAGATTTGCTTCATCCTCTGTAGTTGTGATGTATCTAGGTTGTGTTTATTCTGCTAGTTATATCGAATCTTGGTGCGTAGGGTTGCAACCTCTAATTCCACTGGGTTCTTTGTTGCCACTCTAGAATGATCTCCTTTGCTTTCTTTGTTGAATTTATCAGATCTTGTACTCTATTGTAATCCTAGTATCTTCTTGATTAGAGGAATAAAAGATTATATTGTTTGAGTTGTTGTCCGACTTGTTTGGAGATGTGTCCGAGCTCTTTTTGTTTCGGTTGCCTCTGTGTAAACGTACCCGACTTGTAGTATATTATTTTCTCAATAACTTTCTTTTGAACGGATTGATAGCCATTGTGGCGTGAACGGACCATTGCTCTTCTCTGGTGCGTACTGTAATTATTGTTGTAACGGTAACTTTGAAGGGCCTTCCTTTGGCGACCGCGTACTTTGGGCCGCGTATTTACCTTGTATAAAGATAACTGCTCTGTTACTGTTGGCTTAACTTGCCTTTGTTGTAAAAAATTCCCCAATCTCAGCCGAAACCCTAGCTCCATTGTGCCTTCGATCCCCTGCTATTTCCGTCCAAATCTTGTCTTTGCTTTTCTGAGATGGTGGTGAAGAACAAGAACAAGAATAAGAGCAAGTCTATCGACGAGGAGGCGGCGCTCAAGGTGATCGAGAACACCGAATTTGTTGCGATGCGGAAAATGCAGAGGCAACTCCCCAAGCCATCAACTTCGGAGGCAGAGTTGGATCTGCTTGTTGCTCATGGCCTTCTTCAGGAGAAATGTCTCTCTAATTTCTCTGGTCTTGGTGAGCATGATGTCCCTTCTCCCACTCTGAATCAATCTGTTCTTTTTGTTCCTTTCGTGCGAGCGGGGCTCTATTATCCCCCGTCTGATTTCTTGCTTGAGTTTCTTGGATCCTATGGGATTCAAATCCATCATCTTACCCCTAACGGGGTTCTTTTTCTTTGTACCTTCGTGCATTTTTGCGAGGTTTTTGTTGGAATTCCTCCAAATCTTCTTCTTTTTCGTCATTTTTTCCGTGTGCGTTTTTCTAACGGAAATAATACTCCTTTTCTCGGCTGCTGCCTTATCCAATCCCATTAGGGAGTTTCTTTCCCTTCTCCTACCCTTTCTGATTCTGTCAGGAATTGGGCAGAGAAGTGGTTTTATATTTCAAAACCTTCTCTTTCCTTTTTTCATGATCTCTCTGTTCTTCCCGTTCCCCTCCCTATCTGGAAGGATAAAATCTCTTCTGCTGAGCGTGCTGCTCTGAAGCCTATGCTCACTCAAGTTACAGTGCTTAAACAGGCAAGCTTGACTGGCAATTGTATAGTTGCTAGTTTCTTGCGTCGCCAGGTGTAACCTCTTCCTGACTTGTTCCTAATGTCGAGTTGCCTGAGGAGGTCGTTCTTGAACGCCTAGGGCGTATTCTGTGTGGGGTCTCTGTGATGCCTGCTCGTGTTGAAGAGTACGATGCTGCTCATCCTCCTCCTGAGGTAAGTGGTAATCTCCTTCGAGTTCTTTTATGTTCTTGCACTTCGTATTCTATTTTTGACTTCTTTCTTCTTCTCTTGCAGGGTTTTGGTCAGGCCTTTAGGCTCGAGGTGGTTGTTGTCGTAGCTGGAGAGGCGGCTGCTGAAGAGCCCACCGGTGATGAGGATGAAGATGATGCTGATGCTACTGCTGGAGCTGCCCTTTCTGGGCTGGGTTCTTCATCGATGAGGTTGTTTACTGGTCTATTTGAAGGTCAACACTCCTATGTTGAGTATGTTCCTGATCCTCGGACTGCTCGATATATCCTGTTATCTAGGAAGCGGTGGACTGAGGCTGCTTCTAAGCAGTCTTTGCCCAAGAGGCAACGTTCAGCTTGTCAACACCCTCCAACAGGTAATATTCTCGTAGGTGAGCTTGCGCTGAGCCTTTCCTGAGTTGTTTTCCTGGTTTTGTCTTGATTTGACCTGCTTTTATGTATTCATCCGAGTTCTTGTCTTCTGATAGATGGTTAGTCTGTCGCTATTGATGCGGAGGTGACTGATGATGAAGTCCCCCTTAATCTTCGTTCATAAGTTTTTACTTCTCGAGTGCCCCTGTATTTTGTAAGATTTGCTCTGACTGAGTTCTTTTTTCTATAGTCGTGCACGGGCTCCTTGTGTCCCAAATGTAACAATTGCTTCTGCTTCTGTCCGGAGGCCATCCCAATCCCCTCCTTTGAAGTGGTTGAGGATGATTTGTTCTCCATGCCACTTCTCGACTTCATTTTCTTGGAGGTGGCTGGTGATTTTAAGAAGTTCATCAAGTAAGTTTTTCTCCTGGTTGTTCTGATTTTGATATCTTATTCTGTTTTTTGATAGACTCGAGTTCTTTTTCATTGTAGGCCTTCTGAGGATGCCTCGTCTTCTCTTGCCCTTGGGGCTAAAAAAGCTTTACAAGAATCTACTATTGGTGAGCTCTTGTTCTACCTTGCCTTTCTGTCTCTTGTATAATTTATGTATTCTATATCCTTGTAGACTTATAATTTTGCTTTTTGTATCTTCTCCTCCTCGTGTTGCTCCTCTTGAGCCACATGTTGAGGAACAGAATGTTGGGGCCCTGGTGTCCTCTTAGGAGGAGCACCGGGTTGTGGATAGTCCCTCGGGCATTTTTGCTGCTGCTCGTCTGCCACTTGGGTCGTCTCTATTGTACTCCCTCGAGGCTACTACTCGAGTTGATGCGGCAGTGGGTGAGGGTTCTGATAACTACCCTCCCCCTGCTTCTGCTGCTACTGCTGACCGGCCGTCAGCATCTAGGCCAAGTACTCTTCTGCTAACTCGTTCAGGAGAGGAAATGGCTCAGCTTGGCCGAGTTGAACGGTTGGCCAAGTTGGGTTCTTTTTGGGAAACCTTTTCTGGTGCTTATGGCGCCGAGCTCAAGGTATCCTGGTTCTTTTTTGACTTTCAATATTGGTTTCTTCTGCTTCTGTCTGACATATTTTTGTTTTGCAGTCTTTACTTCAAGATTAGGATGTCTTGTTTGGTCCTCATGAGGCGCAATTTACTACCATTGCTGAGGCTAATTTGAAAAGAAAGGAAGATGAGCTGGCTCAGGCTAAAGTTGTCCTGACTTATGAGAAGGAGCAGCATGCTCTGACGGAGGCCGCCCCCAATGCTAAGGTGCTTGATGCTAAGAAGGCACGTGATACTGCTCAGGCTGAGAATTCTGACTTGAAGGATAGGCTGGCTGGTAAGTTAATCTTTTGTTGATCGACTGCTTTCCCTTGGTTTTGCTCTTTTTTCTTTTCTGAGTTGTTGATTTGCTTTCTTTTAGCTCTTGTTCGTGAAAAAGAAAACTGGTTGAAAGATAGGGAGGCGATGACTAACACCCTCCGTACTTCACAAAATCAGGCTGAGTCTATAAGTACCCTTGCTGATTTAAAACTGAAAGAAACCCAAGATATTCTTGCTCAGGCAAAATTGATACGATCTGGCGCTGACCGAGATCTTGTTCAGGCCATAAAATCTGTTCGAGATCTGTAGGCGAATTTGAAGGCAACCCATGAGCAATTCTAGGCTCTTTATGCTGCAGTCGCTCTAATCATTGCTTTAGTCTGTCGGTGAGAAGACAGAGATCTAGGCCTTGGAGGCATAATATCGGTGCTTTCTTCCTGGTTTTATGATTTTGTAAGGGATGGCTTTCACCGATGCATCAACAATGTGGTTTCATATGTCCAGGTTGTTGCTCCTGATGCCCCTCTTGAGCGGATTACTGAAGCTTCTGTTACGGCTGAGTTTTCAAGACAGTGGGAGGAGGCCAAAGTAGAGCTTAGTGGTCTATCAGACCAAATCTTGGAATAGATGAATGTGCTTCCTGCTGTGCCTCCAGCTCCTTAGACATTTTGTGTAATGAACTTGTGGTTTCTTGTAATATATACTTGTTTCTGTGAATATGATCAGGCTTTGCCCTACTTTTGAATCTGTCTTTGACTGCTATGAGCAGGCTTTGACCTGTCTTTCTTTTACTGCATTTGTGTAATTTCTGAGTAGTCCTTCCACTTTGTGTGACTGGTTTTGTCGCTCTTTGAATAACAATAATCGACTGCATGTTGATATCCGGTTTGTAGAGTTGTTTTTTGCCACCCTTTTGGGCGTGGGATTTGATCATACTGCTTTCTTGAGTAGATAGCCATCCTTGTAGGGTTGTTTCTTGCCGCTTTTGGGGCGAGTTGGTCGGCCATTCTTGCCAGATTGTATAATTGTTTCGGCTGCTCTTGGGCCGAGGTAGTTGGTCATGCTGTTCTTGGAATATGTAGCCAAGTTGACTTTGATCATGCTGCTTGTTGGGCGAAGTTTGTCGATCATACCGCTCTTGGGGTAGGCGACCGAGTTGTAAATTTGTAGATGCCGCTTGCTGGGCGAAGTAGTCGATCGTATCGCTCTTGAGGTAGGCGACTGAGTTGTTGGAGTGATTGTGCCGCTCTTTGGGCGAAGTAGTCGATTGTACCGCTTTTGGGGTAGGCGACCGAGTTGTTGGAGTGATTGTACCGCTCTTGGGGTGGAGTAGTCGATTGTACCATTCTTGGGTTAGGCGACCGAGTTTTCTTAGTTGATTGTGCCCCTTGTTGGGCAAAGTTGTCAATCGTACCACTCTTGGGGTAGGCGACCGAGTTGTTGGAGTGATTATACCGCTCTTGGGGTGAAGTAGTCGATTGTACCATTCTTGGGTTAGGTGATCGAGTTTTCTTTGTTGATTGTGCCCCTTGTTGGGCGAAGTTGTCGATCGTACCACTCTTGGGGTAGGCGATCGAGTTGTATATTTGTAGATGCCTGCTTGTTGGGCGAGGTAGTCGATCGTACCACTCTTGGGGTAGGCGACCGAGTTGTTTTTGTAGATAGCGCCGCTTGTTGGGCGTAGTAAATGATCATACCAGCTCTTAGGGTAAGCGATCGGACCCGTATAGCACAACTGTTTCCGGGTTGGCTGTTTGTAGGGTAAGTAAGCAATCGTACCAGCTCTTGGGGTAAGCGATTGCGCCCGTATAGCAACAACCATTTTTGGGTTGAGCTGTCTGCAGGGCTGCCCCTTTTTCCCCAACCTAATTATGGGTTGGTTCTGTCCATTGGACAGGGCTGTCAGTCGTACCATCTCTTTTTATGGTAGAGTGATAAATGCTAGCTTGGGTCTCCTTACCCAAGAAGCTATTTGGCCATTGGCCGTCAGTCAAACCATCTCCATATGGTTGAGTGACAAAATTGCCCATGTAGCACAACCATTTCTGGGTTGGCTATTAACAGGGATGCCCCTTTTATCCCCAACCTGATTACGGGTTGGTTTGTCAGTACGACAGGGCTTATATCTGAAGTCATTCTTCTTGAACAATTTCTGCTTTATTTCTCTTGAAGCTTGAGTACAATATGCTGTACTTGTTGACACAAAATGTGACACACTGTGCCTCACACACAGCAAGCCGGAAAGCGTGGCTTCAATCGGGTTCCCGGGTGCTTCGTGATCCAGAAGCGTGCTAGTCAGTTTGACCTGAAAACTAACAAGGGATAAAATAATTAAATGCCAAAACGGAACATGTCGGGTAAGACCGGACAGTTCCACATATACGGCCCTGAAGCCACTTACAACAACATACAGCTATAGAGAGCTGTCTGCCAACAAGTTTATAAACCATTCAGCTAATCATAAGATGAATGCACGTAAAGACCTGATTGCCGAATGCATGTGCATGGGAAGACATGTTTGAACAAGTGAAATTAATTATGAGTTAATGCACGACCAAGCTCAGCAATCTAGCCGAGTTGGGTTCCATGAAGAAGGAACATGCAAATAAACACGATTAAACTAATCTAAAACCTGCATCTGCCGCACGACACCTGGTTTCGTTAAAGCTTAAACATAATTAACATACATGAACCCGCGACATGTGACAATCTAGATTAAAATCATTCAGCCATTATGGGCATGTTATCTATTTGCAAAGGTAATATGAAAAGCAATTGTTGTTGAAACACGAATAAAACCATAAGAGAGAGAGAGAGAGCCGAACAATATCAATCTAGATTGGGCAGAAGTGTGTTACAAATATATAAAATATTTAAAAACATGCAACACTAGATAACTTAATGAATCTATTTAGATTTGCCATATCTAATAGAGCCGATAACTATCTTGCTTTCACTAAGCATATTGAGCAAACGCCTGCCGCACGGTATCTACTCATAAACAAAGCATAAGCAAAGACTTCTTGGTTGTCAAGCAAAGATCCGCCGCACGACCATTGAAAACAAACAAGACTACTTGCATCACGTCTAAATCCACCGCATGATACTAAACATGATAACAAGGTTGTTGGAACTTATGGAGGTCGACGGATCGATGACTCCTCTCGAAGAACTCGACGACACGACAAAAGGACTCGAAAGTTGGCACGGGGCCGGTTGTATTGATTTGGTTGTGAACCCCTATTACAATGGTCGAGGGTCAATATTTATACCCTAGACAAAACACGAGTCCTAGAAGACTACGATTTACAAAGGAACTTTTAAACAAACTTGGAAACTTACGATTCCTTACTCTAAACTCTCAGAGTCCTTTATTATTACAACTTTCATCTTTTCGATTGGCCTCGCCTGCCATCTTCTGCTTTCCTGAACGGAGTCACCGCCTTCTGGAGTAACCGACCACACAAGCATTTAGCCGACCGCTTGTTTTGTTTGCCGAACACCCTTCTTCCCGCATGCGGGTCCACCTGTCATCCTCTAGAATCGACCAAAATCTAGTGTTAATAGTACTAATTGTAGAATCTTTTGAGTTGGCTGATATGCCAAGTATTCTTCACTGGTATTTCATCTGGAGTCATCAACTCGTATGTGTCAGGTCCTGTTGCATTTTTCACGATGAAGGGTCCTTCCCATGGACTGAGTAGTTTGTGTCGTCCATCTTTCTTCTAGATTAGTCGTAATACTGAGTCCCCTGGCTTTAGTGATCGGGGCTGAGTACTTTTGTCATAGTGTCTTCGTAGTCCTTGCTGATATCTTGCATTTTGGATTATTGCACTATCTCTTATTTCTTCTATTGAATCAATTTCTAACCGCCTTATTTCTTCGGCTTTGCCTTCTTCGTATTGTTCTATTCTTGGAGATAGCCATATCAAGTCGGCTGGTAGTACTGCTTCTGATCCATAGACCAGAAAGAAAGGTGAGTAGCCGATGGCTCTGCTGATCTAGGTTCTTAAACCCCATACTACTTTTGGTAGTTCGTCAATCCATTTTCCACCATAATCTTTCAAATCTTCATATAATCTTGGTTTTAAGCCATGTAATATGAGTCCATTTGCTCTTTCGACTTGTCCATTAGCCTGTGGGTGTGCTATTGATGCAAAGTTGATTTCTATCCCACAATCTTTTGCCTAGTATTGAAATTCTCTTGTTGTAAATGGTGAACCAAGATCCATGATTATTCTGTTGGGCATGCCGAACCTATGCATGATGTCTTGTATGAATTCCACTGCCTTTTCTGCACTGATCCAACCCCCAGCATGAGAACGGCCAAGCTGGTGGTATGCATATCAAATTATGAGTGGGCACATGTGATTGTTAGGCAAACATTTGGTAATTCTTGCATGTTTTGACGAGTTCTTCTTCATCTTTGAGTGCTGTTGGCCAATAGAACCCAGTTCTGAATGCTTTGCCGACCAGTGTCCTAGAGGCTGCATGATTTCCACAACATCCTGAGTGGATTTCATCCAAGATTTCCTTTCTTTTATCTGTTGGAACACATTTAAGCAGTACTCCAGATGATGCTGCTCTTTTGTATAGTTTGTCTCCTACCAGAACATAGTTTTTGCCTCTTCGTATAACCCGGGTTGCTTCTGCTTTGTCTTCGGGTAGTTTCTTCTTTTTGATAAAATCAATGTATGTTTGTCTCCAATCATTTTGTATGACCATGATCTATCTTGATTGGTCTGGTTCTTCTGCTTGATCTATTTCCATTGGATCTGTTGTCTCCTTCTCCTTTTCTATGTTCCCGGGTTGTTTGATAGATGGGGCTATGAGTTCTTCTACAAATATACCAGGTGGTACTTTTGCTCTATCTAATCCTAGTTTGGCTAGCACATCTGCTGCAACGTTGGAATCCCTTGGTACATGATGGATTTCGAGCCCTTGGAAAATTTTCTCCAATTTTCTGATTTCTGCACAGTATGCATCCATATTGTCTTTTGTACAATCCCAATCCTTGTTGACTTGATTGATTACTACAGCTGAATCACCATAGACAAGTAGCCTTTTGATCCCAAGTGAGCTTGCAACTCTTAGACCATGTATTAATGCTTCATATTCTGCTTCATTGTTAGTTGCCTGCCAAAGTATTTGTAGCACATACTTTAACTGTCTTCCTTCTGGTGATATGAATAGCACTCCTGCTCTAGCTCCTCCTAACTTTAGGGAACCGTCAAAATACATTTTCCAATGATCAAGTATTAGTTCAGGTTCTTTTTGACTGTTTTTTGTCCATTCAGCAATGAAGTCGGATAATGCTTGAGATTTGATTGCTGTTCTTGGTTTGAAGTCTAGGTTGAGAGCACCGAGTTCTACTACCCATTTTGACATCCGACCTGTTGCATCTTTGTTGCGTAGAATGTCTTGAATTGGCAAATTGGTTACCACTGTAATCTTGTGTTCATGGAAATAGTGTCTCAGTTTTCTTGATGATATCAACACTGCATAAAGTAGTTTTTGCATGTGTGGGTATCTCACTTTTAATTCTGTTAATACTTCGCTTATGTAATAGACTGGTCTCTGCACTTTGTAAGCATGTCTGGGTTCTTCTCTCTCAACCACAATTGCTGTGCTGACAATGCTCTTGGTTGCTGTAATGTATAGCATCATGTCCTCTTTGCCTTTTGGTGGTATCATTACTAGTGATGATGCTAGGTATTCTTTTAACTTTTGGAATGCTTCTTCTGCCTCTTCTGTCCATTTAAAATTTTCTACCTTTTTCAATAATTTGAAAAAAGGTAGCCCTTTTTCTCCTAGTCGGGAGATGAATCTGTTGAGTGCTGCCATGCATCCTATAAGCTTCTATATGTCTTTAACTTTCTTTAGAGGTTTCATATCCATGATGGCTTTAACCTGGTTTGTACTTGCTTCAATTCCTCGGTTGCTGACTAGAAATCCGAGTAGTTGTCCTGATGGGACCCCAAAAACACACTTTGTGGGGTTTAGCTTCCACTGCCATGCTTTTAGATTCTTGAAATTCTCCTCAAGGTCTTCTATCAATGATCTGAGTTCTTTTGTCTTGATTACCACATCGTCAATGTATGTTTCTGCGTTCCTTCCAACTTGATTCTCCAAACAAGTTTGAATTGCTCTTTGATATGTTGCTCCTGCATTCTTTAGCCCAAAAGGCATTGATTTGTAGCAATATGCCCCAAATGGTGTAATGAATGATGTCTTGCTTTGGTTTTCTTCTCTTAGAGATATTTGATGATAGCCTGAATAGCAATCCAGAAAGGATAATAGAGCTGATCCTACTATTGAGTCGATGATTTGATCAATCCTTGGTGGAATATATGGATCTTTTGAGCAATGTTTGTTGAGGTCTGTGTAGTCAATGCACATGCGCCATTCTTTTGAATTCTTCTTCTCAACTAGGACTAGGTTGGCAAGCCAATCTGGGTTGATTATTTCTCTGATGAATCTCGCTGCCATGAGCTTGGTGATCTCTTTTTTGATTGCTGCTTTTTTGTCTGGAGCGAATCTTCGTAGCTTCTGCTTAACAGGTTTAGACCCTTTGTTCACATCAATTATGTGCTTAGCCAACTTTCTTGGGACCCCTGGCATGTCAGCCAGCTTCCAAGCAAAGATATCTTTGTTGTCCCGAAGAAAGTTGGTGAGCGCGAGTTCCTATTTGGGATCGAGATTTGCACTAATGATTGCCGTCTTCTCCGGGTCACCAGTCAACAAGTCAATAGTCTTGGTAGCAGCATCTTTTGGTGGTGCAAAGTTGCTTGGCTTCTTAGCCGGTATTTGAATCTCATCCGGGTTCATTTCGTTGGCTAGTATTGCAATCTCCTTTCCTTCCTTTATGTTTTGTAATCTTTTGGATATTTGTACTGCTTGTACATCGCAATCATGTGCTTTCTTTAGATCTCCTTTCGATGATAATACACCCTTTGTTGTTGGCCTCTTGAGTAGTAGGTATGGATAGTGTGGCACTGCCATGTATTTTGTTAAAGCTGGTCTCCCAAGTATTGCGTGGTAGCATGATTCAAAGTCTACACTTCGAATTTGATGAATTTTGTCCGGTATTTGTCTGGTGTGCCAAAGGTGACTGGTAGGGTTATCTATCCGAGTGGCATAGCTACTCTACCGGGTACTATTCCATAGAATGGTGTGCTTGTTGGTGTCATTAGTCCTTCACAATCTAGATTCATCCTTCTGAGAGTATATGCGAAAATTATGTTGAGTCCGGCTCCTCCATCGATGAGTACTTTAGTTACTGCCACTCCTACGATAGTTGGACCTAGTACCAGTGGGTAGGATCCTGCGTTTGCTGCACTAGTCCATTGGTCTTCTCTTGTGAAGTGGATGGGGTACTCTGACCAATCTAGATATCTTGGGGTGGCTGGTTCAGCTGCCATGATGGTTCTATGAGCTAGTTTTTCTTGCCTTTTGCTTCGTGTGTTAGGAACACCTAAAAATATAACTGCTAATTGGCGTTTAGGTTCTTGATAATCTCCTTCAGCTTTCTTTTCCTCCTTCTTGGATTCTTCTTGCTTTTGCTCTGAGTTGTTTTGATTCCAGTTTTCTCTTTTCATGAATTGCCGCTGAAAAGTGCTGCATTCAACTAACTTGTGTCTGGTTCCTAGGTGTATATGACATGGCATGTTCTCTATGTTTTCCGGTGCTCTTCCTCGATAGTTGTTGCTTCGATAGTTGCTATTACTGTTGTACCTGCTGTTGTTACTGTTGTTGTTATTATTGTAGTTGCCATTGTAATTGCCACCGTTGCTGTTGTCATTGTATCTTCTCTTGTTGTCTATGGTTGCCACCATGTTGTCCTGCCTCAGCCTTTTGTCTTGCTATCTATAATTAGGTCTTCTATTTTCTAGGTTGTCCCTAGCAAATTGATACCAGGTTCTTTCTTCTGATGAAATTAGCTTTTCAACAACCCTCTTGAAATCTTCATTTGTTCTTGGGTTCTCATTGAAATAGTCTTTGTATTGCTAGTTTGCTAAGATTCCTTCCGCAAAGGCTTATATCACTTCTCTGTCGGTAATGTCATGGACTTGAGCCCTGAATTCTTTGAATCTTCTATAGTATTCCCTTAGACTTGCTCCTCTCCTTTGCCTTACTCCTTTCAACTCGGCTACGGTCATTGGATGGGTAATAATGCATGCAAAGTTGTTGCAGAAAGCTTCTTGCAAGTCTTCCCAATATCTGATTGATCTTGGCCTTAATTTGTCAAACCATTGTAGTGGCATTGCTTCGAGGGCCATTGGGAAAAATAGAGCCTTGATGTCGTCATCTCCTCTGGCTAACTCAATAGATTGGGAATAAACTCTTAGCCATTGTCTTGGTTCTACTTTGCCATCGTACTTGGAATGATTTGCTAGTTTAAATTTGTGTGGTAGCTTCAATGTTTGTAGTCTTCCTGCGAAATAAGGGAATCTATCGTATGGTTCTGTTCTTCCATAGTCTGGCGATCTTGCCCTTCTGTAATAAGACATGTCTTCTTTTAACTTAGACTCTCCGTAGTCATCTTCTTTGTCAAATCTTCTTGATATTTCTTGGTAGTGTTGGCTCAATTCTGGTTTGCCTCTTTCTTGTTGCTTTGAGTAATGTTCCTGCCTTCCATTAACATCAACACTCTCTACTGGTCCTAGCCTTTGAAAACTTGATTTTTTGGGTGGTTGCTCTCCTTGTGGCTCCTGTGGAACTTCTTCGTCGGGTTGTTTTTCTGGTCCCCCGACTTCTTTCTTCTGATCTTCCTTTGTTTTTCCGTTATTCGTGAGGGTGTGCAACTCCTTTGTTAATTCTTCAATTCTTTCCCTTTTTGTACTTTTTGCGGCTTCTCTTTCTGCCTTCTTTCTTTTTTATTCCATTACTTCCGCCTTGTACTTATTCCAGATTTGCTTCCTTCGTTTAGCCATGTTCCTTCTTCCAGCCTTTAATTTATTCTTCTTTAGTCTTGCTAGCCTTTGCTCATCATTTTTGTTGCTGTTGCTTTTCTCATCCAGCGAGATGTTGCCTTATGATTCATCTGAAGATTTTATATCTGGTATCTATGGTGGTTCCAAAGGTTGTTCTAACTGCTCCACCATGTATATAGTGTACTTCTTCTGAGCTCTTCTTGTACGGTGCTTCATCCTTTGTTTGGTTGAGCTATCGGTAGTTTCTGAGCTGGATCCGAGTTCTTTTCCCTCTTGATAAGGTAGTTCTTCAATGTACGTGCTAGTCTAGGCTTTGCTTGAGGTGAAAGAACCCGGCCAATGCACCACACAGTCTTGTGGGGTAACTATCATGATCATCCCTTCTTGTGCTCCCTCCAGGAGTATTTTTCTTGCTGAGTTCATCTTGTCTTGGGTAAAGTGTTGGTAGATTGATGCCATGTTGTATAGTCCATACGTTCTCGAGTTCTTTTTGGAGTCGTACGGGTTGTATTCCTTCACGATTGTTGTTGCGTCTCTGAGTCCAATTAGGCTTGGCTCTTTCGCTGTAAAGATTGTCTTGGAGTCGGGTTGTATCTCTTTCTCAGAGTTGGTTTCGTATCCGCTTTCTTCTTCATTCCGAGTTGGTTCTAAAGTTGAAAGTTTCATCATCTTCTCGGCGAGTTCATATTCAACTTTGTCGTCGAGTTCTTTTTCTTCTCGGAGATGGGTATGTAGCTTGCTGTTGTTGTCAGCCTCATAGATCTAGGATCCGAAGACGAAGGTTGTTCTCATCGGAAAAGCCATCTTGAGGTCGAGATCCGTCGAGCTCTCGAGAAAAAATTCGTCGAAAGCCCCTACCTGGCGCACCAGCTGTTGATGTTTTACCATCGATAGCCTACCATGGGGGTACCCGGGATAGTTCTTCGGGCTTCGACGAATAGTGGAACTTGGCGGTCACGCAAAGAGACTCACGATTTATACTGGTTCAGGCCCTCGACTTGGTCGAGTAATAACCTTACGTCTAGTTTGGCGTTAGCTTGTTTTCATCGTGTTGCTTTGAGTATTGGGTGTGTTCAGTCGTTTACAAGGGATATCCTCACCAGCCCTTTATAGTCCAGGTGCTGAGAGGAGGTTTTTCTGTTCTACTCGGATACAAGGTCAGAGTCCTAAGCTATGCTTCGGGCGCCTTTCCTTGTATAGTCCGAATTGAAGTTTTGGTCTTACACGTTGCTTTGCTCCGTGTTCTTCTTGGCGATTGGGCTATGGGCCTTGTTACCAAGGCCCACTTCCCTATAGTATGGTTTATGGGGGGCTCGTAGGGTTCCCCATCGACACTCCCTCTACACCAATCGTCGAAAAAGAGGTAACTAGGGTCAAACTTGTCTGCACCGTCGATCCACTGAAAGAAAAGGCATCTTTCATGGTCCTACACAACAAGATTCCAACAAAATATTAGTAGCCTACTTACACAAATGAAGAAAAAAAGATAGTGGAAACAATTACTTACATTAAAACGATTGCATGTGTAGAAGCAACGCGCCGCTGTGTCTGGATGTCTCGATTGAAACACGTCGGCCGGAAAACTACAGTCACAGTTAGAGACAGGGAGGACAGGAGGGATGGGAGCATCTTTGCTAGACGCGTCGGGGTATAATTCTCGAGGACGACCCTGTTTTCGATAAAACTTTTCCTGATACATTTCTTGCATCTAACAAAACAGTTGTAATTTAACAAACAAAAAACAAAACATCACTACATAATGTCAATGAGAACCATAACTATAATACAATCAATTTTGTTCTAAGAACCAAAAGCAATTAACATTAAACCCTAAACCTAGAGTTGTATAATACAAATATTAAAAATTGCACGAAACCCTAAGTAATGATGATTCTTAGGTTGAAAAATTCGACTAATATATACCAAATCGATACGAAAAAAAACTAGGAGGGGAGCGATGATACCTTGCTCTCGAAGATCTACGGATCAAATTAAAGTTTCTAAGGTTCAATATGCCGATTCCTGTGGTAGGGCGAAGTGGGGAGAGAAAAAACCCGAGAGGGAGGAGAAAGAAGAGAAAGAAGGCTCGGGCAGGAAGGTTGGGACCGGGGTTAAAACACCACCTCGGCGCCATAGATCATGGCGCCAAGCTTGGCACCAAGATCTACGACGCTGAGCTACTTGCCAGTCACCACCACATCTATGTCGAGCCCAAGACCTTGACGCCAGCAACGTTGGCGCAGAGCAGTGTAAGCTCGGTGCCAGCAAGCGTCAAGCTACCTGCCAAGTCACTGCCATGTCTACGTCGAGCCCAATACCTCAACGCCAGCAATGCTGGCGCCAAGCTAAGAGTCTAGATTTTGAAATCTTACCTCTAGGGGCATATTTGTGAAAAAAATAAAAAAAGGGCTAAAAAATAAAAAAAAATCAGGCGTTTGAAGCTCGTCGTTGCAGTGCAAATATCGAATTAATTTACTCCTGTTTAGTGATGTAAATTTTATGTTTCTTTGGGTGATGGCCTAATGGGTGCACCAAAAACTCATTGCGTTAAATTTGAATTTCAAATGGAAAAAAGGTAGAATCCGGTGAGGGGTGCCGGGCGGGGCAGGCCATGCCACCGGTGTCTACCACGCCTAGGGCAGGGCCACTAGTGTCAGCGCCACACCTATGGCAGGGCCACCTCATCATGCGGTGGTCGTGCCTAAGGCGGGTACGGACGGCTGGGGTGGAGGCGCCGTTGAATGCAGAGTCGTGCGACCAGCTGAGAAGAAATGTGAAAAAAGTAGGGGGAGTGAAGTAGGGGACCAACACAAGTAGGGGGTTTTGGAGGGAAAGTCAGGGGCCAACAAAAGTAGGGGGTCTGTTGGAGCTGTTTTTTACCCCCACTACTCAAATGCAGAGTAGGGGGTTAAGTAGGGGGCATTGCTGGAGATGCTCTAATCAATCTACTAGATCACCTACTATTTCAATTTCATTCAGGGCTTGGGCAACAAAAAGGGCCTCCTCCCTCCCTCCATCACCGTGGTGTTCTTTAGAAGATTATCCAGTATGTCAACATATAATTAACCAACAGTTTGCTTGTCTTTTGAGCCATACTTTTTCAGCGAACGAATAATGTTTTTCTCTCACAATAAATCAGCCAATAGTACTTGTCAGCCTGGTTTATTAGCCAAGCAAAAACCCATACACGAGGTTACCAAATATGAGTTGTGTAATTTTTAGAGCTATAAGTTATATTATTCTCATTTCCTACATCTCAGTTGCCTGCGATGAGGATACCCTTTAGGCGACACGCCCGCACGTGCTTCCCATCTCCACACCCACACCTCTCTCTCTCTCTCTCCAATGCCCATCGACCGCACCTATCTCCCTCTCTCTCTCACTCCTCATCGCTAGATGCTCCCTATGAGCTCCTCCCCGCGTCCTACCTTGGATCTGACGACCTCCCCAACTCTGGCAAGCATATCTAGTGTCGGCATGGAGGCTTCGAGCGGATCCAACGACGGCCATGGTGGATCTTGTGGTAGCCGTGGTGGATATGGCGAGGTATGTCCTCCTCCTCCTCCTCTTCTTCCTCCTCCCCCTTCTGGATCTAAGAGTCAGGGTTCCGGTGAGCTCTCCCTCTCATCTTGCACAACTTCGGTGGGCTTTGAAAGGAAAAGTTTGGGGAGGAGGAAGGTCCGCCAGGCAGTGGGGATGGTGGAGGGTGGTTTAGGGGCCCTAGCGGTGGTGGAGGCAGCCAGGCTAGGTCGGGGCTAGGGCATCGTAGCCATTCACTAGAGTTGGAGAAGTAAGCGACGACGGAGGGGGGAGGGGAAGTGGGAGGCCGCGGAGCTTCGGTGAGACCCTACTACGCCAGCAGCGGCGTGGTGGGCCGCAGCCTATAAATAGTATGTCCCTCCAAGCAATAGTATAAAGGATGATGAATAGTGATCCTTCCATTATAGCATCTAGCTTCGATATTCACTCTTCGCATAACTTTCGTTCTCACTTCACCAGCCTTGTGATCTTGGAAGTTCAATGGCTCCTCTATGTTTGAAGACTTTGGTCTAGAACAACATTGGCGCCCACCCGTGGTTGTCGCTCAAACTTTCCTATGGCCAAGGAAGAATGCGAATATGGGAGCAGAGGTAGCAGAATCATCGAAAATGGCTAAGACCGCAAAGGAAGCCACAACAGCGATGGACCCTCGACCCGATAACACTAAGGCAGGCTATCTGCAAGCCTGAACCCCTGAAGGACAGCTCAAAGATGTCCCTCCTAGTGAAGACAAAGACAAAGACGCACAAACCCACATGCATGCCAAGGCCCTCAAGAAGCTAGAATCACACAACAATGAAATCAAAAATCTCAAGCAGCAAAAGCAACAACTATTGCAAGAGGCTGTAGTCAGGAATAGAGTAGAGAGACTGCACAATTCATTTAGAGAAGTCAAACATACAAGACACATGCTCCACAAGGAAATTCAACAACTCTATCATGCAAACAACCTCGATGACCCGGCCAGAAGAGGACTATGAAGGGTTCGTTCACCCGCACCCTCGAAGACCAGCTACGAACATATATCTTCCTATGTATGACCGCACCTCACAGCTCTCGTGGCAACTTCAAGAGTACCTTTGGTCACCCAACTACAAGCCCCGAATGTTGCTATCCAATCCTAGGAAATTCTTAGCTAGTTATGAGACAGAGGTAATATCAGCAGGTGGAGATCGACTAGACTAATTGGCGAACATTCATGGGACTCGAATCCAACGATCAATTTTAGACCATCCCAAACTTTTCTTTTTTGGCAAAAACAAATTTCCA
Organism: Miscanthus floridulus; assembly: GCF_019320115.1. Classification (NCBI taxonomy): domain Eukaryota; kingdom Viridiplantae; phylum Streptophyta; class Magnoliopsida; order Poales; family Poaceae; genus Miscanthus; species Miscanthus floridulus. The sequence continues at coordinate 12,359,559 of NC_089585.1, forward strand.
TGCTTTTCATTTTTCATACTCCACACTAACTTCCCTCCGCTGCCCTCTTTCTCTTGAGGCTGACAATAGAGTTGGCAAGTACTATGAAAAAACAAAACATTTATTTCAAAATGCTATAACTTCTAAACGGTGTATCCATTTTAAATTCTGTCTACACTGGTGTGTTCTACGCGACGAAACGAACAAAACTAGACCCCACTTGCATATGCTTCAAAGATTTTTTTTCTAGTAGCGAATTATGTGTACTAACTTGTACATGTAACTTATAACGTATAACTTATGCGAAAAACTTAGAAACTCAAGAGTTATAAAACACAGCTTATTTAAAAAGTTATTAAACACAAAGGAACGAATTAACTTATAACTTATACAAAAACATGCAAACACAAAAGTTATTAACACATAAATGAACGAATTAATTATACCAAAACTTATAAACACAAAAGACATGAAACACAACTTAGTATAAAAGTTATCAAACACAACTTTTGTACATAGGTTATTCTATATAACTTGTGTACATAAATTATTCAATACAACTTGTGCATAAGTTGTACTACAAGTTATAGGTTATAAGTTAATACACATAAATTACTACTAGAAAAAATTGAATAGCTTGTGTACACAAGTTATATAGAATAACTTATGTACACAAGTTTTGTGTGATAACTTTTGTACATAAGTTTTGTTTCATAGGTTTTGCGTTTCTAAGTGTTGGTATAAGTTATAAGTTAATTTGCCCCTTTGTGTGTTAATAACTCTTGTGTTTGCAAGTTTTGACACAAGTTGTAAGTTAATCCGTTCCTTTATGTTTAATAACTCTTTGTAAATAGTTGTGTTTTCATAACTCTTGAGTTTTTAGTTTTTTCGCATAAGTTATATATTATAAATTATATGTTATAAGTCAATGCACATAAATTGGTACTAGGAGAAAAAAATTCTTTGAAACATATGCAAGTGAGGTCTAGTTTTGTTCGTCTCATCGCGTAGAACACAATTGAGCAGACGAAACTAAAAATAGATATACCGTTTAGAAGTTATAGCATTTGAAAATAAATGGTTTGATTTTTTAGATTAACATGAGCACGCAGACTAGTGCAGCGACTAGGCGCGTGCTTCTCCGTACACGTGCGCGCGCGTCTTATACTGTTCACCCAATCGCAAATGGATGAACAACCGCTGGATTGGAGATGCTCTAGCTTTGGCCTCTCCCAATCCTTTGATTTTTGGAAAGATTGAAAAAACACCTCTCCAACAACTACCAATTTAGATATAAAAACAACTTCCAATTTCACCTCCCAATCTATTGGCACTTGGAAAAAATGATACCCCGCCTCGTTCGTGCGTCCCCCGCCGCTCTCCTCGACTCCATCAACTCACTTTGAGGTCACCACCAGGTGGTCCGCCAGACTCTACCCGCCCTAGTTGTCACCAGCTGCGCCCCATCGACCAGCAACAGAGACCCGCTATCGATGATGGAGCAGCCCGTACGATCTAGGGTCACCATCACGACCCTATCGGCCAACAAAGCGGGTGCATCATTAGCACCTAGGCAGCTAGAGCAGAGCGCAACATCCAAGGTCACCATCATAGGCCTGCTAGCCACGACCGTAGAAAAGGACGCCTTCTTCACCGAGAGGCTGCATGATTGAACCGCCTATGGAATAGATAATAGCACTAAAAGTTAAAATCAACATGTGAACCTTGTTATCACTATGAATGCATCCTTAAATCATTTTTGGGAGTTCCTTGAAGCCAATACTTTCGATATTTCTTTGGACAACAACTTGTGTAATTAGCTCTCTACTCTCAAGAGTAGGCATAGTAAGCAATGTATTGTTTGATATAACATGATATATCCACAACTAAGAGCATCTCCAAGAGTTCCCAAAGGACTCTCTCAATCCTTTGATTTTTGGAAAGATTGAAAAAACACATCTCCAACAATTCTTAGTTTCACCTCCCAATCTTTCGGCACTCAGAAAAATGGCCCCCACGCACGGATAAATCGACGAAGTCATGGTCACGCATATCCTCATTCTTGCCCGCCCGCCTCTCTCCTTGACTCCACCGACTCGCTTCGAGGTCACCACCAAGAGGTCCTCCAGACTCGACCCGCTGCCCGGAGTCACCATCTAGGTCCCGTCGACCAGCAATGGGGACCCACCGCCACCTAAAAGGTCCTAATATGGCTAGAGGGGGGTGAATAGCCTATTTAAAAATCTACAAACCAACTAGAGCAATTTGATTAGTATGACAAATAGTAAAGTAAGTAAACTTGCTCTAGCTCTACAAGGGTTACAAGCCACCTATCTAACAATTCTAGTTACTATGATCACTAGACACACAATTCACTAAGCCACTACTCACTAAGAGCTCTCACACTTGCTACACTAAAGAGCTCCACTAGATGAACTTAAGCTACAAAGCAAGCTCTCAATTCTAGTTACACTAAAGAACTTGCTACAACTAGTTTGTGGGAATATAAATGAGTAAGTAAGGTGATTATACCGCTGCATAGAGGAGCGAACCAATCACAAGATGAATGCTAACTCAATCACCAGGAGAATACCAAAGGGTAAGAGACAACTAATTTTTCTCCTGAGGTTCACGTGCTTGCCGTCATGCTAGTCCCTATTGTGTCGACCAACACTTGGTGGTTCGACGGCTAAGAGGTGTTGCACGAACCTCATCCACACAATTGGACACCGCAAGGACCTAATCACAAGTGAGGTAACTCAATGACGCGTGCAATCCACTAGAGTTACCTTTCGGTGCTCTGCTGGGGAAGGCACAAGGCCCTCACAATCACTAGGAGATGGCCACGAACAATCACCAACTCATGCTAATCCTCCATTGCCGCACCAAGCCATCTAGGTAGTAGCAACCACCAAGAGTAACAAGCGAATCCCGCAGCGAAACACAAACACCAAGTGCCTCTAGATGCAATCACTTAAGCAATGCACTTAGATTCTCTCCCAATCTCACAAAGATAATGAATCAATGATGGAGATGAGTGAGAGGGCTTTAGCTAAGCTCACAAGGTTGCTATGTCAATGAAAATGGCTAAGAGAGTGAGCTTGAGCTAGCCATAGGGCTTAAATAGAAGCCCCCATGAAATAGAGCCATTGGATCCTCAGTCTACTAAAAATCAGGGTGGCCGAATGCACCGGTCAGATCGACCGGATGATGGACCCCAGTGTCTGATCACGCGATGCATGCCACATGGCACCTGCTTCAAATGTTGATCGCCCGATCTCAATGGTCATCAGTACATTTACGTTGTGATCGGATGCGCTGCTTCAAAGTGACTGGACGTAGGACCTCAACGTCTGGTCACTTCCAGTAAGCATCCAGAGATAATTTTTCATGATCGAACGCGTTCGGTTACCCCTGACCGGACTCACCCAGCGTCCGATCAGTCACCCTCTTCTCTATGCACTACCATGTTAGTAGGACCGGACGCACCCATCATCATCTGGTCATAAAGTGACCCAGCATTCGGTCAAAGACCGACGCCAGCGTCTTCACTGGTTCCACTAACCGAACGCTCTGGTCCAGTTGGGACCAGCGTCCGGTGCACTCTGTGAAACCCTGTCTTTTCTATACAGGGCGCCGGTGCCACTCTGCCGGTGAAGTTTCTTACCATTGCTCCCAAGTGCTAAACATAATGTGTATCACCTTTGTGCATGTGTGTTAGCATATTTTCACAAACATTTTCAAGGGTGTTAGCACTCCACTAGATCCTAAATGCATATATAATGAGTTAGAGCATCTAGTGACACTTTGATAACCGCATTTCGATACGAGTTTCACCCCTCTTAATAGTATGGCTATTGATCCTAAATGTGATCACACTCAGTAAGTATCTCGATCACTAGAACGAAAAGCTCCTATCAAGTTTCACCTTTCCCTTGAGCTTTTTTGTTTTTTCTTTCTCCTTTTTCCAAGTTCAAGCATTTGATCATCACCATGCCATCACCATTATCATGTCATGATCACCATTGCTTCACCACTTAGAGTAGTGCTACCTATCTCATAATCACTTTCATAAACTAGGTTAGCACTTAGGGTTTCATCAATTCACCAAAATCAAACTAGAGCTTTCATCGCCGCCGGAGCAGCCACTACTACAGCAATTTTTACCAAGGCGGGCAAAAATGATTGGCCGAGGCAGCCATCACAATCGCCTTGGCACAAAGGTCACGATAAATAGGGTATTTTCTGAGGTGGTTGGATGCCTGCCTTGGTAAATTGATTAAAAAACAAAAAAGGAAACCCCGTGGATAAGCCCGCCAAGCCCATCCACGGGCCCGCCAAGCCCATCCATGGACCACCGATGGTGACAGCATCCTTGCCGAACAGCTGGGATCTAGCCTCCTGACGCTGGATCTAAGAGGGCCACCACCGTGGAGCCCACCGTCGGAGGGCTCCTAACCGCCATATCCGTGGATCCACCAGCAGTGGGCTCCAACACTCTAGATCCGCTGTCGGAGGCCACCTCTCCGTGGGATCCGCGTCATGGTGGCTCAATCCTACCAGATCCATGATGCCACCTGCCGGTGGAGCCATGGAGAGAGGGGAGGAGGGCAGATCTGCACCGCCACCCGTTGCTACTATTCCACTAGCCTAGATCGGTGTTGCCACCCACCACATGTTGCTGCTGCTGCTCTATGCTGCCCGGAGGGGCCGAGCCACCCTATGCATGGCCAAGAAAGGCCCTCATGCTATGGCCGCCCCACACACCACCTTAAACGGCTGCCCCATGCGTGGCCGAGAGGGGTCATGCTGTGGCCACTAAGGTAGAGGGAGAGGTAGAGAGAGAGGGAGAGGGAGAGAGATGAAAGGCTGCTCGAGGAGGGACAGCGGTGTCGATGGGTGCTGAGTGAGGGGAAGTGACTGAGTGAAACCCTAGGTCATCATATATATACACAGGGGTAATATCGGGCTGGTTTGGGCTTTTCTGATTGCTAGTGGGCTTGGCCACTATTAACCGAGGTGGGACTTATAAGTGGTCCACCTCCGAAAATGGGGGTATTTTTGGAGGTGGACCTCGATTAATAGATTTTAGGACGCCTCGGTTAATAAAAAATAACCGGCTCAGTTAATCCATGTAGGTTTAAAAGCCTGCCCGCCTTCGAGACCTATTTGCAAACATTGCGCAAAAGATTTTGTGTAGTAGTGAGTCGTACAATCTAGTGTCACCATTACGGCCTCGATGGCCAGTGAAGCGGGTGCGTCATCAGCACCTAGGCGCCAGAGCAGACCGCAACATCTAGGGACACCATCATAGCTGAGCCGGCAAGAGAACTAGCCTCATCGTCGACATCCAAGCAGTTGGAGGCAACACTGCCGGCGTCGAAACTAAAGCAGCCCGAGACATGTTCGCCATAGCCAGTGTCATTGGTGCAGGTGCCAACATTCTGGTGGCCCCTGGCCGCATAGGAGGATGCCTTCTTCATCGAGCGGTTTCATGGTTGAACTGCCTAATGATTGCGTCATCAAGATAAAATGGTCTACTTGTTACAGCAAGCACATGAATCTTTTTAGTAGATTTGGACAATAGTCCAATCTAGTGAGTCATGGATTTACACAATTAGGAAACAAGGAAGTACATGTGCTATTGTGTTAATAGCTAGCAAACTCTATCTATGCCCCATAGCTACAAGATATAAAAAAGTGTGCCACACACAAACACAATACACATATTTTTCAAAACTATCACTTTCGCTAAATGTAGAATGGTTATAGAATATACAATAGTTCTAAAATTTAAAATCAACATGTGAACCTTGTTATCACTATGAATGTATCCTTAAATCATTTTTAGGAGTTCCTTAAAGCCAATACTTTTGATATTTTCTTTGGACAAAACTTGTGTAATTAGCTGATATAGACAAGGCCTGATCTTCCGATAGGTATGATAGCGTCGATTGGTGGAGACTCGATGTTCACAATCTAGGCTTTGAACCAGGACTGATTTGGACCCTCACAACTATTACACCACTACTCTCTTGGTTATCAACCACGCAAACGTGATTGACCTCACCGAGAAGGCTTTCCTGCAAGCGAATCGAGAACACAAGCAAGAACATGATGAATGCAATCTGAAATTGTAAATAAATATGAGGCTTATCATAATGAAAAGGAGTTCAAGTCTTTATTCAAAAGGACTAATCACCACAGGTGAACAAGATCAAGAACTGGGGCCCTGGTTCACAACAAGCGGCCTTGGCGGCACAGTTGCAGCAAAACGACCTCTGTTTCACAAGAAAATCAAGAACTAAATAAAACCCAAACCCTAAGGAGAGTGATGGTTGCTAGTTATAGATCCCTAGATGTCACCCCCTAGACATGCCCCCTAATGGGCTCAAAGACGATACACCGCCCAATGAACCAAAAGACGGTGTCGCAGCACCGTGGCAGATTCTAGACGCTGATTTGTTTCGATGATTCCCGTTAATTCTAAAGGGATTTTGATGTGAGACTACTTGCATTGACTTCCTTATCTAATTAGCTTTCTATCCATATGTGGAGCATAAAAACGAAGCCTGGATGCGCCCGTGTGACTAGTTTTATGATAGACTGGTCCTAGAACCCAAGATAGGCTCGAACTTGATTTGGGCCTCCACCTTGGTGACTCAAACCGGATGAGCTTCGGGCCTCCTTCTCAGTTAGGACACCCTTGCTGATCTCCTCGTCCTCTATCTCTAAGCATGGTCATATGCATGGAGCTCATGTCCTTATCATCCTCCCTTTCTTGATGAAAAGCCGTGCTCGGCGTCGATTTTGCTTGAAGTCGTCCTGCACAACATGAGGACAAACGAGGTTTCCAAAATAATGGGAATGGACAATGTTGTGAGAAAGAATATGACCACATGTCTAGGTTTGTAGCAAGTCTTGTCCTATAGACATATAGTCTGCTCGATTGAAATACACACGGTCTTTGCCAATACTATACTGCACAAGATTAGTACTAACAAGAAACATATGCTCCCTTTCTTTGGATTCCACTTGTGTTCGAAAAGCAAAACTAGAGGAATATGGCATAACAACAGTGTTGATTTTACTATCCTCTAGTTGATCATTACTTTGCACAATAAAAGGAGAATTCGGATTTGTACAAATGTAAACTCGTTGTATTAAATATTGTCCTTGGTTGTTATATTTGCCAAAAACATGATATGTATGTCTAGAGAACCATAGAAAATCAGCATATGCATAAAGTTTATCCTCTAGAGAACTAAGATTACACGGAACATCAAATTCAATGTAACCCAAAGTATTTAAAGAAGACAACAATTTCAGCTCATCAACTTCACTAGCATTATGAAAAACAAGTGTATTTTCAGCACAAGTGTTCGATTTTAGCACACATATAGCATGATTATTCTTCAATGATTGCATGGGTATAACATAAACATCATCATGCAAGTCATCTTCGTCACAAGGAACATCAAGCAAATCATCTTGTGACAAAGGTAAATCAAGCGAAGGCTCCACTAAAATTTATTCTATCATAGCATGATTGGTGGAAAAATTCAGCACATCAAGAGAACTCTCACCTTCCGTGAGTTTAGCATCATGGGCACTACCTTTGCTCTCATGTTCAATAGGAGTAATAGTTGATGGTTCTAAATTTTCACATGAGGCTGTGAGCATCTCATTTTCTATTACATCATCCTCATTCTTTTGTACATTGTCCTACAAAAAGTTAGGCATAGCAGGAGGAATAACAAGAGATTGATCTAGTTGATGCACCTCATCATTTGAATTAATTACAAGAGATGGATTAACAAAATTTTCTCTCATAAGATCTTTCATATCATTCCATGTGTGAGGTTTATCTGAAAAACTTAAAGACTCCCACCAAGTTGATGCAGATTGTCTCAAGATACTAGTTGCATTTTTAATTTTCCTCCGTTCGCACATATAACTTTGTGCAAAAATATTATCTATTTTAGTTTCCCACTCAATATACTCATCAGCACCAATACCATGATAAGTAGGCGGGGAAGAAAGAATAGATTGACCTACGGGAGGAGGTGTAGCAGCAATAGTGCGTGGCTCATACATCATTGATGTCTCATATCGGTACGTGTTGTAACCTGTCATTGTTAGCATCAAACAAGAAAACACACAAGTATGTATTTTCCTATCAGCTACTATAGGATGTGGTCAATGAGTAAAGTCACACACTCTCAAGCATCTTACCATGGTCTTATAAGTGTTCTTACCAAAGCAACAGGCGGTGCAATCGGTCGGTGACTGTGATACCGTTGTAGCTTGAGTGTAACAGTTGCAAGGAAAACTTATACTTGGTTAGAAGAAAGTGGAGCGTGGATAGGCACAATATAGTAGCAAGAAATAACAATATTCGCAACTGAATAGTAAAGCTGAATAAGTATCCTGAGTACTTGTTTTAGTTGCTGGCCTATTAACGTTCCAAGTACTAGATGTATCAAATGATGTGAACAACAGGAATGATTAGGAACAAGGCGAAAATCAGCACACGCAAACATAGCTCAAAGGGCGCTCTCTATGTGCTCCTCTAGATATTGTTCTACTTTTGCCCCTCTTTTTTCTCTATTTTTGGACTGTCGTTGTTTTTTTTGGGATTCTTTGACTTTTTATTTTTTATTTTTTTTGATATTTTTTCTTCACTTAGGAGCACAAAAGAAGTAACCACAGAAAATATGAGCTTAAACAAGTGAAAGGCGTGGCATGTGGAAAATTCAGAAGACGTGCTCAAAATTGATAAAAAGCTTGTGACCACAAAAAGAGGATCTTATGACCATTTTTTGGCCAAAATAAAATTTTCTGAACCCAACAAAGTAGGGGATGAGCGGATCCAAAAAAATTTTGATCGATTTTGATATATGGAACGTCGAAATATGAGTTCGTATGCGAAAACTAGACCAATTTTGAGAACTGACTAAGAATTAGAGGACAAAACGGAAACAATACGCGCATAAATTGTTGTGGCGGCTATGCATAGATGCAAACCATAAAGATAAGTGTAACAAATTAGATGGCGTGGACTAGGGTTTGATAGATACAAAGGAAACACAGCAAGACGTGAAGGTGTGATAGAATTATGATGAACAACAATGGAAAAGACACAAACTGGACTAAAAACGATCTATAACCAGCAACCAGAACTTCTCCTAGGACACAAACACAACAACGCGAAATAGAGACAAAATTGCATGGCACAATGAGGCTATAGGACAGAAAATATGAGGCTGTGTATTTTTTTGGCTTTTTGTGGACTATAGGTAAAAAAACAGTAACAATCTAAAGGGAAAACAAAGTTATACCTAACGGGCAACAAGGGCTCTGATACCACTTGATGTAGATAAGGCCCGATCTTCCGATAGCTATAATAGCGTCGATGGGTGGAGACTCAACGTTCATGATCTAATCTTTGAACCAGGACTATTTTGGACCCTCGCAACCGTTACACCACTGCTCCGTTGGTTATCAACCACGTAAACATGATTGACCTCGCCGAGAAGGCTTTCCTGCAAGCGAATCGAGAACACAAGCAAGAATGGGATAAACGCAATCTAAAATTACAAATAAATATGAGGCTTATAATAATAAAAAGGAGTTCAAGTCTTTATTCGAAAGGACTAATCGCCACAGGCGAACAAGATCAAGAACTAGGGCCCTGGTTCACAGCAAGCGGCATTGGCGGCATAGTTGCAGCAAAACGACATCTGTTTCACAAGAAAATCAAGAACTAAATAAAAACCCAAACCCTAAGTACAGCAACGGCTGTTAATTATAGAGCCCCAGATGTCAGCCCCCTGGATGTGCCCCCTAATGGGCTCTAAGACGATACATGACCCAAGGGACCAAAAGACGGTGTCGCAGCACCCTGGTAGACTCTGGATGCTAACTTGTTTTGATGATTCCCGTTAATTCCAAAGGACTTTTGATGTGAGACCACTTACATTAGCTTCCTTATCTAATTAGCTTTCTATCCATATGTGGATCATCAAAATGGAGCCCAGACATGCCCGTGTGACCAGTTTTATGACAGACTAATCCTGGAACCAGAGATAGGCTCAAACTTGATTTGGACCTCCACCTTGGTGACTTGAACTGGATGAGCTTCGGGCCTCCTTCTCGGTTAGGACACCCTCATTGATCTCCTCATCCTCTATCTCCAAGCATGGTCGTATGCCTAGAGCTTATGTCCTTATCATTAGCTCTCTACTCTCAAGAGTAGGCATATAGTAAACATTGTATTGTTTGATATAACATGATATATCCACAACTAAGAGCAACTCCAAGAGTACCCAAAAGACTCTCCCAAACCTTTGATTCTTTGAAAGATTAAAAAAACTTGTCTCCAACAATTCTCAGTTTCACCTCCCAATCTTTTGGCACTTGGAAAAAATGACCCCCACGCACGGATAAATCCGTGCAGTCATGGTCGCGCGTATCCTCGTTCGTGCCCACCCGCCTCTCTCCTCGGCTCTATCGACTCGCTTTGAGGTCACCACCAAGAGGTCCTCTGGACTCTACCTGTCGCCCGTAGTCCCCATACGTGTCCTGTCGACCAACAATAGAGACCCACCACCGACAACGGACCAGCCGTATGTTCTAGTGTCACCAATACGACCTCAATGGCCAATGAAGCGGGCCCGTCGTCAGCACCTAGGCATCATAGCAGACCACAACATCTAGGGACACCATCATGACCGAGCCGGCAAGCGAACTAGCCTCGTCATCGACATCCAAGCAGCCGGAGGCAATGCCGCTGGTGCCAAAACTAGAGCGGCCTGAGACGCGTTCATCATAGCCGATGCCATTGGTGTGAGTGCCAATGTTTTGGTGGCCCCAGCCACATAGGAGGATGCCTTCTTCATTGAGAGGTTGCATGGTTGAACCGCCTAATGATTGCGTCATCAAGATCAAATGGTCTACTTGCTGCAGCAAGCGCATGAATCTTTTCAGTAGATTTGGACAATGGTCCATTCTAGTGAGTCATGGATTTACACAATTAGGAAACAGGGAAGTACATGTGCTATTGTGTTAGTAGCTAGCAAACTCTATCTATTCCCCATAGCTACAAGATATAAAAAAAAGTGTGCCACACACAAACACAATACACATATTTTGCAAAAATATCACTTTCGCTAAACGTAGAATGGTTATAGAATATATAATAGAACTAAAAGTTAAAATCAACATGTGAACCTTGTTATCACTATGAATGTATCCTTATATTATTTTTAGGAGTTCCTTGAAGCCAATACTTTTGATATTTTCTTTCGACAAAACTTGTGTAATTAGCTCTCTACTCTCAAGAGTAGGCATATAGTAAACATTGTATTGTTTGATATAACATGATATATCCACAACTAAGAGCATCTCCAAGAGTACCCAAAAGACTCTCCCAAAACTTTGATTCTTTGAAAGATTCAAAAAACACGTCTCCAACAATTCTCAGTTTCACCTCCCAATCTTTTGGCACTTGGAAAAAATGACCCCCATGCACGAATAAATCCACGCAGTCATGGTTGCGCGTATCCTCGTTCATGCCTAGCCTCTCTCCTCGGCTCCATCGACTCACTTTGAGGTCACCACCAAGAGGCCCTCCGGACTCGACCTGCCGCCTGTAGTCACCATACGCGTCCCATCGACCAGCAATAGAGACCCACCGATGACGACGGACCAGCCATACATTCTAGTGTCACCATTACAGCCTCAATGGCCAACAAAGCGGGCCCATCATCAGCACCTAGGCACCATAGCAGACCACAACATCTAGGGACACCATCACGCTCGAGCCGACAAGCGAACTAGCCTCGTCATCGACATCCAAGCAGCCGGAGGCAATGCCGCCGACGCCAAAACTAGAGCAGCTCGAGATGCGTTCGTCACAGCCGATGCCATTGGTGTGAGTGTCAATGTTCTAGTGGCCCCATCCACATAGGAGGATGCCTTCTTCATCGAGAGGTTGCATGGTTGAACCGCCTAATGATTGTGTCATCAAGATCAAATGGTCTACTTGTTGCAGCAAGCGCATGAATCTTTTCAGTAGATTTGGACAATGGTCCATTCTAGTGAGTCATGGATTTACACAATTAGGAAATGGGGAAGTACATGTGCTATTGTGTTAGTAGCTAGCAAACTCTATCTATTCTCCATAGCTACAAGATATAAAAAAGTGTGCCACACACAAACACAATACACATATTTTGCAAAAATATCACTTTCGCTAAATGTTGAATGGTTATAGAATATATAATAGAACTAAAAGTTAAAATCAACATGTGAACCTTGTTATCACTATGAATGTATCCTTATATCATTTTTAGGAGTTCCTTGAAGCCAATACTTTTGATATTTTCTTTCAACAAAACTTGTGTAATTAGCTCTCTACTCTCAAGAGTAGGCATATAGTAAACATTGTATTGTTTGATATAACATGATATATCCACAACTAAGAGCATCTCCAAGAGTACCCAAATGACTCTCCCAAAACTTTGATTCTTTGAAAGATTCAAAAAACACGTCTCCAACAATTCTCAGTTTCACCTCCCAATCTTTTGGCACTTGGAAAAAATGACCCCCATGCACGAATAAATCCGTGCAGTCATGGTCGCGCGTATCCTCGTTCATGCCTGCCCGCCTCTCTCCTTGGCTCCATCGACTCGCTTTGAGGTCACCACCAAGAGGCCCTCCGGACTTGACCCGCCGCCTGTAGTCACCATATGCGTCCCGTCGACCAGCAATAGAGACCCACCGTCGACGATGGACCAGCCGTACGTTCTAGTGTCACCATTATGGCCTCAATGGCCAACAAAGTGGGCCCGTCATCAGCACCTAGGCACCATAGCAGACCACAACATCTAGGTACACCATCACGTCCAAGCCGGCAAGCGAACTAGCCTTGTCATCGACATCCAAGCAGCCGGAGGCAATGCCACCGACACCAAAACTAGAGCAGCTCGAGATGCATTCGTCACAGCCGATGCCATTGGTGTGAGTGCCAATGTTCTAGTGGCCCCAGCCACATAGGAGGATGCCTTCTTCATCGAGAGGTTGCATGGTTGAACCGCCTAATGATTGCGTCATCAAGATCAAATGGTCTACTTATTGCAGCAAGCGCATGAATCTTTTAAGTAGATTTGGACAATGGTCCATTCTAGTGAGTCATGGATTTACACAATTAGGAAATAGGGAAGTACATGTGCTATTGTGTTAGTAGCTAGCAAACTCTATCTATTCCCCATAGCTACAAGATATAAAAAAGTGTGCCACACACAAACACAATACACATATTTTGCAAAAATATCACTTTCGCTAAACGTTGAATGGTTATAGAATATATAATAGAACTAAAAGTTAAAATCAACATGTGAACCTTGTTATCACTATGAATGTATCCTTATATCGTTTTTAGGAGTTCCTTGAAGCCAATACTTTTGATATTTTCTTTCAACAAAACTTGTGTAATTAGCTCTCTACTCTCAAGAGTAGGCATATAGTAAAGATTGTATTGTTTGATATAACATGATATATCCACAACTAAGAGCATCTCCAAGAGTTCCCAAAAGACTCTGCCAATCCTTTGATTTTTGGAAAGATTGAAAAAACACATCAACAACTCCCAATTTCACCTCCCAATCTTTTGGCACTTAGAAAAAAATGATCCCCACACATGGATAAATCAACGCAGTCACGGTCACGTGTATCCTTGTTTGTGTCAGCCCCACCTCTCTCCTGACTCCACTAACTCGCTTTGAGGTCACCACCAGGAGGTCCTCCAAACTCTACCCGTCATCCTGTGTCACCATCCGTGCCCCATCGACCAACAACAAAGACCCGCCGCTGATGACGGAGCAGCTCGTACGATCTAGGGTCACCATCATGGCCCGATCAGCCAGTGAAGGGGCATGTTGTCAGCACCTAGGCAACCGGAGTAGACCATAACATCCAAGGTCACTATAATGGCCTATCTGGCCAACAAACTCGCCTCATGGTCGACATCAAAGTAGCTGGAGGCAAAACCACAAACATCGAAAGAAGAGCAGCCTGAGACACGTCCACCATAGTCAGTGTAGTTGGTGTGGGTGCCAACGTTCTGGTGGCCACCGACCGTAGAGGAGGACGCCTTCTTCATTGAGAGGCTGCATGATTGAATCACCTAATAATTGCATCATCAAGTTCAAATGGTCTATTTGTTGCAGCGAGCACATGAATCTTTTCAATAGATTTGGACAATAGTCCATTGTAGTGACTCATGGATTTACACAATTTGAAAATAGGGAACTACATGTGTTATTGTGTTAGTAGCCAGCAAAATCTATCTATTCCCTATAGCTACTACATATAAAAAAGTGTGCCACACACAAACACAATACACACATTTTGCAAAAATATCACTTTCGCTAAACATAGAACGACTAAAGAATAGATAATAGTACTAAAAGTTAAAATCAACATGTGCACCTTGTTATCACTATGAATGTATCATTGAATCATTTTTGGGAGTTCCTTGAAGCCAATACTTTCAATATTTTATTTGGACAACAACTTGTGTAATTAGCTCTCTACTCTCAAGAGTAGGCATAGTAAGCATTGTATTGTTTGATATAACATGAGATATCGACAACTAAGAGCATCTCCAAGAGTTCCCAAAAGACTCTCCCAATCCTTTGATTATTGGAAAGATTGAAAAAAAAACACATCTCCAACAATTCTTAGTTTCACCTCCCAATCTTTTGGCACTTGGAAAAAATGTCCCCCACGCACGGATAAATCCGTGCAGTCACGGTCTAGCGTATCCTCGTTCATGCCCGCTCGCCTCTCTCCTCGACTCCACTGACTCGCTTCGAGGTCACCACTAGGAGGTCCTTTGGAGTCCACCTGCCACCTAGAGTCACCATATGCGTCCCGTCGACCAGCAACAGAGACCCACCACCGACGATGGAGCAGCCGTACGATCCAGTGTCACCATTATGGCCTCGATGGCTAGCGAAGCGGAAACGTCGTTAGCACTTAGGCACTGGAGCAGACCACAACATCTAGGGACACCATCATGGCCTAGCCGACCAGCGAACAAGATATAAAAAAGTGTGCCACACACAAACAGAATATACACATTTTGCAATGATATCGCTTTCGCTAAACATTGAATGACTATAGAATAGGTAATAGTACTGAAAGTTAAAATCAACATGTGAACCTTCTTAACACTTTGAAAAATATTGAAAAATAGATCTCCAACAACTCCCAAATTCACCTCCCAATCTTTTGGCACTTGGAAAAATCCCATGCGTGGATACATCCGCGCAATCACGATCATGTGTATCTCTGTTTGCGCCTGCCCCACCTCTCTCCTCGACTCCATCTTCTCACTTTGAGATCACCACCAAGAGGTCCTCTGGACTCTACCCACCACTCAGTGTTACCATCTGTGCCCCATCGACCAGCAATAGAGACTCGCCGCCGCCGATGGAGTAGCTCATATGATCTAGGGTCACCATCATGGCTCAGCCAGCTAGCAAATGGTGTGCGTTATCAGCACCCAGGCAGTCGGAGCATTCCATAAAATCTAAGGTCACAATCATGGCCCCACTAGCCAGTGAATGGGCCTCATCATCGACATCCAAGTAGCTAGAGGCAACACTGCCGGCGCTGAAACCAAAGCAGCCCGAGATGCATCCGCCACAGCCGGTGCTGCTGGTGTGGGTGCTGATGTTCTAGGGGCCCACCCACAGAGGGGCGCCTTCTTCACCAAGAGGCTACATGCCCTAGTGGCTAACCTAGGCTGCCCGTGTTCTAGGATGTCTGCCTTGACGATGAAACACGCCTATGATCGAACCACCTAAAGATTGTGTCATCAAGATCAAATGGTCTATTTGTTGCAGTGAGCCTAGGAGTCTTTTCACAAGATTTGGACAAAAGTCCATTCTAGTGAGTCATGGATTTACACAATTAGGAAATGGGGAAGATACATGTGCTATTGCATCTATAGCCAGCAAACTCTATCTATTCCCCATACTACAAGATAAAGAAAAGTGTGTCACACATAAATAGAATACACGCATTTTGTAAAAATATCACTTTCGCTAAACATAGAATGACTATAGAATAGATAATAGTACTAAAAGTTAAAATCAACATGTGAACCTTCTTATCACTTTGAAAAGATTGAAAAAACATGTTGGGGTTATGATATCCTGGGTATCTCAAGACACCGATTAGTTAGCCGCTCAGGCGGCCCACAATACACAAGCTGATATAAGCCCAAACAACTATGGCCCAACTAAGTTGTGTAGACATGGGCCAAATGCTATGACAGGGAGTCGGCCACAACCTCTCCCTCTTCACTTCACCATGAGCCATGAGGCACCACACGGCCTCTCCTGTCCTGACCCCTAGAAGGGGCAAGGAGGGGTCGAGCCTCACCGAGTACAACCATCCGAACAAGGATAGGCGCACCTACTCAGTTCGCTAGGACCGAGGGGATAGCCATCTCAGAGCAGGCACCATCCCTACACCACATCGTGGACAAGACTAGACCGCCAGGCGGTGACAACAAATACAGTGACCACCGTCCAAATATGGCCTGATACGATGGGCGTATGGTCCCACCCACTATGGGATGGAGCTCGTAGCTATGACCTTGACTTTCAAGGCCACCTAGGCCAACATAGGCCATGACTCTAGAACCCAAGATCATGGCCATTGGCTCCATGAGTAGCAAGACAACCAACGACCTTGGGGCCACTGCCATTTCCCATATGATGCCCTCAGGAGATCAGGAGGCGGTGACGAAGGCCATGACAAAGACAATGTCGCATAGGACAGCTGGCGAATCACCACCACACCAACAGTGCCACCACGGCTAGCATAGTAGCACTACGCCATCCCATACCAGTGAAGTGAGCACAAGACCATGAGGACAACCATGCTCAAACATATGATGCCAAGACAAGATGGCCTACCTTGTCAGCCAAGATAGCTAGTATCCCTCCCTCAGGCTCATGACTGCATGGTCAGGAGAATCTCCTTTGTATGTGGCCTATCCCCTATTGATGATCATTAACATGCTTTATAAATCATCAACATAACTTGTATAAATGCTTATTAAGCATCACCAACATAGGTCTAGGGGTTTAAACTAATAAATTCCATGAGTTTTGGTGAATCTATGTTTTTAGCAGGATTTAATCAGAAAACCATCAAGGAGGACTTATTCATCAAAGGAAATCATGTTTACCCCCAGCAAAACCAATGTGGAAAGACTCCAGAAGGCAAACCACTAAAGTGGAGGGCCGATGGCTGCCATGTGGGGCTGGTTGGCCCCACCTACAGACCACCCGGCCCCCTGAGCCCACCTATCAACCTCTTCAAAAGTCAGTTCTCCTAGATTACATCCGAGGGTCCAGAATTGATGCTCCGGCCTATATATACCATCCCCTATCCCCCTCCCTAAAGCCATCCTAAAACTCTAATTCATATTCTCCTCGTTAGGATCAGAGCTAGCTATCAAGAGAAGATTAGTCCTCTTTAGGATCTAGTCTTGTAAATAATAGTGAGACAGAGAGTGAGGGAAGAGTTTGGAGGAGGTACAGGCCTATCGGTGCTCTCTCTATGCCTTGTACCTTGGTGGATCTAAGTTCTATCTTAGCTTGCCTCTAAGATTTCTCTAGTAATCAACTTCTGATCTAAGTGAGCATCTTGTTTATATTGTTCATCAGGTTTGCGACTCTTTTGAGTGCTTTATTCTCTTCCTAGGGGGAGTAAAGTATTAATTATAAGTGTAAGCATAGTGCTTAGACTTAGGTTAATCATAGATGCATCCTGCATTCCAGATCGGTGGTAGCTCACGAGGGTGACTCTTATAGCCTCATTGAATCCTCTATAGTCCACCTCTCATTTGTAAGGGCACATAGGAAGTGGATGCAAATGAAAGCATCCTCTGCTGGTGTATTTCCCTAGTAATGTCCCTAGTTGAAGAGTAGAAGACATAGCTTACCCAAGTTAGAATTAGAGAACCTTAGTTTTTCTCTCTATGCTCCTATTTATCCTAACCTTGTTGCTACCCTTAGTTATGTTAGACCGTAGTTAGTCTCACACATTTCCCTGTGGATACGATACTTGGAATACTTTCAGGTGAAAGGTATAGCGGTATCCGTGCACTTACAGATCTTTTCTTAGTGCGTTAAATATACCAACAAGCTTTCTAGCGCCATTGCCGGGGAAACGGTTGCTGAATTAACTACAAGCCTAGCTTAACTTTTTATCTTTCATTCTTTCTTTTGTTTTACCTTTTCTTTTAGCATGGATTCCACTCCTATCTATCAATATGCTAAACCCACAAGTG
This sequence comes from Miscanthus floridulus, assembly GCF_019320115.1. Classification (NCBI taxonomy): domain Eukaryota; kingdom Viridiplantae; phylum Streptophyta; class Magnoliopsida; order Poales; family Poaceae; genus Miscanthus; species Miscanthus floridulus. The sequence goes on from NC_089585.1 coordinate 12,377,914, forward strand.
CAAGCCTAAAGCCACCAGAATCTTCAGAGCCTATCATAACACCTGGTTATGAGCTGCACCTATATTTAATAAAACTGATTCGGGATAAATCCTTCTTAGGAGAAGGCAACAAAAACCCATACTCACACCTACAAGAGTTTGAACAGATCTATGCATGCTTACATATCACTGGCATGTCTGACAAGACCTTAAGATGGAAGTTGTTTCTGTTCTCTTTGACGGGAAGAGCTAAACAATGGTATAGTCTAACCATAGGAAATATGCAAGGAGATTAGAAAATGCTATGTGGCAGAACCACCTAAAATAACATACCTTTGGATGCGCTCGTCTTCCACCAGACACTAAGCACCCTGAAAGCAAGCTACATCGGACAAAATCCTGTTGAGCACACCCTAAGAGAGAACTCGAATAATCCATGTTTTTCCTCTAGGATCCATTAATGAGAATGAGTTTATAATACTTAGTCTATTTCACACAACTAGAGTTCTTAGAAATACATTATTACAGTACCAAGTTTAGAGTGTAGAATTTAAACAGCAGAATTACAATAAACATCTAATGGTAGAATACAAGGATTCTTCTATGCCCACCAGAAGAATCCTCCACACAACAGCTACTCTTCAAACTGTACCTACAATAGGGCAAATAAACCCTGAGTACACAATATACTCATAAGACTTACCTGACTAGTGGGAATAATTTCCTGACTCCAAAGGATATGATAAGTTTTTTGGGTTGTTGCGTTTCCTTTTGCGGAAAGCAATACTAGTAGTGAATCCTTATGTATGTTTCTTATTAGTAGTCATGATTAGTTCATTATCTAACCATTCTAGGTAAGCACATATTCTACTTTCAAGCAAGAGATGAGCAAACAGATCCATTTCATCTTCTAGTTCTTACTACGGTGCTAGATTATAGACAAGTCATACCAAATTACCTAGTGATTCACGAATCAATGTGCCTAGTTGGATACCCTGAAACACACATCCTGCTTGTACCCTAGGCACAAGCAGGACCAACCTATCACTCTCCTATCAAGGGGTCCAGGTCCCCATCCAAATTTAGACTCCAAGCCCCCACACCTGAGTCTCAGACTCAGTGTGGTGCTTAGACCTCCACCACCCCACCTCCAATTAGTCGGTCCAAAAAGAGCTGGAACCCACAACAAGAGAGCAACGAGCCTTCTCTACTCCCATAAACAAGTATGTGCTCAGGATAATAAGTCCATGACCTAACTAGAATCCAATGCAATAGCCGGTCCTTAACTGACATAGATAGGAAAAATAGTGTAACCAAGCTATGCCACATTGGTCGTGGGACACAACCTCTTACACCCACCAATACCCGTACCATATCCCTACTCGGTGTCCATTTCCTTTCACCATTTTGTCATGAGAGTGACAATAATAATCACCTGTTGTGAGTAACGGCAGGTTACCCACGCTACCGATAGCCTAAGCATAGCAACTACTTGACCTAAGCTAGTAGGACTCATAGGTAGGTATATCTATGCATGTAGTTTCAACAATAAGCCTGTAACATAAATGCACATCACACACACACACACACACACACACACACACATATATATATATATATCCAATGATTATTCAAAAAAGGGTTATGTACCGGGGCTTGCCTTGGGCAGGCGGGTGGTCAGCTATGTCAGTCGTTGGTGGCTCTAAGGCTTCCTCCTATATGAAGGCCTCCTCCTCATACTCCTCAATCACCTCCTTGTATTCTTGCTCTCCAGCGGTCATGAACTCCACCAACGCGTTCTCTATGTGCATGCAATGATGATGCAACACTTAGCATTTTAGCAACAACAGCTCTTAAAATAACAATACATCTACCAAGCTACTAAGCTAACTCTAATGACTAAGATGCTAAGCTACCCATCATTTCCACTAAATAGGAATGAAACATTCAAGTATTATCTTAGCAACCAAAAATGCATTTCTTACTTTATTTATGATTTCATATATACTAAAACAAGGAGTACTTAGCTACCCTATTTATCAACCTATTCTAAGGCTACAAAAATTATAGTGAGCACATAATAATACAATGAAGCTATTGTAAAAATTTCAAAGCTAAAGCTATTACCATTTTGCCACAAAAATTTCTACAATAATTAACCTAGTAATATTAAGCACTTCTCAAATGATTTAATAGACCTTAGCATCAGCACAGATATATATGAAATAAATACACCAACAGATAGAGCATAATTTTAGGAACCTAAAAAATCGTTTTACGATTTTTGGACACCTATGCGAATTGATATTAATTTTCAAAGTTTAGCTCAGAAATTAAAATATAAAGCTATTTCTAATTCCTTAAGAAAAAGGAAAAACGAATTCCACCCGTGGCCTACCACCCCGTGGTCCGCGTAGACGTAGCCCAACGCGAGGTAGCCCACAACAGGGAGGCCTGCGCACGCATGACACATATGCAAAAACACCCCTAAACTCTAGGCAAACTAACCCATAGTCCATGTCACTATTCCTAGAGAGAGCAACTATGTAACAAAACCCTTGAAAACTCCCTCCTTTACAACGGCATGGTCCTCGGCCACCCGCGCATGCACCGGCGTGGCGGCGATGGCATTGGACCACCACGCTAGCCAGCTAGGACCGATGTTGGCTCCACTAACGGGCTGACCCCTGTCTACAACCCTAGCACCTACACTAGCCTAGGTTACATGAGCGGCGGAGCTTGTGGAAGTGCTGACCATGGCGCGCGCCCATGCGCGACAGTGGCGCGACCATGCCGGCCACCCTAAGCCACCATGGGGTGAACTAGCTAGCGCTATAGCATCACTATCTTACCTTGGTTGCGACTACAGTGATGGTTTGGCCAGGGGTTCCTCGAACAGGGTTGGCCACATGCGGGTGGTGGGATACGACGGCGCTCTGAGATGGCGTGGACATGTTAGTGGCTACGGCGAGGAGGAGAGGTGTACGTGGGGGCATAGGGCAAAGTGGGGATGGAGGCAGAGTTCGTGGTGTAGATGGATTGATGAGGGGTGCAATAGTGGGTGGCTACCCTTGGCCACAACCGGTCCCAGCCTTAATGGCACGACGGAGGGGGAACTTCCAAATTGGAGTTCATCATGGCTTGATTCAAGGTGGGGTGAGGACAATTGGCACACGAACGTAAAGGCACATACATGGGCATGCAAAATTGAAAGCAAGTGCCTATGCCCTGGCTCACCATGGCCGCGACGTGACAGCGGAAACAGAGGGAGAGAGAGACGAGCACGGCAGTGGGTTTGGCTCGTCCACGCCTTGGCGGGACATGGCTGACCGAACTTAGGGCGGCATATGCACACCCGCTACATGACACTATAGCCAAACAATGTGCGCGTGCAGGGGTAGGTGGGGGTGCGGTAGTCATGGCTGCAATGCCATAAAGGTGAGACGATGACGCCGGGTAGCCCATGTGCAAACTAAGACAAGGCAGGCGGTAGCAGCACAACGTCATAGTGGTGTCGGTAGCGGCATCATCGCGATGCGAGGTGGGTCAATAGTGCAGACGCGATGCAGAGTTGATGGCGCCGGTAGTGGCTCCATCGCGGCGCGTGCGGGGTAGTCAGCAACAATGGTGGCGGCTCCACGTGGCGAGGCCAGCGGCAGCCGAGACCTATCTAGGCTAGAGGTGGCCATGGCCAGCCGCGCGCGGTAGCACGCGCATGCACATGCACGACCAACGCGGTGACGCCGAGCGCTCGAGCGCGGTGATCGTGGCCACGTGGCCAACCAGCCCAAAACCATGACATGCACGAATTTTAAAGCCTTCAACGCTACCAGACGGTTGCTCCTAAACCTAAACCGTCTTCATCATGCTCAAGATGGCACATGGGACTACCAAATCAAGCTATAACACTACACCACCCTTTAACCCAATCTCTCATAATAAATTGCTAAATATAGCAATGTCTAGCTGTCGGTAGACTTAAAAATTTCTAAGTTTTTGAGCTAGATTTGATTTCCATTCGCGATTTATAAGCTAGTGGAAATATTAAGTAGTAATATCATTTTTTGACCGCAAGTATTTCATTGTCATCTACAAAGTTTATACTTCAAACTTTATTTAAGTATCACATACATGTTCTATAGCATTTTTGCTTAATTAAAATTGGTTTTAAACCCTAAGTGATATAACATGACTATCGAATCGACTTTCGTTTCGTATTTTAGTTGATCGTTTCGAGTTACAGAAATTGATCTACACATTTTATCACATGCATTAACACATAATCATGATGCTCATGAAGTGTTATTAGTAGAAAACTTGCAGTGTAACACCAAGGGTGTTACACGCTATGCTCTAAATTTTGTTTATGTGTCTTTCCCATCTCTAAAGTGGTTAGCCTTCAAAAAGATATTCTAAATTTTAGACAACTAGAAGAAGAATCTCTTGGTACATCATGGGATCATTTTAACAAACTCATCATCACTGGCCCAGACCTTACCATTCAAAACCCTATACTTCTTCAACATTTTTACATGGGTCTTAGCAAGGATTTCATGGAATCCCTTGATGTAGCCTCTAGAGGAGCTTTCCTTTATTTATCTGCTAGTGAAGCAAGGGCTATGCTTGATAGAATTAGTGGAAAGACTCAATGCAGTAGCATTCATAATAAACTCCTTGAAGAAGAGAATGGATTCTCTCCTGAATAAGAAGAGAAAGTTTTGATAGCCAAATCACAACCACTCCAATCCCAAGGTTTAGCTATCAATCCAAAACCATCAATGCCCCAAAATTCTCCAAGATAAGAAGGAATTCCACCTTTGGGAATCCCTGTTGAAATTAAGGATGATCTTTTTATGCTGATTTTAGGAAAAGCTTAAATTCTCACCTTCATAAGAGATCTTCGAGCGAATATAATTCAAATCCTCTCAAGAAGAGACCTCTTAGAAAGCATTCTTTTTCTCATAGAGGACATTGGGAAGAATTCAAGGATGGCATGTCTAGTGAACCCATAGAACGAGAGCCAAGTCATTTGGCACCCACATTAGATGTTTTATCTAAACCCATCTCTCAACACATCCTTGACCCCGATGATCCCTCTTATGCTTTTTCTCCTAAGTCTTATGATGACCCTAGAAATCCATTAATACAACCAAAGTATAGGAGCCATAAAGACCACAAGGATGGCCAAGAAGAGCAACGACAATGGCTAGAATGTATTAAGAACACATATGTCGTTGCTGAAGAATGGATGGACAAGGATGAAGCCTTATGGGTAGAATCCAAATTTGGTTTAAATCCAAATGGTGAGTTTAAATCAACCTATTTAATAAACATAACTCACCCAAGTTTGAAGGAGGCCATAGATAAGATCACCCTGAGAGTCACCAATCCATGAGAAATCTTGGACAATAAAACATCCAATGAATGTCATAGGCATGGAATGATGGAGACAATGTTTCTGCCTATAGACAATCATGAAGAAACACTCTTGGGTCTTGAAAAGAAACATGACATCGATGAGCATGGAAGTTATTTCATGAAAACCTCATCAAATCCATACTCACATGAGAAATCTTCTGAATTAATTAGTCTCTCCAACATTGCACACATGAGATCTTCAAACCCCTTGTGCTTCCTATTCATAAAGACTTTGAAAGGGTGGTTGTAGATGCATATATTTATTATAAATATTGCAAATCTTGTTGGCATGAATCTTGAGACAGGTACATGAAGATTGGTGTTGAAGGGGAAACCACTTCACCAATTAGAAGCTCAATTAGAAGGTTTCCCGAGGACGAGGCTTTGTCCTAAAGCAAGCACTTTCGGAAGATAATATGAGTTTTCACCTTCTGTTGTGATACCCTTATGAAATAAGCATAAAAATATAGTTGTGAAAATATTCCTTCAGGCATTTTTGTCACTAACCATATCAGGTTTGAAGTGAAAAGAATCAAGCATTACGACTCAAGGTATGTCCAACCAATTATTATGCAACGTTCAATCATATCCATCCAAACTTGATTTTGCCTTGCAAAATTCAAGTGTGGGGGATAACCTTCTCTGAAAAAAAAATCTTATGCCATGTTGCTAATTTTGGTTGTCTCTACCTTTAAGCCATGCTCAATTTGCTAAATAATAATCATGTTCTTTCATCTCTGTTTGAGTAAATCTCTATAGTGCTTTCATGTTACCTTTGTCTGCCATAGTAAGTTTTGGTTTGAAAGTACTCGACATACTTCTAAAGGCATTTTAAATTAAGCAAGGTGCTTAGGTTAAAATGCGTTCCTTAATCAAATTAGACATGGAGTCTAGTTTGGTTATTGAACTAAAAATTGCCTTAGCAGATACTGGATATTTTGTTGGACTAACCCCAATAGAAAACTTTCAATTCAATTTAGGTAAGTCATGAGATGAATTCAAATTGGAGATGAAGCAAGGCACATGACGAACTCCAATAACGTTGCGCAAAGAAGACACAATTCATTCATCATGGATGGAAGAACTATAAGTATCAAAATTCATTCACTTTGTCTTTTGTTGCAAGTTACCTTTGCCTTGAGCCATGTTTGTATAGAACATGATAAACAAAATCTATGCTAAAGTAATCCTAAAACTATCTTTTCATTAGCATAGATGAAAACTACAAAATTCTAGACACACAACCCATGTTTCAAAATTGTATATTCCTTCGGGTATGTGTTGTCCACTAATTCTTTGCAGGCATAAAATAATGAGTGAGGTGGAAGTCTAACAGGGTGTCAAAAGATTGAAGAGCAGAAAGATGGCATGATAAAAGAATAAGAAAGAACGATTGCAACCTAGGAGACAAGAAGCTCATGAATAGCTCAAGCTGTGAGGCTAGCCAAACAAGGAAAACCTTAAGCAAAAAGGAAAGGACCATCATGAGTCATCTACCCTTCATCATATGGTGCTACCATGCCCTAATGACAAAGGTAACATCCAAAGGTAAATGGCCATTATTTAAAAAAGTTTTTCGTTGATTCTGGTAGGCACATAAATAATAAACAAACATGTTTGAGTCACAACTTACTCGATCTAATTTGACTAACTCAACATGTTTAGTTCTTCGAGCTTGTTTCTAGCACCATTTTCTTGATCTCATAGCCTTAACCAAATGATCTAAAACATTGCGCATCTTATATCTGGAAGATGATAGTCATAATCATGTAAAGAATGATACATTATGTAGAGATAGATAATCCTTCCATTGGTTAAGCAATTCTACGCTTTGGGCCAAATATACTTAAATGCTACACTCGTGCTCAATCTTTTGATCTTATCACCCATGACATAATTGAACAAAACACACAACATCAACTTCATCTTGTTCAATGTGCCTAAGGTTAGAGAAGAATAAGTAAAGTTTTGGTTTTGTTGGTGTTTTTCCACCAATAGAGCCCATGCACTTGATCTCTACCTTGTTTTATGAGCAGGACACACTTCAAGCAAAGTGTGGGGGAAGACAATCGATTCCCCAAACTTCTACAAGTGAAGGTTCTAAACCTGTCAAACCAAAATTAAAACTCAAAACTAAGACAGGTTTGGTGAAAGAAGGTGACATCACCATTAAAAGCGTCATCACAAGAATCCTCATCTTCAGAGCGAACCAATGTACTTGATCAATGAACTTCACAAGGAGAAGTCTGGTACGAAAGACTTAAGACATCGAACCCTCACCGAAAGAGCTAGCTAGGGGGAGAAGCATTCTCATGTATCCTGGTAAGTATTCTTTCTCCTTTTGTTTTAGTTTTTAGTTTTTTTATATATAGTTAAAAAAATTGATGAATGAAAACAAAATAAAAAGTTATCCTCATAATTAATATATATAGTTACAGTAATAATATGTGAAAGGTGTGTGTCTAGTTTGCTTTAATTTCTATTTTTAAGAGTTGATTAGCAAATAAAGAGGACTCAGAATGATCTCTTAAATGGAAATGATGAATCGTTGCTCTATTATAATTCCTTTCAAGTACCTAGCTTTTAGCCTCGAATTCTCCTGAGTTTTTGATAAGATTGTTTTGACATAAGGGTTTACTCTGAACTTGAAACTCGTGGGTTGCATATGCTTGATCTAAGTCTAGGTAATTGACGGATATGATATGAGAAAGTCTGAGATGCTATTTATCTTATTCCAAGTGATACTAAAGTTCTAGAGATTTATCTTTTGAAAAACACAAAAATACTACATGATGAGTTTCTGTTTGACAAAGCTTGAATTCCTACCAGAGCCATACATATTATTTAGGCAGGAAAACTTCCACTCATATATGTTGCTTGCTTTGCATTGAGTTTAGTCAAGCTTTGTTGACCCTTATGAGAGGTTTGTCATGCTCTTAAAATCAAGATCATATACACACCACCCACATATGCCCTACTCCTACACCGAGGGTAGGCGCAAAAACATGTCTTCCATCTAGATCCACCCAAAAATGTTTTACTCCTACACTAGGAGTGAACACAAAAATATGCTTGATAGGTTTTCCATCCACCAAATAAATGCTCCAAGTTCTTGTTGCTATCTCTCTAAAGTTTTGTTGTAGAAAAGAGGCATGGGGCTATGCAAAAGTTATTCAGAAAAAAGAGAACATAAAGAAAAAAAAAGTTGAGAAAAAATGGACAAGTGTCCGAGATATCTAAAACAATGGGTACTTAGATGCCCGCCTGAAAAAAGAGATGAATAAGATAGCCCCTGCTCTCTAGCAATTGTTTTCAAGTTTCAAAAGAGAGATAAGCTTTTAAGGAGTAAAGTAGAATTAGAATTAGCCACCATATATATCCACCATATATTCTACACACATGCACATCTTGATTTGATTGTATGACTTAACTCTCTTTGGATCCGAGGTTTGATTTTATAATATATGCATTGCAAGTATGCCCTAGCTTTCTCCCTACCTATGAACTCCACATAAGCCTTAGTGGTAGGAAGAGAAAAAGGCATAACATCTTTATTGTCTTGGTGAGGATCCACAAATACCACATATATTGAGAGACTTGAGAGTGTCATACAATGAAATCTCTGAGTTGTATTCTGAAAATTTATAAAAACTCTGGAATGATGGTTGAACAAAGAATTTGAGACATAGTGCTTGACTTGATTGTTCTGTCTTTCAATTGCTCAAGACCCAAGTGAAGGCTAAGAAGCCCCATGGTTGAAGGTAATATGGGTAAGTTTTAAAGTTAGATCAGTTTATTCTAATCTGGAGGAGAATTTTTTTATTGAATGCATGTGTACTTTTGAGGAATGAATGCATTATAGCAACTCCTAATCCATTGCTGAGTTTAACCTTTGCTCAGGGGCTAGCAAAGGTTAAGTGTGGGGGAGCCTATTGATGATCATTAACATGCTTTATAAACCGTCAACATAACTTGTATAAATGCATAAAAAAGGATCACCAACATAGGTCTAGAGGTTTAAACTAAAAAAATCCATGAGTTTTGGTCAATATGAGTTTTCAGCAGGCTTTAATCAGAAAACCGCCAAGGAGGACTTATTCATCAAAGAAATCATGTTTATCCGCAGTGAAACCGACATGGAAAGACTCTAGAAGACTCTAGAAGGCAAACCACCAAAGTGGAGGGCAGGTGGATACCATCTGGGGCCGGCCGGCCCCACCTACAGGCCGCTTGGACCCCTAGGCCCACCTGTCAACCCCTTCTTTGAATGTCAGTTCTCCACCACCTCCTAGATTATATCTGCGCTGTTCTTTTAAGTCAGTTTGATCCAAGGGTCTAGAATTGATGCTCCGGCCTATAAATACCAGCCCCTGCGCCCCTCCCTAAATCCATCCTGAAACCCTAATTCATATTCTCCTCATTAGGATTAGAGCTAGCTATTAAGAGAAGATTAGTCCTCTTTAGGATCTAGTCATGTAAATAATAGTGAGATAGAGAGTGAGGAAACAATTTGGAGGAGGTGCCGAACTATCGGTGCTCTCTCTATGGCTTGTACCTTGGCGGATCCAAGTTCTATCTGAGCTTGCCTCTTAAATTTCTCTAATAATCAACTTCTGATCCAAGTAAGCATCTTGTTTATATTGTTTATTAGGTTTGTGACTCTTTTGAGTGCTTTATTCTCTTCCTAGGGGGAGTAAAGTATTAATCATAAGTGTAAGCGTGATGCTTAGACTTAGGTTAATCATAGATGCATCCTGCATTCCGGATCGGTTGTAGCTTACGAGGGTGACTCTTATAGCCTCGTTGAATCCTTTGTAGTCTACCTCCCGTTTGTAAGGGCATGTAGGACGCGGTTGCGAAGGAAAGCATCCTCTGCTGGTGTCTTTCCCTAGTAATGTCCCCAATTGAATAGTAGAAGACATAGCCTATCTAAGTCAGAATTAGAGAACCTTAGTTTTCCTCTCTATGCTCCTATTTATCCTAACCTTGTTGCTACCCTTAGTTAAGTTTGACCATAGTTAGTCCCACATGTTTCCCTATGGATATAATACTTAGAATACTTCCGAGTGAAAGCTACAGCGGTATCCGTGCGCTTGCGGATCTTTTCTATGTGCGTTAAATATACCAACAGCACTAGACTCTATATAAGGGCAGCCAGGGCACCCTTCCAAGGGGACGAACTCTTAAAACTTCATTTGGATAGTCCCTCTCCACTCTTCTACCTCTTTTACTCTTCTTGTAACCCCCATTGTAAGAACTTCAGAGCATTCAACTGACGAACACGCACTCGATCTTCTTTGAGACTAGACGTAGGGCTCTGGTCTGAACCAGTATAATTCCCTATGTCTTTTGGATGCTACCTCATATTCCTGGAGCAGCGCGACATTCATACAAATTCACTAGTCGGTCGACAAAACACCGACAAAACACATCTCCAACAACTCCCAATTTTAGCTACCAATCTTTTGGCACTTAGAAAAGATGACACCTAGGTGCTGATACATCCGCGTAGTCATGGTCACGTGTATCTTCCTTCATGCTTGCCCCGCCTCTCTCCTCGACTCCATCTTCTTGCTTTGAGGTCACCACCAGGAGGTCCACCGAACTCTACCCACCGCTCGATGTCACCATCCATGCCCTATCGACCAGCAACGGAGACTCACTACCGATGCTGGAGCAGCCAGTACGATCCAAGGTCTCCATCACGGCCCCGCCGACCAACAAATGGGGCACGTTGTTAGCACCCAGGCAGCCGGCGCATACTGTAACATGCAGGGTCAAAATCATGGCCCCACTGGCCTATGAATGGACCTCATCGTAGACATCCAAGTAGCTAGAGGCGATGCCGCTGGTGCCAAAACTTGAGCAGCCTAACACGTGTCTGCCACTGTCGGCGTCGTTGGCGCGGGCGCTGACATTCTGGTGGCCTCTAACCATAGATGAGAACGCCTTCTTCACCGAGAGGATGCATGGCCCCAGTGGCTGACCCTGGCTGCCCGTGTTCTAGGCCATCTGCCCCGACGATGAACCACACCTATGATTGAACCGCCTAATGGTTGCGCCATCAAGATCAAATGGTTTGTTTGTCGCAGCGAGCATAGGAATCTTTTCACTAGATTTGGACAAAAGTCCATTCTAGTGACTAGTGAGGCATGGATTTACACAATTAGGAAACGGGGGAGATACATGTGCTATTGCGTTAGTAACCAGCAAACTTTATCTATTCCCCATAGTTACTATCTCTGTCCTAAAAAGAATGCAACTATGAGTTGCGTGGTACAAAAAGTGGTTCACATTTGACCATGTTTTTAGTGAATAATATTCATAGTTATGTCTTTAAATTAATTTATTATTAAAATAATTTTCATAATTAATCCGATGGTATTTATTTGGTATCATAAACATGGATACTTTTTATCTATAATTTGTCAAACTTAACGTAATAAAACGTGACACTGTGCTAGAATTGCATTCTTTTAGGGACGGAGGTAGTACAAGATACAAAAAAGTGTGCCACACAAAAACAGAATACACACATTTTTCAAAAATATCACTTTCGCTAAACATCGACTGACTATAGAATAAATAATAGTACTCAAAGTTAAAATCAACATGTGAACCTTCTCATCACTATAATTGTATCCTTAACTTATTTTCGTGAGCGCACCAAAGTATGCGCTGGAGCTTAAGTCCAAAGAGGTATGTTTGCGCGCCCCAGAACCATCTTTGGGTTAACCCTTTTACACAAAGTGAGAACTAAGGATAAAAGTGTAAGGGGGTGCTACGCGTATGCGGGCCTATTCCATATGAGGAGTTAGGCCGTAAGTAGATTTTGGATGTGGGGTGTTACATGTATTTGGACAGTTTTGGCTTGTTTGCATTAGCAGTGATTTGTTTCCGTTAACCATTCATGAAGTATTGCTGATTGAAAGGATCCACGAATGGGAGATAAACGGGGCTGCGGGTTGTGATTTGCCTGGTAGGGGACAATTCATGGAGAAAAGTGTGTGGATCACAACTCGAATTGATGATATCATATGGTTTGAACTTTGAACACGTCTACTTGTTGGCACATAACAAGGAACCCATACATTGGCTCGTAAGGGTAGTATTCTAATTTATTTAATTATACTACTAGTAGTATTAGAAAGATAAGGAAAAAGTTTTGGCATTACGATGGTTGTTAAAATGGTGACTCCTTTTCCTTAGGTAATGATGTAGTTCTAGATGCCTATATGAGCCGGGTCCAATGACGATGCGGGGTACGGTCCAAGCATGGCCCATCATCGTGTTGTCATCATAGGCCCATGTTGTGATCATGCCATGTTTGGACTATGCCCTTGGTCTAGATAGTGCTTGCATGAGCACAACACAGTTATTGGTCAGCTCATTAGTGGCCTTTTCTTAGAGAGCCCAGAAACGGCCCATTCTAGCCACACCCATAAAAACTCCCCTCCTAACTCCTAAACCCTAGCTAGCCAACAAATCTATGCCCACCTGGCTCACCCTCCCACTGTAGCTCCCTTCCTTGTTGTGCTCCCCTACGGTCTATTGCTAGTCGATCTCCCCTCCCCTCTCGGCCTCCATTGTCATGTTTCACTCCCCTCCTTCTGTCTCATCCGCAGTTAGACAACACAATGGCAACAATGGCTGGACAACATGGCGCTCGATGAGATCGAGGCATCCAACACAACGACAATTGGACTGCCCAGTGCTTGTCCGTTGCAAGTTGCGATCACAAAGATGAAGACGGGCGCCATCAGTCTACCTTGGGCTGGCACAACACTGTAATTGCCCATGTTGTGATTGGGCCGTCAACTTAACCTATGGGCCAGCACAGCACGAGCTAGCTCATCTATCATGCCATGCCAGGCATGGTTTAATCGGGTCTTGCCTTGTCAGGCTATGGCTAGGTCACGCCAAGCCGCCTATTCAGGCATGTATAGGTGCGGTTACTTTTTGTGGCGACTAATTGGCCGTTAGAGCATCTATATCCATTGGCGATAAGGAGAAACCATAGGAGAGAGAAATGAGCGAGAACTTGTGCTAAGTGATGTAAGAGCATCTCCAAGAGTATTTCTTAAACTCACTCTCTAAATCCTCGTTTGGAGAGCCATTTGAATAAAAATCGCTCTCTATATCTTTTCATCTTCCAACAACTTCTCTATATCTTGTGCGCATTTTGGAGAGTTATCCCTGCTCTTCATCTTTGGCTAGCAAGAAAACGAGGATGACAACATTTGAGGATCTAATTAATAAGAAGTTGTTGGAGAGCTTTTTTCAAAATCTCTAATCTTATCAATCCGAAAGGATATATCAAGTGTCCCTTGGAGTTGCTCTGAGTATGTATGTTAATGCTAGCATTCTTGCATATCATGATTGCTAAGACTGTCTCCAATAGGTGACTCATATGGGCACCTAGACCCAAAATGGGTAGCAGAAGACTCAAAATTAGCCTCCAACAGAGTAACTATACGGGAGACCTATTTTAGGTTGACTGAGAGGCCCAACCCAAATATGAGTATCCTATTTCCTAGAAACTCATTTGTAGAAAGAATTCTCTTTTGGGTCCTGTTGTTGGAGAGGATGTCGAATGGGTATTGAACCCTTTGACTGTAGCGATACACAAACGTTGAATGGGTCTTGTATTTTGGGTGTTGTTGTTGGAGATAGTCTAAGGTTTGGTACTGTCTACTGGTACTAGGACTATTTCTAGTGAGAAAAATAAATATTTTAAATAAAGAGATACTCGTATATACGGCTAAGAAGAAGCAATGCTAGATAGCTACCTTAGCACCTAAATCAAGGGGTAATAGATGTACATGTTCTTAACGGGACCAACAATGAAGGGGCCTTGGATAGCTTATCTAACGATGTACGTGTGAAGTCTATTGCTAAGATTAATGGCCATCAATCTCCAAATATAGTAAGGCTCATCTGCAACTTCCATGTTTCCTATGCGTAATTGGTTTTCCTACACATTTATGTACAGTTATGTAAGTGCCCTTTATATAAGACTAGCAAAAATGCCCGTGCGTTGCAACGGGTTAGGATCTATAACTGGATGACTGTAGTTCGAAAATTGAACGACCATGTTATGTGTTCCAGCATATTGAAACCAGACTTTATATCATTTCTTGACACACGTTGTTCTAAAGCATTGAATATGAGAGGCTCAGAGATTAATTATTATGTCATGTTTCTCAATTGATTTTAAGATTATATTCCGGTCACACTGATTTAACTCGTACAGGCTTAAGGTATTGAATATGAGAGGCTCAAAGTAATTATTATGTCATGTTTCTCAATAAATCTTAAGATTATATTTCGGTCACACTGCTTTGACTCGTACAGGCTTAAAAAAGCATAGGATCATGGAAACTATTTTAACTTTAAAATTAGAAAATAGCTAGTATAGCTGTGCGTTGCTATGGATTTTTTTCCTTCTATAAAAAGTTAACTAATCAAGTGTAGTGATGAATTCGAGCACTTTAGGCAAACTTATTATACACACAACTTGTTTTTCACTCACAGAGCCTATTTGTTTAAAGCTTAGGAAACTGACCTAGCCAGCCATGGCTCCCATGTGTTCAATTTGATTGCCTGGGCCAGGATTGCTTGTGTGGACAAATATCGTCTAATAGGTTTCAATCCAAAGAGATCAAAGATGTGCGATGTGATAGAACTCTTATAACTTGACTTAAGCTAAGCACCTGATTTTATTATTGAGTTTGCTCTTATAAAGAAGCTAGGCAGCCGTGCCTCTTGACCGCATACGTTTTCTCATCATTTCTCTGGATCTTCTTTCTCGTGGTCGTGGTTAGCCACGTACAACAAACACACTCATTTGCCACCCGCCCCACTCTCTATCTATGCAAGGAATCCATTTCCTCCCCTCAGTAGAGCAAGGCAGCAAGCCGAAGTAGGAGCTGCTGGATAAGAGCCAGAGCAGGTCGTGAACAACGCGAACTCGGGGAGCTCTGCTGGGAGGGATGGACGGTGATCGCACGATGCTGGTTTGTGTGGGCAAAACAACTGGTGCGGAGACCGTGTCCGTCTCTCTTGTCGGCAAACGCTAAGTGTGTGTTCGACAAAACTCTAGCTTCAGTCAAAATAGCTCCATCTTAAGCTTTTCCGGTGAAATAGCTTTTTCTAGCTCTAGCTTCACCGGTTATAAAAGCGTTTGGTAAAGCATATTTTCCTAGTTATTGATGGAAAAAAAAAGAGAAGTGTTTATAATACTTTAAAAAACGTATTACATTTTCTTTTCTATTCTCTCTCCACCTTTTATTCTCGTACTGAAAAAAAAATGAGTACAACAGCAGGCCACCACCAAGGCACCGCACGACTCCACCTTCAGCCTGTTCGGCTGGGGCTGAACCGATCGTATACGATCGTGGATTATTATTGCTGGCTGGTTTGGTGTGAGAGAAAAATACTGTTCTAGCTGAAAATTTACGATCGTTTACAACCAAACGAACATGCTGCTTATCCTGTCCCTGTCTCCCACGCCTGACGCAGTGACGCCTCCAACCACAGCCCACACACACGAACGCGCCGCACGGCTATCTCCTGCAATGCCCGCTCGCCTCACGACGCATCTCGGCCGCCCGCCCGTCTCCCTTGCGCCGCGCGGGCCTCCCTCGCCACTCCCGCCGCCCTCTCGTCTCTCTGCTTCCAACCCTAACTCGTCGCCATATGCTCTGTAAGCCGGATTCGCGCGGGCTCAGAGGCCTCCGCGCGGCCAGGCACACATGGCTAGCGGCGCAGGCGCCCCGAAGGCGTGACTCTGTCTGATTTCGTCGATTCGATTTTCTTTCGCTGATTTTGTAATCGATTTTTGTTGATTTTTGGTGATTGATGTGGCGGCAGAAGAAATGATTTTGTCTTGATTTTGTGAATTTGATTTGATGGTTGCGGCGTCGATGGCTTGTATTTATAGTCTGGTTGGTGTCTGGATTTAAGTTAATTCGTGGTCCGACTTTGGTCTGTGGTGGCCTCGATTTTGGTCTGTGGTGCCTTGATTTGGTTCTATTTGGTATTCATCTGGACTTTGTCTCCAGTGCAAGCACGTAGTAGATCAGTTCTTCCGGAATTCGATTTCAACTGGAAACGGACTCGACGAGAGGATATACATGTGGGGGAGAAGGCTGATAGGTGTCAGAAACGATGGATCGGTCCGGAGAAACGTTTTCTACGGGGACAACAGACGTTCCGTCTGGAGAAAAACGGAATCTAGAACTTCTGCGGAGCTGATAGCCGAGACCGAGACCGAGACCGAATTACTTGAATTATTAGGTTGGACGAAAATGTAAGGGACCAGAAATTTTGCATCTTTAGTATTAGGGATGCATATATAGAAAACTAACATACCAATGCCTTAGGATTTGCTGTTCGATCTTCTTTTGTCCTGTCGTCTTTCATCTTTAGGTTTAGCTTTCGAGATATATATTTCAGATCAAACGCCTCCAAGAGACCAAGACTCAGCCGAAGACACACAATGTCGACCTCACGGTGGATGGCCCTTCCAGTTCACCACCAGGGGTTACCTACCAGGGTGTGGACAACGATGACTCCGCTAAACGACGTCTTGACAGCTTCATCAACAATGTCACGCGTAAGAGGGACTCTCCGCTGATTCGCGAGCCTCCCAAACAGCCTCCTGCTAAGCTGGTACTGTCGTGGTGGAGCAGGTGGTTGGCGGCTCAGAGCCTCTCCCGAGTGCCAGTTTCCAAGCGAGGTGAGGTGCTGATCATGCAGCGTATGGGCTATACCAGGGATCCATCTGCGCCATCCGCTTCGGAGTTGGAGGCCTTTGACAGGCTCTTCGACGGCAACCTGACTGCGTCCGAAGCCGAGACGTTGGACAAGCTCTTCCCGGCCATTGGAAAGGCACCGTCCAGGCAGCCGCGAAGACACAAGACCACCTAGGCCACAAAGCTACGTCGATATTGATTATTTCTTTTTATGTAATATCGAAACATGAGGTCTTTTACTAGGATGGTCAAGCTTCGGCTGTGTTAGGTCGACCTCCTTCGGCGTTCGATAGAAGCGCGTTGTATGTTTCTTTAAAGTCTTCTCCTTAATACAATGATACGCAAATCGTTTGCGTATTCGAGAAAAAAAAAGCTGCTCCAATGATGTTGCCTAACACCTATAGACCAAAACCCTAGCACCTGCAAAATAAACCTGAAATTATGGAAAGGGGGCGGGGGGGGGGGGGCGCATGCGGGGGGGGGGGGGGGGGGTTGTTTAGGATGAAACAACCCTAATGTTGGATTTGATCATGAATAAAACATTTGATGTGGTAGTGAAATTGCGTGACCCTAAGGGCCCGAGAAGGCCCACTGTTATAAAAGAATTTAACAGGCCTGAAAGGGCACCTGACTCAGAATCCAGAATTGGGCCGAGTCTACATCTACTGACCCGGCATAGTGTGCAGCAGGGGTATAGCCTGGTGGGCCAGGAAGGCCAACCTACTGGACCCAAGTACCCAACGACCACGCAGGGCCCATCTATCCCTTGGTTAAGTTCCGGGCCGGCCGAAGCCCAGGCCCAGCGGCTCCCGACGCCCCCAACGCAAAAACGGCAACACACCCCCACCTTCCCCACGCGTCGGGCACGAAGGCACGGAAACCGACGAGGCGTTTCCGTTTCCGGCGTGCCTCGCACCGCGTTCAATCGAGCCGGAACGAACCCCAAACAAACCCAAATGCTCGATCCGGCGGATCGAGCGCGTCCAAACTGGAGCCAGCCAGCAGATAATCCCGGTCTTGTGACCCGATTCCGACTGCCACGGGAAGCGCTGGCCCCCAAATCATCACTGCCTGCATCGGCTCGGCACGGCACGGCACCCCCGGTCCGTCGGCTCCTCGTGTCTCGGCGTAAATCTACAGCCTTTGTCCGTCCGGCGGCTGGTCGGATCACACTACCAGCGCTAGGCCTAGGGTTTGGTGTCGAGCGGATCGAGGCCATGGAGAGCGAGGGCAACGCCGCCGCCGCTGGTGCTGGTCACTGGGAGGCGCCGAACGGGGTGATCGTGCTGCCCGTGGGGTCGGCGGCGCCGAGGTTCCTGCAGCAGGAGCCCCAGTACCAGACGCGGAAGCGTGAGATGGAGCGGGAGCAGCAGGACCCGGGGGCGGCGGGGGCGGACCCGGGGGTTTTGGGGCTGGACCTCACGCAGCCGCCGGAGAAGGTGTACTACAAGACTAGGCTGTGCGAGAAGTTCGAGGCGGGCAAGTGCGCGTACGAGGACGGGTGCACCTTCGCGCACGGTTTCGACGAGCTGCGCCCGCCGCTGCCCGTGCTGACCTCGCTCATCCGGCGGAGGTCGCCGCTGCGGCCGCGGTCGTCGTCGCCTGGTGCCGCCACCGCCGGCTCGCAAGGCGGCGGCGGCTACCTTAGGGTGTGCTTCGAGTTCAGGGACACGGGGGCCTGCCACCGGGGGGATAGGTGTGCCTTCGCCCATGCTTCCCCAGCAGGTACGTGCGCGCGCGCTCCACGCCTCCCTATACGTGTGCATGGCGGCCGATCGCTCCCGGATCTCACGGATCGTGCCCTGATCTACCTCGTCCCTGTGTTCTGGCGCAGAGATGCCCTTCCCTGGGGGGCCAAGGTCTGTGGAGCATGCGCTGAGGAACGCGTCGCCGTATGCAAAGGCGTACTCTTCGCCGGGGTCCGCGGCCGCCGCGCACCGTAGCAGTAGCAGCTCCAGCAGCTCTGCACCGTCTTCCACAAGGTCGTTCCCGTCCGTTCCTGCCGGGGAGGGCCGTCGTCGCAAGGTCACCCGACTGGAGCTCCTGAGCCGCAAGAAGATGAGCGGCATCTACGGCGACTGGCCAGAGCAGGACTGAGTGCGCACCATGCATCACCTACCCGATCGAAGCTGCCATGTCTACCTTCCAGCCTTTGATCACCGTGACAACATCCAGAATAATTAAAGAACTGAGCAATCTGCTATTTTGATTTGAACTGATTTGAAAATGTTGTGCTTGTACTTCGTTTCCTGCATGTAATCCGTCTGAACAGACCTCTGCATTCCTGCCATCGTTTCTACTTTCATAAGACTGGAATAATTTTAAGTGCTGTGCTGTTGCTTTCACTCCTAGCTGTCGGTCGTCCTCTGTTGCCTCTGTTGCCTTTGGGCCAAATGGTTCCATGGTTTTGACGCGGCCCATTGGGCTCCCACGCCATTTCTTGCTGCTTGAGTGCGTGGTGTTGTGGCAGTCAGACTGGGAGAGGAACAGAGAGAATTGTGGATCTGTCAATTTGCAGGGGAGTGGAATTGGATCCCAAGGACAAGGGGCAGAGGGTTGCAGAGCTGCAGCCTGCAGCAGGCGGGGAAGGGAAGAGGAGATCATGGGGTCTGGGATTGGAGCCTTACTGGTGCTTGTTGCAGCATGTCTAGCGTCTGCTCCGCCCTGCACTTCGGCTTCTTCCCGCAAGTAAGTTTCTTTTTCTTGCCTCTTGTTCTGACGGATTTGGATCTACACAGCTGTTGTTTCAGAAACCAGTTGGGGTGGGCTTATTGATTTGTTTTCTAGGATAGCATATGTAATTGAGTTCCCCTTCATTTATGCAACGTTTGTTGTTGTGGGAAATGTTGCTAATTATTATGCCTGCTCAAACCAATTAACTACATGTTCTTTGAAGGGTAGTCATAATATTGCCTCTAATATATGTTGATGTTTTTCATCTTTTTAGCTAATTAGGGATATGAATGAGGTAGAAGGGCAGGCCTGGTGCAGTGGTGAGAGCTGTCTCACCGAGTCACCAGGTCGTGGATTCGAAGCAGCCTCTCCGCAGATTTGCGAGGAGGCTTGCCTCGTTTTTCCCCTTCCCCAGACCCCACTCATGTGGGAGCCTCCGGCACTGGGTCTGCCCTTTTAGGGATATGAATGAGGTGACCACATCAGATGATTAAATTGGTGTAAGAAATGACCAGTGGAACATGAA
This sequence comes from Miscanthus floridulus, assembly GCF_019320115.1. Taxonomy (NCBI): domain Eukaryota; kingdom Viridiplantae; phylum Streptophyta; class Magnoliopsida; order Poales; family Poaceae; genus Miscanthus; species Miscanthus floridulus. Next base: position 12,398,266 of record NC_089585.1, read on the forward strand.
AGGCAGTACGAAATCAACTGCAGACAGACAAGCAATGCAATTAAAAGTACAATGAAAGTGAGAAATGGGGAAGAAATGGGATAGAAAGCTAATATATGCTGTAAATGTGAGAGGAGGATAGCTTGGAAATCAAGAGTACTGGGGTAGAAAGAACTAATGTAGAATTGAAATAACAGAGGAGATAACAGGAACCTGAGCTATAATAAGGATGTAGTAAAACATACTTCTCTAATTTTTTCAAGTTTCCCGAAGATTTTTGGTGTAATTCATTTACTTCTCTTCTACAGATTCGATTTGAGTATCACAGGACGAAATTTGGTGAACTCTACAGATGGCTCCTCTGCAACGTTACATTTTGGTTTTGATTCTTCAAAATCGAAACGACTCTCTTGGCATCCAAGGTATATTTCATCACTGCCCTCTATAGTTTGATAAACCAAAAGCTTATTTAGTTTCCATGTTTAATACAGTGCATCTATTATCCTGACTGCAAGGTTCATGAAATATCTTATCTTTGGATACTTATAATTTTGTGCCTGGAAATCTCGCTGCCTTGAAAATCATATGGCCCTGATTTGTTTTTTACTTCTGCCCCTTTTTTTTACTTGGAGGAGTACCTTGTTTCTTACCTTAATTCAGGGTCTTCTTGTATGAAGGTTTTCTTTCTGACATGGAGTGTGACCACTTGATATCTATGGTATTCCATTCTGCTTATCACTGACAATATGTTCTCATTGTCTTTGTGATTGAAGATAATATTTTCATTGTTGCAGGCACATGGTAAGAAGCAATCATCATTAGTTGTTGGTGGTAGTGCTGGAAATAATTCCCAGGATGCAAGCATCGAAGTGTTCATGGCTGATAGCAAAGTGAGCCTAACCTTCATTTCATGATATTCTGATGAGTGGTTCTTTTAGGATTTTGTAGAAAAGTTCATTCATAGAGACATTGAATCTCTTTGTTCAACAATTTAGTAGGAGTATTTGTCTGTGATCAAATTATCATCTGTGAGCTATGATGATAATTAAGAAATGTGCACGTTACCAGACACCAGTTAAATGAAACATCTGCCCCTTTCTGGTTATCAACCCATTAAATAAATGTGTATTTCTTCATGATTATTTACAATCTGCAGTAGTATATCATAGATGTTAACATATCAGCATAATTTGAAAGTCTGAATTTACTGTCTTTTTTTCTCATGGACAGTTCTGCTTTTAAATTGAAAGATTGTTTTAATCTTATTATATATCTTATCATCCTTATGAAGGACACAATTGTTTCAACAATTGAAGATAGGATATCAGTATGGAGCTTTCTTCCAAAAGGTACCACTTGGTTTACATGATCATGATCTACTCTTTTGTAATTCTGTGTAAACCTGCATTCTGTGTGCTGGGATATTGAATTTTTTAGTGTTCTTCAGATTTTGGAGAGAGTATGCAGATTTTGAAGTATGAGGTGAACAAAAGTGACTATAATAACTATGAACCTCAATCAAACAGTGGCCATGATAGGCTTGTGACAGTTTTGATGTATCTTTCTGATGTCAAGAGAGGTGGTGAAACTGCCTTCCCCAGATCTGAGGTAATATTGTTTTGCCATTGCACCTACTTGTGACGCCCCCTTTCCAGAATATTATGTGCTTTTACTCTATGCATGATTTGTTCTTTTTTTTTAATATTTCAACTGATGTATGGAAGAAAAGTTCTTATACCAAACTATGTTTATAGCTTAAGGGCACCAAAGTTGAGCTAGCAGCGCCATCTGAATGTGCTGGTTATGCTGTACAACCTGTCAAGGGGAATGCAATTCTGCTATTCAATTTAAAGCCTGATGGAGTAATAGACAAGGATAGCCAATATGAAATGTGTTCTGTCCTCGAAGGTGAGGAATGGCTGGCCATAAAACATATCCATTTGAGAAAGATTGATACTCCAAAATCTTCATTGGTGTCCGAAGATGAGTGCACAGATGAAGATGATAGATGCGTCAATTGGGCTACTGGTGGGGAATGTGACAGGAATCCGATATTTATGATAGGAACTCCAGACTACTATGGGAGTTGTCGGAAGAGCTGCCGTGTGTGCTGAGTGTTTCAAGATTTTCCTGAGTAGAAACATGATTGTTGTAGGCAGAGAATGGCTCAACAAAGTTACATGGTGCTAGATTATTTTTACACTTGTCAGCAAATGTAATTTGGAACTCAAACCAAACACTACCTGAGTCTGGATGTTTAATTAAGTTTTTTGGATAGTTTTGAGTTCTTTGGATTGACTATAATGTGTCGCTTGCTAACTTTGTTCTATCAGGCATTGTGGAATGCAGTTCTTGATTCAGAGTTACATGTGAGCAGGGTTCTCTGATTCATGGATAATTTGGTCATTTTGTGGTGTGAGCTTTATGTGTTCACTTTTTTGTTATGCAGACGCTTCATACTTTACACCCTTTGGAGTAGACCTCACCATGGGCCTCGGGGGAGGAGAAAAAAAAAACTGATCCAATCCATCTCGACTGGTGCATCAGGTGGGTCAGACTCATGATTTTTGACCCGCAACAGTCATCGGGTCTCGAGCTAGCAAAAAAAATTGTCAGGTGTTTTGGGCCGGACCTAAACCTGATTTGAACTCATGTCTACTTTGCAGTTGCTCTAGACACAAAATGTGATGATTGCTTTTATTATGCCTCGTTTGAAACTTGTGATTTATTTTTCAGAATCCCGTGTTTTTTCTATTGTGAAATTAAACAACTTTTGTAAATTCCCAGTACGATTTCTATTCTAGCGTTTCAAACGGAGCCTTAACATAATCATGAAGTTTACTCTAGGGGGGCCAGTGCTTTAGTGTTATCCTTTGTAAGCCACCCCTAGAGCGCTGCCAAGGCGTGATGTAAACAACATTCTCTACCTTAATACAAAGACAAAGACGCGCAAGCATTTTGCGTGTTCGGAAAAAAAACGGAGCCCTAACTTTTTAATAGAGAAATTTCAGTATGATTTCCGACAATCCATCTTTGTTAGCTAGACATCTAATCGTGCACCATAACAAATACTTGCCAAACCTAGATGTTTCCTATTTGATCCCAAATCAAAATCTCAACAAAAATTCGGCCATAACTAGGTGATTGTTAGACAAACAACAAAAGGGGGTTTTTTTTGAGAAAAACATTCTAGTGACTACATACCACAAAACTAAGTATGAAATTCAAGTATAGCACGTACCTTTCTGGCGCCTTTGGTTGTGGTTCTTGATCCAAATATCTTAGGCCATCCAACTTTTTTTTGTCATGTTAGACCTCAAACATTGAACATAGCATCAAACCTAAATTCAATCAAGGTGAAACGTGTGAGAACAACAAGTTATGTTTTTAGGTAACGATGGATATGCTAGGCGCAAGGTTACATGAGGCACTAGCTAGGAATTGACCCTCTGCCTAGAGCCTAAGCAAGCCTACGTGTTTTAAGGCGTTTTGTATACATATACATTTACATATATTGCATCTAAAAAAAGAATAAACCAGAACAATGGGCTTAGTTTGGGAAAAGAAAGGCCCATCAAAGAGTCCAGCCCACCTTACCCACTCCCAACCTTGTCCATCCGCCTCTTCCTAGTTCCAGTTGCGCGCCCGCACTTGTCACCCGCCGCCTCTGCCTCCTCCCAGCCGTGCTCATCGACCACTGCCTCTGCCTCCTCCAGGACAAGCTCATTGCCCACGGCCTCTGCCCCTCCTCTCGGTGTCGGCCGCCCACCGCTAGCTTCCTCCTAGGCGCACTCACTGCCTCTGACGCCACCCGCCGTCACTCCCTCAAGCAACAGAGCTCTAGATCTAGGGGCATGCCGCCTATCCTCTACCTACCCCTTAGGCGAGGCGATGCCCCTCCGCCTAGTGCATAAGCGCGCGTAGGTGAACGCCTAATAGCACCTTTTGGAACATTGGCTACTAGATGAAGATGTCGCTTAGCACTACTACAAAAAACTTAGTGGAGGTGGGCAAAATAGGTTAACGGAGGCGGGCATTGCAACCGCCTCCGTCCAAAGGTCTCCGTTAATATAGACCTATGGAGGCAGTTGCTTTGTCTGCCTTGGTTAACCTATTAACGTGCACCGGCGAGCCTGTTCCCAAGCTCGTCGGCGAGCTCGTTCCCAGCACACTAGCCAGATCTGGCCAGCGCCGGAGAAGGACCGAGCCTCGCGCCACCGCCACGTTAAAGAAGGGCCAAGCCTGCGCCGTGCCTCCGCCACCAGATCTGGTCACACCACCACCAGATCCGCCCCTCTAGAACCAGATCCACCGTCATCGAGGATGGGGAAGAAGCGTCGCTCACCAGATCCGCCGTCAGGGTGGGGAAGGGGTGCCATCGAGTCGGTTTTGCCGCTTAGGGGTGGAGCGGCACCACCGTGCTTGGTGGAGGAGTGGCGCCGCCACTGCAGCCTACTCAGGTTGGAGGAATGGCACCACCGCCATAGCCTGCTCGGTTTGGAGGAGGGGCGTCGACGCCGTGCTTGGTGGAGGAGGGGCTCCACTGCCAGCTCGGGGGGGGGGGGGGGGGTCGTCGCACACGGGGAGAGGAAGGGGCGCCGCCATGCACGAGAGAAGGAGGGGTGCCGCCGCACACAGGAGAAGGAGGGCGCATGGGAAAAGGAGGGGGCGCCTTGCAGGGGCGCGCGGGGGAGGAGCTAAGAGAGATAAGTCAGGAAACCCTAACTCCTACTATTTATATAAGCCTGATAGGTGGTATGGTATGGGCTTTTGGCTGGGCCTTGGTATATTTATGGAGGCAGGCCTTATAAGGCGCCTGCCTCCGAAAATGGCCTCCATTTTTTGTCGTTAATAGATTATAGGAGGCGGTTATTTAGCGACCGTCTCCGTTAGAGCATTAACGGAGACGGACAGCTAAATCTGCCCTGCCTCCATTAATCTTTAACCGAGGTGGGCGCTTGGCCAATGGCCTTGCCACCGATTAATGGAGGCGGCCACCCAGCCCTCCCGCCTTGGATAATAAAAGGGCAGCGCCTCGCAAAATCTTTCCTGTAGTAGTGTAGATGGGAAAGTGGTTACCTTAATCAGAAGGATGGCGACAGAGAGCCAAGCAATGAGTAATGCTGATCCATAGCGATAAACCATGGCAGCGATGTCGAAGATGGGGAAAGTGGTTACCTATAGTTGGAAGGTTGGCGTCAGAGAAGCAAGTGACTAGTAGATCCACAATAACGAAGAGATGGTAGTGATACTAAGTGTAGTGAATTAAACATCATGTGACGACGCACATGGGGAAGGCAAAGACGATGGCCGTAGCAGGAAGAGCGGGCTCAGAGGGGGAGCTTACGACGGTGGCTATGGTGGTGGTAGGCAGGTGTGGGGATGTACCAAAAAAAGAGGAGTGGCGATGGCGCGGTTGTGTTAGGAGGGAAAGGGGAAAGACGCTAGAGGTGGTCTTATTAGGGTTTACATTGGCACAAATCTCAAAACAATTTGATAATTTCAACATCTAATAATATCAGAACAATCTTTTAATGTTCATTTTAATTACAAATATATCCTTTGATATTTTGTTAGGAAAGAGGGGGAAATGTGCTTGAGGTGGTCATATTAGGGTTTACCCCGGCACGAATCTCCAAACAACTCAACGGTTTCAACATCTAACTATATTATCAAGACAATCCTTTGAAATTGTGTTTATTACAAATACATCCTTTGAGTATTATTATAGGCAGCCTAGGGATCGGTATACGTTACTATTGACGTTTATATCCCTATCATTTTTTAAATATTACATGGTAGCCAATGCAGGTTGCAGGGTCACCCAAATGTTCTCCTAGACAGTGTGGTCCTGAGTCCTGACTTTCCCTTGTATCACCTAGGTCTCGTTCGTTTGGGGCAGTTTGACACCAGGATTCATTCCGGCTGATGAAATCTTATACAAATAAACTAACCATGCGGGGAACTGTTCCGGGCAGTGATAAAGACGAACGGGCCCTTACTGTAAAACCACCACCAAACCCCTGCTGGGCCGTCCGCTCCCGTCAGATCGGATCGATCACTCGACGAGACCTCTCACCTCCGCCAGTCGCCATGGCGGCGCTGCTGCTGCGTAGGCTCGCCGGGTCCCACCGCGGCCGCGTGCCGCTGGGGGCCGCCGCCGCCGCAGCCTGCGGTGGAGCCGCGCTCTTCTACGCCTCGTCTTCCCCCACCGTTGTACGAAACTGAGAACTGCCTGCTGCTGCCCCCATTTCATTTCCCGGTTTTTGTTTCCTCCGTTCCTTGCCGCTGCTGATTTCTGAATGAGATGTGATGCGTTTGTTGCTTGGCTAACGGTGCCCGATGATTGCAGGCGCACCTGGAGGAGAAGGGCGAAGCCGCTGAGAAAGTTGGTGAGCTGCAGCCCCCCTTTCTCTCCGAATTTAACCCGATCTAGGTTTCGTCGATGTGGGGATTGATCATATTTATGTGTATCTGCCTATGAAACCTTTTTTCGTTTGTTGCGTGGTTTTCTGAGCTGAAAATGATGTTTGCGGCTGGATTCCACTTCCACATTGTTTGGAACATGGAACATATCATTTAGAGGAATTTCGCTATTCGAGTGTGATGATTGCTGTTATGAATGATGGTCCACGGTCACATGTGTTGCTGGAGGCAACCCAAATCGTAGAGTTTACATTAGTTGAAGAGTTCAAGCATTTTAGTATTCATGTTGCTGTATAGTGAAATTGTTGCACCCTACATATCGTTTTAAGGGGTGCTGTTCTTTCATGTTACATATCACAATGAATAAGTTTACATGATATGGTTAATCTCTGCTTTTTTCCTACTTTTATCATTTATAAACCACCTCTAAGGTTACAAAATTTAGATAGTCTCAGCATACTGGTGAGAGCTGGTGCAGTGGTGAGAGCTGTCTCACTGAGTCACCAGGTCGTGGGTTCGAAGCAGCCTCTCTGCAGATTTGCGGGGGGAAGGCTTGCCTCGGTTTTTCCCTTCCTCAGACCCCACTCATGTGGGAGCCTCTGGCACTGGGTCTGTCTGTCAGCATACTGGTGAACTTTTCCTTCGTATGCTTACATTATATTGCCGTTTGTGTTGTTTACTTGTTTCTTGATGGAACATTGTCTTGTTTTTCAGCACTTAACCCTGATAAGTGGTTAGAGTTCAAGCTCCAAGAGAAGGCAACAGTTAGCCACAACTCGCAGTTATTCAGGTAACTATTGAAGAAATCCTTCCTTAATTTCATGACTCCAGGAATACTTCTTTATCTTGTTGTTTGACAGAATATGTGGCTATGCTTTTACTGTGTGGGTTATCTTAATCTTGTGTGGTACATTGTATAAGTGCTTAATTTTGTTTTCATCATGATTCTCGTATGTACCATGCTAGCGGCTTCTCCTTTATTTAAGTTTTATAGAGTTTATTTGCTTCAGTGTGAGGCTTATGCAAGTAATTTTGTCTTGTAGGTTTTCATTTGATCCATCAACTAAGCTGGGACTTGATGTTGCCTCGTGCCTCATCACAAGGTATCTTCTTCAACTGCAAGGTGTCGTGTCTTTTTTAGGGAAAGCCCTTATCGCTGTCAATGCAAGGTGTCATGTCTTTACTGGGAGGATCTTTTTGTGTCGAATTTGAATAAATTGTGCTTATATATATTTCTTATTCAGTTCTTCCAAATTCTATATACATGCATGCTTCCTATTATCCTATTTGAAGCCAGTGTTTTTACGAATAACAGTTGTGCAAAGCAAAATGGCCATTTCTGTTTCTCCAATCAAAAGGCTGATGTTCTCTGCTATCTGTTCATGTTCACTGAATCCTTTTAGCAATTTGGTAGTCTTATGACTCTTATCTAGAGAGTAGAGGCTGGATTGGTTTGTAGACCATTTGCACACATTTTAGCAGTCGGTATGCTTCCTATCCTGTGTGTTGACTACCTGAGATGAATTCATTGCAGGGCACCTATCGGCGAGGAAGTTGAGGGAAGAAGAAAATTTGTGATTCGACCGTAAGTTCTATGCTAAATGAATCAAATGCATAGTGTAAAGTGCCATCTACCTGAACGCCCTCTTGTAACTTAATTATTTGATGTAAAAGCATTAGCACAAATAAGAAAGAAGCATAAATGGAAGCTGATCTCCAGTATAGCAATACTTGTAATTTTCTCTGATCATATCATGTTTCCTTCAGGTACACACCTATCTCTGATCCAGATTCTAAAGGATATTTTGACCTATTGATCAAGGTATGTTAAAAAGTCACTCTATAAATTCCAGAACTTGTAATTGTCATAAATCATTAGAGTTCCAATAGAGTGGAGGAGAAGTATATTGGTACCGATCTACAAGAATAAAGGGGATATTCAAAGTTGTACTAATTACCGGGGAATTAAGTTGATGAGCCATACTATGAAGCTATGGGAGAGAGTTATCGAGCATTGCTTGAGAGCAATAACGCGGGTCTCTATGAACCAATTTGGTTTCATGCCCGGAAGGTCAACCATGGAAGCCATTTTCTTAATAACACAAGTTATGGAGCGGTATAGGGAGAAGAAGAAGGACCTGCACATGGTTTTTATTGACTTGGAGAAGGCTTATGATAAAATACCAAGGAATGTTATGTGGTGGGCTTTGGACAAACATAAAGTCCCAACGAAGTACGTCGGGCTCATTAAGGACATGTACAACAATGTTGTGACTAGAGTTCAAACAAGTGATGGAGACACGGATGACTTCTCGATTAGGATATGACTACATCAAGGGTCAGCTTTGAGCCCTTATTTGTTTGCCTTAGTGATGGATGAGGTCACAAGGGACATACAAGGGGACATCCCTTGGTGTATGCTTTTCGCGGACGATGTAGTGCTAGTTGATGAAAGCCGGACATGAGTGAATCAGAAACTGGAATTATGGCGGGAGACTTTGGAGTCCAAAGGTTTTAGACTCAGTAGAACTAAAACTGAGTATATGAGATGTGACTTCGGCACTACTACTCGGGAGGAGGAAGATATTAGTTTGGAAGGTCAAGTAGTGCCTAGGAAGAATACCTTTCGATATTTAGGATCAATGCTACAGAAAGACGGGGATATTGATGAAGATGTTAGCCATAGAATCAAAGTAGGGTGGATGAAGTGGCGGCAAGCATCTGGTGTCCTATGTGACAAAAGGGTACCACAGAAGCTAAAAGGCAAGTTTTATAGGACGGCGATTAGACCTGCTATGTTGTATGGTGCAGAATGTTGGCCTACAAAAAGACGACATGTTCAACAAATAAGTGTCGCAGAAATGCGTATGTTGCGTTGGATTTGCGGTCATACAAGAAGGGATCGAGTTCGGAACGATGATATACGTGATAGATTAGGGGTAGCACCAATTGAAGAAAAGCTTGTCCAACACCGGTTGAGATGGTTTGGACATGTCCAACGGAGACCTCCAGAGGCACCGGTGCGTAGTGGAATCCTAAGCTAGGAGAGTAACGTGAAGAGAGGCAGACGAAGACCGAAGTTGACTTGGGTAGAGGCAATAAAATGAGACTTGAAAGGATGGAATATACCCAAAGACTTAGCCTTAGATAGGAGTGCTTGGAAGACAGCTATTCATGTGCCTGAACCTTGATTGCTCTTGCTGGGTTTCAACTCTAGTCTACCCCAACTTGTTTGGGACTTAAAGGCTTTGTTGTTGTTGTTGTTGATGGAAATGGAATCAGGACTAATAGAATAATGGTCTGCCATTTGATTTCTATTTGTGTGCATAATATGTGTTTTTTTTTTTTACTTTTTGCTAATTGTACTCTGTACAGGTTTATCCTGATGGGAAAATGAGTCAGTATTTTGCAAGTTTGAAGCCAGGAGATGTTTTGGAAGTCAAAGGGTATTATGACATGAAAATTGTATAGGTTTTTATGTATGCTGCTGCATTTTGTCACTCAAGCTTTTTATGATTTTGCTAGGCCCATTGAAAAGCTCAGATACAGCCCAAACATGAAAAAACAAATTGGGATGGTAAGATAAGCCTCAACTTTGACCTAGTTCTTGACCTTTTGAATTCATCCCCGCAAGGGTAACGATGGATAATTTATTCATGTATTTGTTTCAATTCTTCTTAGCTCATAGGTTTGTTTTACTTGATTAGAGAGTAACCCGGTAACCATACTATAGCCGTTGAATAATGTGCATGCCTTTGATTCCAGATTGCTGGTGGTACTGGTATAACACCAATGCTGCAGGTTGTCAGGGCTATCCTCAAAAACCCTGATGACAACACTCAAGTAAGCTAGCGCCACAAACTCTGAAGTTTCTTCAAAATTGGTTCTTTTCATGCATTTTAGCTACGCTTTAGCGTCTTTCTGAGAAAGCATTGTTTCAATGTTCACATAGCCACATGCCTCAGTAGGCATTCTGCCAGAAACCAGAGCAGATTGATGTCTTTATTTTCACGCAATCTTCTCAAGCAACAACAGCAGTTTTAAGGCTGGACTATATTCTACCCATATGTATTCTAACTTATGTTCTTATTCTGTTTATTCATATCTAGGTCTCCTTAATTTATGCCAACGTGTCACCAGATGATATCTTGCTCAAAAGAGAACTGGATAGACTTGCCAGTAGCTATCCTAACTTCAAGGTTGGTATTGCATTGAGTAGTCCATCAGGACATGGATAATTTTCTTCTGTATGTGTAACGTTGTCCTTGAAAAATTACAGGTATTTTATACAGTTGATAAACCGTCAACTGACTGGAGGGGTGGTGTTGGTTTTGTATCAAAGGACATGGTTTTGAAAGGTTTGCCAGGCCCTGCTGAGGAGTCCCTGATTCTTGTGAGTACTTCATGAATTCATGACATATCTGCTGAGGAGTTTCTTCTTCTGAATATTTATGTTTTTAACAAAGTCATTTTGATTAATTTTGTTTATGTAAACTTAATTCCCCTATGTCACCATATAGGTGCATCCTAACAAAAAAAACCCTCCCTAAATTTTCCTCCAACAGATTCTCTATCTCAAATAACATATAGGGTGGATAACATGTGACCCCGTATTTGAGGGAGAGAGAGGGTGACTTAGGATACCACTAAATATAGGATGTTGGATAGGGGGGCTGTTGGAGGGTGATTTTTGTTGCATAAACCCTTAAAAGGTTGGATAGGGAAACTCTTGGAGATGCTCTTAAGGTTGCTTATGATCTCCAACATCATCTTCATTTCTTGGATTGTTAATAGCATCTGTTTCATGATTTTTGTTTATTCAGGTTTGTGGTCCACCAGGAATGATGAATCACATATCTGGAGACAAGGCCAAGGATAGATCGCAGGGCGAGGTATTGTGGATTTTTTTTTGTTTATTTTTATTGCTGGTTGTTTGATGAACCGTGACTAGGGGCTACCCCAACTTGTTTGGGACTGACAAGCTTTCTTGTTGTTGTTGTTACTTGAAATGTGAACACTTGGATTTTTTTTTTATGTTTGTATAGTATGGGCGGCACACCTACTAAGGAAGCTTATATCATAACTAGGACAACACACTAGATTTACACTATCCACTAGAGCTTGCGTTGCCCTTCTTTCTGTAACCATGTTACTGTTTCGTTAATCCAATTTTGGTTTATACGTGTTGTGCAGCTCTCTGGCATTCTGAAAGACTTAGGATACACGGCAGAGATGGTATACAAATTCTGAGAAGACAGTAGATTCTGCTGACATACATATACTTGCTTCCCGGCAGTCAATAAAACACACCTGAACTTTTTTGTTATTGTTGCAGCGTCTGGCTCTGAACTGGAAACAGTTTTGACTTGTTTCCTTATTATGTAATAATGTTCATCTGAGAATTCTAGTTCTAGGTTCGAGTATGGTGGAGCTGATGGCTGCAGTGATCTGCAGATGCCACGCTGCGATGTTTACGAAAAATCTAGTATGTTGGCACTTGAGATAAAGCTATCGAGTTCTAGTCGACATTTGCAGTGAATTCTAGTATGTTGTTAAGATGGAACCCAGCCATTTGTGGCAATCATTAGCACTTCAGCAGTAGTAAGGTGCTTGGATGCTGCGTGTGGTCGCGCTCGAGTTCTGCGGTCTGCGCTGCTGCTCCGAATGTGCCGTGGCATCTAGGACGATGCCGTTGGTGGATGTCGTAATCGTGGGAGCCGGGAGGAACTTGGATAGGGAGGCTTTGTTCTGTTGCCGTTCGCATGAACTGCTTACCACACGGTTCTTTCAGTGGCCGTAAGCGTCCTGGCCTTACCTGGACCTCACTTCTTGTTGTCATGGTCTATCGGAGAGGTCCACTGTGTCAGTGTTCAGAGCTGGTAACGTGAATTTGCTGCAGTGATGCTAACTGCCATGGACGGCGAATTGAGAATAGCATTATTGCCTGATTACGGGCCATAGCAGTAGTTGCCGTGGTTGACACATTGGGCTCGTCTTTCGTCAGCGCTTAGATAGGTTAGAACACAAGTCGGGGGTAGCGCAACCATAGATTAGGCCATATCCACGGAAGGTTTGTCTTAGTTTAACTCATTGCAGAGTGCAGACGAACCTCACTTACATTGTTAACGATTAAGCATGTTTGGCCGTCGCCATCATCGGACCCCTTATCTCGGCAATTTGCCGATTTTTCACCAATTCGTGGATGTGGATACGTCTCTTATTTAGCTAGGTCCAAATCATTCTCTTCATCCCTCACTCAAGTCCTCATTGCACGCCACACGATACAAAAACTCTCTGTTCACAAACCGCGGAGGGAGAAGGGAGGAGCATGGCAGGGCTGCAGAGATCTTCACAGACATTCAGGAGGTCTGGCTCATCAGGCTTGGTCTGGGACGAGAGGCTCATGTCACACGACGGCAACCAGAGGGAGCCAGAGGACGCAGCCATGGAGTCCAAGGAGCTGAGGCACTCCCGTAGCGTTGGCTCCGTTGGGCTTGGGCTGCAGCTGCAGCGCAGGCGCAACGACGAGAGCAGCAGCCAGGGCTTCCGTACTCGGCGTGTAGCCCCAGCTCTGGACCCGCCTTCGCCCAAGGTTCCTGGCTGCATCTTCTGTGGAATTTTCAGGAAGGCAGGAGCTTCACGGCCATCTAAGCCCAGAAGGTGCTAGCTAGGCTGGTCTACTATTCTACTGTGTATCAGTGTATGGGGAGCTGGGAACAGGGACCGTCAGTTTTCCTTGAGCCCCTGCAAAGGTTCATGTTACTCGTGTATGGATGCTAGATGAGATGTATAGTTGTAGTTTGGACAAGCTTGTGTGTTTCTACTTCCTGTATTGCTGTGTTTTTTCCTTTGTAGCTCTACCTACACCCATAAGCTGTATTCTTGAACGACTACCTTCCATCATGTACATAATAGAGTTTGCACATCTCTTACTAGCATACAGCATATATGTAATTACGAGTACATGAACATGGTGCTCTTCTTTGTATGCTTCTACATGAATATGGTGCTCTTGTTTGACTTCAAGATCGTTCTGAACTTTACACAACCATGCCGCTTGGGATCAACCAAGACCAGCCAGAGTATTGTCGGTCACTCAACACGTGTTAAAAAGAAGCCATCTTATCTTAGCCTGATATGCTGCAGCATCGTATCTTTTCCGTTAGAACAAATCCATTTCATGATCTTACCCACTCTAGTCAATGAATTTGCATATTTTGGACTGCTTTGGCCTAGTTCCCTTTGTCAGTTGAGACATAAAGCTTCTAAGCTGATTTTTTTTTTTTGGAAGAGTCTAATAAGCTGAAAAATCTCACATAGGATCATCATGAGAAATGTGAATACTAATCGGTAGATTAGGACATCCAGTCGTTGGATACTTGGATGTGCTACTTGGTAGTTTGGCTGTTCCTCCAATTATTGCTTAAACAATGAGTCGTAGAATTTCTACGCAAAAGAGGACGGGAGGTTATTGCCTCGCAGAACATTTGATCGCCTCGCAGAACATTTGATCTCACCTCCTTGGCTTCCGGTGTTCAAATGCCTGCAAGCAGCACAAGTACCTGGTATGGATGCATTGTTTGTACATTGAAATTGAACAGATGTTTTTTTTTACGAGACCCAGTTACAGACGCCGACACTCACATACACGAGCGCACACTCACCTCTATGACGCACGCACGTACACCCTATCCTTATGAGCACCTCCGAAGAACTAAAGTTGAAGACTTAATGGGGGGCATGTTCCACAACAGGGAACCTAACCAGCCGAGCTACTTGAACAGATGTTGCTACAGTAACATTTTTTGTTTTGTATGCTGGACTGTTGTTCTGCATTTCTCTTTTTCTATAGTACTCCTATATTGGAGTAAACTAGAGGAAGCCTGCAGCTGTGGCTTGTATGATGCAGATGTTGAAAATATGTGCCTAAAATACATTCCAGATTTTATTTTAGGCACATATTTTCAACATTCTAAAAACCTGATTGTGTCTATTTCTATGATCTAGCAATGACAAATGCATCTGATGCCATAAAACCTGAGAGGTTTGGAGGTGAGAACTTCCACACATGGCAGACAAGGGCCAAGTTTTGGCTCATGTCATTGGGGCTGTGGTGGGTGATATACCCCGTGTTTTCCATCACAGAGGAACATACCATGCAGTTTGAGAATGCGAATAACACCGTATTGGGCTACATCCTCACCATCTTGGCGGATCAACTCTATGATGTGTATATGAATTACTCATCGGCCACCATGTTGTGGGAGGATTTGGAGCAAAAATATGCAGAAGCCGAAGCCGGTCACTGGCTGTATGTGTGCGAAAAGTTCTTTGATTTCAGCATGGACAGTGCTAAATGAATTGTAACTCAAGCACACGACCTCCAGCTATTGGTTGGCGAGATTGCATATTTTGGATGTGCTTTACCTCCAAAGTTTGTTGCAGCAGCGATTGTTGCTAAACTTTCTGCATAGTGGCGTGATTTTGCTATATCTCTGAAGCACAAAAGAGAAGAGATTTCTATTGAAGATCTCATCGTAGCTCTTGATGTGAAAGAGAAGGCAAGGGAAAAAGATGTGCAGGTGAAGAACGTGCAGAACTGTGCCAATTTTGTTCAAAATAAGAAACAATTTAACAAGAAGAAGGGTCCCAAGGCGAATAAGGTTACTAGCTTTAAAAAGAAGAAAACAGAGAAGAAGGATTTGAAGAATCTCACATGTTTTGTGTGTGGTAATTCTGGTCACTTTGCTAAGGATTGTCCTGACCGCAAGGACAGGACCACTGAACTGAGCAAAAAGTTCACTAATGTGACCATTGGCGAGGCCTTAACTTCAGGAGGGTACGGTAAATCTCACGTTGTTTATTCTGCATTTTAGTCTATCGACTGGTGGGTTGATACTGGTGCAAATGTTTACGTGTGTTCTGATGCTTCCTTGTTTTCTTCATATCAGGCAGCAGGGGCTTCTAGCGTCCTAATGGAAAACAGAACGCGTGCTTCTGTTCTTTATGTTGGTACGGTAGATCTGAAGCTCACTTCAGGGAAAACCATCCAATTGAAGAATGTCCAGCATTCACCTGCGATAAACAAGAACCTGTTGAGTGGGTCTCTCCTATGTAGGAGTGGTTATAAGCTAGTATTCGAGTCAAATAAAGTTGTAGTGTCTAAATTTGGGGCTTTTATAGGAAAAGGCTATGACAGCGGAGGCTTGTTCCGGCTAAGTACTATGGATTCTTATTATAGTTTGAATATTACTACTGCTTTGAATAAAAATTCTGCTGATGTATAGCATTCGAGGTTCTGTCATGTTGGTTTTGATACAATTGCTAGAATGTCCAGATCTGAGTTAATTCCTAAATGTGATATAGTCAAGAATTCTAAGTGCCAAACTTGTGTGCAAGCAAAACAACCTCGAAAACCTTTTAAGGCATTAGAGTTTGAGAAGAATCTGACACCACTAGATTTGATCCATTCTGATTTATGTGAGATGAATGGTGTTTTGACTAAAGGAGGAAAAAATATTTTCTTACTTTTATTGATGATGCAACACGTTACTGTCATGTTTACTTGCTGAAGTCTAAGGATGAAGCATTGAACTATTTTAGAATATATAAGGCAGAGGTTGAGAACCAGTTAGAAAAGAAGATTAAGAGATTTAGAGATGATCGGGAAGAAAAGTATATCTCCAATGATTTTTCTATTTTCTGTTCTGAGCATGGGATTATCTATGAATTTACACCACCCTATTCACCACAATCAAATGGTGTAGCTGAGAGGAAAAACCGGTTACTTACAAATTTGGTGAACGCCTTATTAGAGTGTCGGTATGCCTAAGATGTGGTGGGGGAAGCAATCTTGACTGTAAATTTCGTGCTCAATAGAGTTATCACCAAGAGAAGTGACATAACTCCATACGAGGCATGGAGGGGTAGAAAATCCAATGTCAACTTTCTGCGAACGTGGGGATGTTTGGTGAAAGTCAACATTCTAGAGCCGAAGAAAAGAAAACTTGGGCCGAAAACAGTCGATTGTATTTTTATAGGATACGCTCAGAATAGTCCTGCCTATAGATTCTTGGTAGTTAAATCCGATACTCCAGAGATTATAGTAGATAAAATAATGGAGTATAAGGATGTTACTTTCTTTGAGGATATCTTTCCTATGAGACCGAGTAGCAGTACTTTAGAAAATCTAGATGCAGCCATTCCTAACTCCGAACAAGTTGAGAACATACCTCTACGAGAGAATAATGAGGAGGATAACAATTTAGTCATCACTCCGTGCAGGAGTAAGAGACAAAAGGTTCAGAAATCTTTTGGAGATGGCTTTATTGTATACCTTGTGGATGGCATGCCTACGACTCTGGCTGATGCTTATGGGTCTTCAGATGCTGAGTATTGGAAAGAGGCAGTCCATAGCGAGATGGACTCCATCATGGCAAATGAGACTTGAGAAATCACTGAACGTCCTATTGGGTGCAAACCTATTGGATGTAAGTGGATTTTCAAGAAAAAGATGAGACCAGATGGCACGATTGATAAATATAAAAGCGAGGCTTGTGGCCAAAGGCTTTACTCAGAAAGAAGGTGAAGATTATTTTGACACCTATTCACCTATGGCTAGGTTAACCACCATTAGGGTGCTCATTACATTAGCTGCTTCCTATGGTCTACATATTCATCAAATGGATGTGAAGACAACTTTTCTTAATGGAGAGTTGGAGGAAGAAATCTATATGGAGCAACTTGATGGTTTTGTGGCTAAGGGACATGAGGGTAAAGTTTGCAGATTGCTAAAATCATTGTATGGCCTAAAACAAGCACCCAAACAATGGCATGAAAAATTTGATCAAACCTTAATGTATGCTAGTTTTGTTGTAAACGAAGCAGATAAGTGTGTATATTATCGCCATGGTAGGGGTCAAACAGTGATACTGTGCTTGTATGTGGATTATATACTCATAGTTGGGACTAACGCTGTCATGATTGACGAGGTCAAATGATTCTTATCTTCATGCTTTGACATGAAGGATTTGGGAGAAGCAAGTGTTATCTTGAATATTAAGTTGATAAAAAATGAGAATGGGATTATTCTAAATCAATCTCATTATGTGGAAAGATTACCGTGTCGCTTTGGCTTTGAGAATGCCAAAGTATCCCCTATGCCCTACGATGCTAGTGTAAAGCTAAGGACAAATAAAGGCGAAGGGTTGGATCATTTGAGATATTCACAAATAATTGGGTCCCTCTTGTATCTCGCTGGTGCAACATGTCCCGATATATATTTTGTTGTGAGCAAATTAAGTCATTTTACTTCCAATCTAGGGAAGGATCATTGGGATGCACTAGAGAGAGTGCTACGCTACCTGAGAGGTACAATAGAATATGGAATTCACTATACTGGTCATCCATCTGTATTAGAAGGATATAGTGATTCCAACTGGATTTATGATGTGGATGCAATTAAAGTCACGAGTGGCTATGTGTTTACACTAGCAGGTGCTGTAGTTATATGGAGGTTGTGGCAGAACCGCCTAAAATAGCACTCTTTCGGAGACGCTCGTCTTCCACCAGACACTAAGCACCCCCGGAAACAAGCTACATCGGACGGTTCTATCGAGCACACCTCAAGGGAGAACTCGAATAATCCATGTTTTTCCTCTAGGATCTAATAATGAAAACGAGTTTATAATACTTAGTCCATTTCATACAACATGAGTTCTTAGAAATATATTATTACAATACCAAGTTTAGAGTGCGGAATTTAAACAGTGGAATTACAATAAACGTCTAACGATAAGATACAAGGATCCGTCTGTGTCAACCAGAAGAATCCTCCACACAACAGCTACTCATCAAGCTGCACCTACAACAGGGGTAAATAAACTCTGAGTACACAATATACTCGCAAGACTTACCCGACTAGTGGGAATAATTTCCTGCTCCAAAGGATATGATAGGCTTTATGGTTTGCTGGGTTCCCTTTTTGCAAAAAAAGCATTACTAGTAGTGAATCCTTATATATGTATTTTATTAGCAGTCATGATTAATTCATTGGCTAACCATTCTATGTAAGCACTTGTTCTACTTTCAAGCAAGAGTTGAGCAATCAGATCCATTTCACCATCTTTTATCTTCCAGTTCTTACTACGGTGCTAGATCATAGACAAGTCGTACCGTATTACACGGCGATTCATGAATCAATGTAGCCTAGCTGGGTACCCTGAAACACACACCCTGTTTGTACCCTAGGCACAAGCAAGACTAACCCACCACTCTCCTGTCAAGGGGTTCAGGCCTCCGTCCAAACTTGGACTCCAAGCCCCCACTCCTAAGTCCCGGACTCAGTGTGGTGCTTAGACCTCCACCATCTCTGCCTCCAATCAGTCGGTCCGGAAAGAGTCAGAACCCATGACAAGAGAGCAACGAGCCTTCCCTACTCCCATAAACAAGTATGTGCTCAGGATAATAAGTCTATGACCTGACTAGAATCTAATGCAACGACCATTCCTTAATCGACATAGACAGGGAAAATAGTGTAACCAAGCTATGCCCCATTGGCCGTGGGACACAACCTCTTACACCCACCAATACACGTACCATATCCCTACCCGGTCTCCATTTCTTTTCACCATTTTATCATGAGGGTGATAATAATAATCACCTATTGTGAGTAACGACAGGTTACTCATGCTACCAAAAAACCTAAGCATAGCAGCTACGCGGCCTAAGCTAGTAGAACTCATAGGTAGGTATATCTATGCATGTAGTTTCAACAATAAGCCTATAACATAAATACACATCACACATATATATATCTAGTGATTATTTAAAATAAGGGTTATGCACTGGGGCTTGCCTTGGGTAGGCGCGGTTGAAAGGTCCTAATGGCTAGAGAAGGGGTGAATAGCCTATTAAAAATTTCTACAACAACACTTAACAAACCGGTTAGACAATTATGAGGCAAAGCAAGTGGTGCACTAGCCTACTAAAAATGCAAGCCACTTATCATAATTCTAGTTTATATAGTCTCTATCCACACAATGGCTATGCCACTATACTAAGTTAGTGTGCTCTCAAAGACTAACTAAAGAGCCACACTAACCAAATTAACAAGCTCTCACGACTAGCTACACTAAAGATCTTGACAACTAGTTTGCGGTAATGTAAAGAGAGAGTGAGCAAGATGGTTATACCATCGTGTCGAGGAATGAGCTAATCAATCACAAGAATGAATACCAATGAAGACCAATCACCTCGGAATCAAATAATGATACAATGATTTTTACCGAGGTTCACTTGCTTGCCGATAAGCTAGTCCTTATTATGGCGATTTACTCACTTAGAGGTTCACACGCTAATTGGCATCACACGCCAAACCCTCAATAGGATGCTACATAACTAACACAAGAGGATCACACAAGCCATGAGCAATTCACTAGAGTACCTTTTGGCTCACTGAAAGGTCCTTATTTGGTTTTGGTAATTGAGTGACAACTTAGGTGGACTAATTGTGTTTATGTGAGATATACAGGTGATTAGTCCACAGGTACATGTGTGTGAGCAATATATGCCATGAAGGTGAAAATGGCTTGGAGATGTTGCAAAGCTCACACATGTGATGATGAAGGAGCTTATGCACATGAGACATGATATTGAGTCATGTGATCAAGGTGGAGAAGATCAAGACAAGACTTGGCTTGATGGACCGATTGCAAGCATGAAGGGCAAGTCAAAGGCTTTGGAGTGATGGACCGCGTGGCGGTGAAGCTTGAGCAAGACTTGGCGCCGATGGACGATGGCAACGATGAAGAGCAAGTAGAGTCAAGATCGATGAACCAATATGATCATGTGATGATATGAAGTGGATCATATCATTGTTGATCGTGTTGGTGCATGTGTTAAATCGACATTGAAGGAGATGGAATGGAATGCGCAAGGCAAAGGTATAACCTAGGGCATTTCATTTCACCGGTCATAGGTGTGTAGAGAAGTTTATGACCGGGTTTAGGATAGATGGCCGTACTATCAAGAGGGGCAAACTTATTTGCATATCGGTCATCTAGTGCCACTCGAGTGATCTAACTTTGCATTGTCGCTAGGATCGAGTGGCGTGGCAAGTTGAGTGGCTAACATCCTTTGGGAAATGATTGTGAAAATGCTAACACACATACACATGGTGGTGTACACTTGGTGGTGTTGGCACATTTACAAAGGAGGTGGTGTTTGCAGGGGTGAGATGGGTTTGGGTCCCTCTCTCCCTCCCGCCTCACAAGCTCGGCAGGATTCGACGCTTTTGGGAAAATGGAATGCCTATTTTCTATTACGCCGGATGCAAATTCTTGTGGTTAGCACACTTGAGCAAGGGTGAAGAGAATGGAGAAGATGCTGGCGTCGGTCAACTGACCAGACGCTGGATCTGAATGCACCGGACGCTAGCAGGCTGCGTCCGGTCGCACTGACGTGGAGTGTAGCAGTAGCTCGAATGTGACCGGACGCTGGCTGCGTCCGATCGCGTTCGACCGGACGTGTCCGGTCATACTCAGGAGCTTACTGGAAATGACCGGACGCTGGGGGTTCAGCGTCCAGTTAGTTGAGTGCTGCTGCGTCCGGTCAAGTCAAATGACCGTTGGAACCGGGACACGTGGTCGTCTGCGAGCGACCGGACGCTGAGGTCCAGCGTCCGGTCAACACGACCGGAGCGTCCGGTCGGCCCGACCGTTGCCCAGTGAAGGGGTAACGGCTAGTTTAGCCCTTGGGGCTATAAATAGAAGTGGCCTTCGGCCATGGCTGGTGCTGAGCACCTCAAGGGACTTAGTGTCCATGCTTGTGAGTGCTTGGGAGCCCTCCATCACACACATACTTGATAGTGATCATTCGATTGTGTGAGTGAGCGATTCTAGTGCGATTGCATCGTGAGGTTGCATCGAGTGGCACTAGGTGATCGAGTTGCAAGCCGGTGGTGCTTGTTACTCTTAGAGGTTGCCACCTCCTAGATGGCTTGGTGGTGGTCTCCGTCGAAGCGCGCAAGAAGCTTGTGTGGCGCTCCGGAGAAGTGCTTGTGAGGGGCATTGTGCTCGCCCCACGGGAGCCGCGAAGAGCAACTCTAGTAAAGCGTGTCATTGAGCTACCCTCACTCAAGGGGTAGGTTCTTGCGGTGCCCGACGTGCGGGCTTAGCGGGTGATGCTAATTAGCCACCGAACCACCAAGTGAGCGGTCGACACAACGGGGACTAGCGTGTTGGCAAACACGTGAACCTCAGGAGAAAAATCATCATGTCAACCTTATTCTTCCCGTTGGTTTGCATCCCCGTTACACAAGCTTGCAATTACTTTTATACATATTAAGCTTGTGTAGTTGCTCTTGTAATTAGATAGCTTGTGTAGCTTGCTAATTACCTTCTTGCTTGTGTAGCATAGAAGTTGCTCCCTTGTGTGACTAATTTGGTTTTAGTAACCTTGTTAGTCACATTGCTTAGTTTGTGTAGCTAAGTATTTGTGCTCTCTAATTAGGCATTGGTTGCCTTGTTATTGAGCATTGCTAGTGAGCTTAGTTGGCTTTGTGCTTTTGCTTACTAGCATATGTAGGAGCTCCCTTGTCGCTTAAAGTACTAGTGGCATAGGTTTGTGTAACCTTGCTCCTAGAATTGTTTAGGAGAGCTCTAACTAGCCCGGCACCTTTGTTGCATAATTGTTATCTTTGCAAGGTGCTAGTGAACACATATAGTGGGGTATAGTCTTGGCTAGACCAATAGTTTTAATTCCGCATTTGTATCGGTTAGTCGACGCAATTAAGTTTTAGAAAAGACTATTCACCCCCCCTCTAGTCGCCATCTCGACCCTTCACTCACCGCCGGAGAAAAGGTCAAAAACCCCTCACAATCACCACGATTGAAGCCAGAGACAATCACCAACCTCCGCTCAATGATCCTTACTACTCTAAGCTGTCTAAGTGGTGGCAACCACCAAGAGTAACAAGCGAATCCTACAGTGAAACACGAACACTAAGTACCTCTAGATGCAAACACTCAAGCAATGCACTTGGATTCTCTTTTAATCTCACAAAAATGATGAATCAATGATGGAGATGAGTGGGAGGGCTTTGGCTAATCTCACAAGGTTGTTATGTCAATGCAAATAGCCAAGGGAGTGAGCTTGATCTAGCCATGGGACTTAAATAGAAGCTCCCATGAAATAGAGCCGTTGTACCCCTTCACTGGGCACAGCTCGGGGTGATCGGACGCTCCAGTCAGATCGACCGAACGCACCCTACCAGCGTCCAGTCAATGGATGGCTGCCATGTCATCCCTCTCTTCAAATACCAAGAGTTAGATCCCAATGGTCAAGTGATGACCGGACGTAATACAGTGCCACAACCGGACACAGGACCCTAGCATCCAGTCACTTCCAATAAGGTTCTAGCTACGATCGGATGCGTCAGTTTGATCATGACTAGATGTAGGACCCCAGCGTCTAGTCATTTCTAGTAAGCCTCCACTCGTGACTGGACGTGTCCGGTCATGCCCTACTAGACTCACCCAGTGTCCGATCAACCACTGTCTCCTCTGTGCGCTGCCACATTAGTAGGACCGAACGTAGCCTACCAGTGTCCGATCACGAAGTGACCCAGCGTCTGGTCGAAGACATACGCCAGCATCTTCACTACTTCCACTGATCGAACATGCCGATCCAGTTGAGGCCAGCGTCCGGTCCACTCTGTGAAACCCTGTCTTTTCTGTACAGGACACCGGTGGCACCGTCGGACTATCCGCACTCTATGGGCGGACACTCCACCAGTGAAGTTTCTTACCCTTGCTCCCAAGTACTAAACACAATGTGTATCACCTTTGTGCATGTGTGTTAGCATATTTTCACAAACATTTTCAAGGGTGTTAGCACTCCACTAGATCCTAAATGCATATGCAATGAGTTAGAGCATCTAGTGGCACTTTAATAATCATATTTTGATACAAGTTTTACCCCTCTTAATAGTATGGCTATTGATCCTAAATGTGATCACACTCTCTAAGTGTCTCGATCACTAAAACAAAATGGCTCCTACCACTTATACCTTTGCTTTGAGCATTTTATTTTTCTCTTTCTTCTTTTCAAGTCCAAGCACTTGATCATCACCATGGCATCACCATCATTATGTCATAATCTTTATTTGCTCCACCACTTAGAACGTGCCACCTATCTCATAATCACTTTGATAAACTAGGTTATCACTTAGGGTTTTATCAATTGACCAAAACCAAACTAGAGCTTTCAGTAGTGTCAGCTCAGTCAATTAGTGGTGGCTTTAGAACCTCCTCCTACACGAGGATCTCATCCTCGTACTCCTCGATCACCTCCTCAAACTCATGATCTCTGATGGTCACGATCTCTGCCAACTCATTCTCTATATGCATGCGATGATGATGCAACACTTAGTATTACGATAACAACAACTCTTAAAATAACAATACATCTACCAAGCTACTAAGCTAACTCTAATGACTAAGATACTAAGCTAGCTATCATTTTCATCAAGTAAAGTGTTGGTTTCAAACACCTAGCTTTACAAATAGAGGATATATCTTTATTTCTACTAATGATTTAATGTATATTTGAAACAAAGAGCATTTCACTACCCTTATGTTAAGTCTATTCTAAAGCTACAAAAATTACAGTAAACACATAATAATACCACGATGATGCTATAAAAGTTTTAGGGTTTTTGCTATCACCAATCTTCCATAAAAATTCCTATAATAATTAACCTAATAATATTAAGCACTCTCAAATGATTTAATAGCTCCTAGTATCAGCAAATATATATATGAACTAAATACACTAATAGATAGAGCACAATTTTAGAAACTTAACAAAATTAGTTTCACAATTTTTAGATGCCTACATGATTTTATATTAATTACCAAAGTTCAGCTCAGAAATACAAATGAAAAGCTATTTCTATTCTCCTCGAAAAAGCTAAACTGATTTCGGCCCACGCGTGGAGGCATCCCGCGGCGAGGAAGCCCGCACGCTGGCACTCTTATAAAAATGCCCTAGGACTATGAGCAAAACAACCCGTAGTCCATGTTACTATTTCTACAGACAACGACTTTGCAATGAAACCCTTGAATCTTTCTCCTCTTTACAACGGCAAGGTCCTCGATCACGCGGCAATGGACGATCACGCCGGCATGGTAATGATCAAATGCTTGAACATGGAAAAGAAGAAAGAGAAAAACAAAAGGCTCAAGGCAAAGGTAAAAATAGTAGGAGCCATTTTGTTTCGGTGATCAAGACACTTAGCGAGTGTGATCACATTTAGGTTAGATAGCCATACTATTAAGAGGGGTGAAACTCATATTGAAATGCGGTTATCAAAGTGCCATTAGATGCTCTAACTCATTGCATATGCATTTAGGATCTAGTGGAGTGCTAACACCCTTGAAAATGTTTGTAAAAATATGCTAACACATGTGCACAAGGTGATACACTTGGTGGTTGACACATTTGAGCAAGGGTTAGAAACTTCACCGGCGCCCTAGACAGAAAAGACAAGGGGTTCATAGAGTGACCGGACGCTGGTGGTGTAGTGACCGGACGCTGGGTTCAGAGTCCGGTCAGTAGCAGCAGTGAGCACGCGTCTCGGTCTTGTGACCGGCCGCTGGTGCGAAGAGTGACCGGACACTGGCAAGGTGCATTCGGTCAATGCTGATGTACGCTGACATGTGGTGAACAGTGGAGACATTGAGTGACCGAACACTGGGTGAGTCCGGTCGAGCATGACCGGACGCGTCTGGTCGTGAAAATTCACGTTTGGAACCTTACTGGAAATGACCGAACGCTGAGGTCCAGCGTTCGGTCACTTTCTAACTGACGCGTTCGGTCATCCATTGACCGTTGTAATCGGGCGATCGGCGTTTGAAGCCGATGACACGTGGCGCACATCGCATGACCGAACGCTGAGGCCCAGCGTTCGGTCAATCTGACCGGAACGTCCGATCAGCCCGTGTTCAGTGCAGTGAGGAGCTCAACGGCTCTATTTCGTGGGGGCTTCTATTTAAGCCCCATGACCAGCTCAAGCTCACTCTCTTGGCCATTTGCATTGACATAGCAACCTTGTGAGCTTAGCCAAAGCCCTCCCACACATCTTCATCATTGATTCATCATCTTTGTGAGATTGGAAGAGGATCCAAGTGCATTGCTTGAGTGATTGCATCTAGAGGCACTTGGTATTCGTGTTTTGCTGTGGATTTCACTTGTTGCTCTTGGTGGTTGCCACCACCTAGATGACTTGGTGCAGCGGTGGAGGATTAGCACGAGTTGATGATTGTTTGTGGCCATCTCCAGTGATTGTGAGGGGATTTGTACCTTCCCCGATGGAGCACCGAAAGGTAACTCTAGTGGATTGCTCGTGTCATTGAGTTACCTCACTTATGGGTAGGTTCTTGCGGTGTCCAATCGTGTGGACGAGGTTTGTGCAACACCTCTTAGCCGCCGAACTACCAAGTGTTAGTTGACACAATGGAGACGTAGCGTGTTGGCAAGCACATGAACCTTGGGAGAAAATCGGTTGTCTCTTGCCATTTGGTATTCTCCCGGTGATTGATTTAATATTCACCTTGTGATTGGTTCACTCCTCTATATGGCGGTATAATCACCATACTCACTCATTTATATTCTTGTAAACTAGTTGTGGCAAGCTCTTTAGTGTAATTAGAATTGAGAGCTTGCTTTGTTATTTTAAGTTCATCTAGTGAAGCTCTTTAGAGTAGCAAGATTGAGAGCTCTTAGTGAGTAGTAACTTTACAAGTTGTGTGCCTAGGAGTCATTGCAACTAAAATTGTTGGATAGGTGGCTTGCAACCCTTGTAGAGCTAGAGCAAGTTTACTTTTCGCTATTTGTCATACTAATCAAATTGCTTTAGTTGATTTGTAGATTTTTAAATAGGCTATTCACCCCCTCTCTAGCCATATTAGGACCTTTCAGCGTGGCATGAGTTAAGGCGGGGTAGGGTCGGCTAGAGAGGGGGCATGAAGGCGGAGACATGAGCATAAGGAATTGATGAGAGGTGCTCACTCTCTGGCTCGCCGCGATGTGATGGTGGCGGAAAATAGAGGGAGAAGAGGGAAAGAGAGAGACGACGTGACAGTGGGCTCGGCTCGTCCACGCCTTAGCGGGACACGAGCGGCAGGACCAGGAGGCCCACGCGCTGGCGCTAACCAATGGGCGTGCGCGCCCGAATGGCGTGGCCCGCACGGCCGCATTGCCATAGATGGCATGGCGACGATGGCTCACCTACGTGCGCACGGCAGAGGCGACAAACACAGGGCCGTCAACAGCGCAGAGGTGCAGCGGACCAGCATGGACGTGGCGACAGCAGCGGTAGTGTCGCGATACAAGAAGCGTTGGCAGTGCGGATGTGATGGCAGCGCAGCGCAGCCACGGCTGCACCCATGGCGACAGCGAGAGGCTAGGCAGAAGGGCGCGGGGCCAATGGCTCGCTGTGGTCGACCTCGGCCAAGCCCAGGCGGCTCGACCGGCCAAGCGTGGTGGCACGGCTAACCGCGCGGTACGCGACCATGTGCACGGCATGAGAAGACCACGCGGTGACCGTGCACCCGGCGCGAACCAACCTGAAACAGTGACACACATGACCAAACGATTGCTTTAGGACCTAAACCATCTTCACCATGCTCAAGATGGCACATGACACTACCAAATCAAGCTATAATGCTACATCACCCTTTAACCCAATCTCTCATAATAAATTGCTAAACATAGCAATGTCTAGCGGTTGGTAGACTTGCAAATTTCTAAGTTTGAGCTGAATTTGATTTCCATTTATGATTTCTAAGCTAGTGGAAATATTAGCTAGTAATATCATTTTTCGACCGCAAGTATTTCATTGTCATCTACAAAGTTTGTACTTCAAACTTTATTTAAGTACCACATACATGTTCTATAGCATTTTTGCTTAATAAAAATTGGTTTTAAACCCTAAGTGATATAACATGACTATTGAATCAACTTTCATTTACCATTTTAGTTGATCGTTTCGAGTTATAGTTTTTGATCTACACACTTTATCACATGCATTAACACATAAACATGATGCTCATGACATGTTTTAGTAAATAATTTACGGTATAACACTGAGGGTGTTACAAGGTCATGTAAACAGACCATTTTGATGCGATCGACCATGGAAGCTGAGCTTGTAGCACTTTACACGGCTACTGTTGAGGCCGGGCGGCTAAGAAGCTACTCATGGACTTGCCACTGATAGAGAAACTAGTTCCGGCAATCCTTATGTATTGTGACAACCAAACGGTATTGATCAAAGTTATGAGTACTAAGGATAATTCGAAGTCCTCGAGACATGTGAAGAGGAGGCTTAAATCTGTTAGAAAGCTAAAAAACTTCAGAGTAATTGCTGTGAATTATATCCTCAGTGAGAAAAATCTAGCAGATCTCTTTACAAAAGGGTTTGCACGGACAACGATTTCTGTTGCAAGCATGGACATGGGGATGAGACCCATTTAGTTCCAAAGTAATAACAACTCATTTCCTTTGATAGATCCCTGATTTGGAAAATGAGAAAAACAAGTTACTGTTGTAATACGGAGTACAAACTGTTTAAAAATTATCCATGTTCCATAAAATGTACTATGAAGGGCGGGCCTGGTGCAAGCGGTAGAGTCTTACCATCTGTGACCGGAAGGTCCTGGGTTCGAGTCATGGTCTCTCCGCATTTTACAGACGAGAGTAAGGCTTGCCACTGACACCCTTCCCTAGACCCCGCATAGAGCGAGAGCTCTCTGTACTGAGTACGCCCATAAAATGTACTCTCTTCTGTATGGAAGGGTGGCTATTATGTCTTAATGTATTCTAGTGTCCACCGAGGGAAAATGTATCGTCCTACAGGATACCTAAAATGAATACACCTATGTGAGCTAAATTGTTAGGTCACAGTTTATGAGAGTGGGGTACTCTTTGGAAAGCTCATGAGAAGATCGGGGAGCAAGACCTTTAAAAGCTCCATTTGGACTTGGCGTTCTTGCAGCCTAGTACCAGTTGAATCTTCAAGAGAAATCTGACAGTAAAAGGCTATGAATTTATGGCTTAGTCCATTCATAAGCTGCCGAAAGATGGACCTTGTTGATCTACGTGTAAGTTCAACCCGTACGGGACTTATACTGAAAATCTGGTATATATAAAGAATGTTCAGTACAACAGCGTTGAAATTGGTGGAGGATTGTTGGATTTAGGTCCATGTTTGGCCCAATCGGAAAAATTCCAAAGCATGCACCACCTTTAGTCCCATATTGCTAATTCAAGGAGAGGTTACCTTGCTTAAATATATGAGTCTTCTCTCTATGTAAAATAGGTGCAAATGAGAGAGAAGGAGATTGTTGCTACACGCATGTGCAGCTCACGCGCATTTTTTCGTGTGAAAAATCGCGTGACTTGCGACACGTACGTGTACAACAGGCTATTATTTGTGTAGTTTTTATTTTTTTAATGCTGAGCATAATAGCGCTTCAATGTGATTAAAACTGCTACTTTAAACAGTAATAAGGTGTGTCAGTTTCTGCTATTTGATTACAACAGTTTCTGTCATTCAAATGGACAGTTTTTACTGTTTGATGAGGAGAATTGATGCACTATGAAGGCCTATAAAACCAGGAGACGTCCTGGTTGAAGGGTACGCAGTCACACGCTCACCTCCCCACTCGCTGTGCTGAGCTTCTCGCTACTTCGTCTCGTCGACCTTTGAGTTTGGCGTGCACCGGACTTAAAGATAGCGGGATCTCCAAAACCACTGCCGCGAGACTCCTGCACGGGGTGGCAATCAGGTTTTTGGGCAGCGTCTACACACGACCGCCTGGTGATCTGCAACATCTACTTCAACATGTTCGACTAAATTCTGCACGGGATTATTGAGTAATTTCCTTGCGTAATTCTGTTCTAGTCAGTATGTTGTATGTTTACATATTTTATTTGCTTGTATCATTTTTTATCTATGAGTTTTTTCTCTAAATAAAATCTGAAATGTATTTTAGGCACATATTTCCAACAGCATGGACTTAGAGATGAACTATTAGAAGAGTATGGGCACACGTCAGAGGAGGAAGAATGGAATTTCCACTAGCAATAAAGCTATTCGTTAGTGGTTTCCACTTGTTGGAGTTGACATGGTTGCCGGAGCGACGGGCCGGGCGGTATGCAATTTTTGTGGCCTTTCTTTTCCCGATGACCAAACGAATTTGTTTCTGATCTCCTTTTGAAAAATTCAGAAACTAAGTACTTAATAATGACCTATCCCAGAGCAAAATTAGATGGCTGGCAGTAAATATTTCATGAGGTTTTTTCCCTAAAAAAATATTTCATGAGGTTTTCCATAGTACTAGTGATATGTGAAGGCATGTTTGGGTCTCATTTGAGAATCTAGATTCTAGATGGTGAATAGAGAATCTAGATAATAGTGAAGAACTGAATATAGAATCTGAATTCTGGATCCAAATTTCGTTTCAAAAAAAATTCTGGATCAAAATATGAGGGGGTGTTTAGTTCTTATATATTCTCACAGTGATTATTGCCTTTGCATAGTAAAAATCTTTTAATAGTATATTTTGGTATACTGTTGGATGCTAAAATCTCATTCTAGCTACAATCTGAAGTTTTGGATCTCCTCCTTATTTTCCCACCTCTTTCTCATTTTTCATACATGAGATCCAAATATGACCTAAACTGTAATCTTTGAGAGTAATACTACCTGGAAGTTTGAGTGGCCTTGGGACAGCCTTTTGGTCTGAAGTTGATTCAAGAAAAACCTAGTGACCCGGTTTGACCTACACACATTCTTTTGGTAATCTAATTCCTCAAATAGTATTTAAGTTCGTGCTCCACTTTATTTAAGAGCAATATTTTTGCATGTTGACCAAATAAGGTTATTACTAGTATTAGATTACATACAATTATTATATTGACTTCATTTTGTAAGGTCCCTGATCTCACTATCCTGTTTCGGATTATCAGATTATGCAGCCAGATTGTTCTTCCTGCATATTCTCGAGTTTTCTGCTACTTAAATTTTTTTTTGAGCAACTTCTGCTACTTAATGTGGTCACTCTCAGTGAGCTAATTGCTTGAAAGGCCCAGCTGGATATACACATATACATCTGTTCTTTTTCTTTGAATATAGTTTTGTTTTGAAGCACTTCTAATGTTCCTTTTTGGTTACAATGATGAAGTGTCCCATTTACATATTTCTTTTCATTGTGCATGTTTGCTGCAGTATTGCAACTTATAGATATGTGCTAAAATATCTTTTCATTGGATGGAATGCTGAAATGGCATTGAGAAGTTGGGCATAAACTGAGTTATGGCCACGATGGCACTGTACTCTGACCTTGATTTGCACCGGCGCATAATCGGAAAAGTAAGAAGGGTCCACAAACTTCTCGAGAATAAGTGTTGCTTTCACATAATTATGACAAGGATCCTCCAACGAACTGACTTTAGTATGTAGCTCTTCGCTCAAGTTGATACAATACATGTGAGTGGTGCTGGGGTTCAACTTCCACATGCTTGGTACCCCCTTACAAGTAGAAAACGTTTGACGTTAGTAACTGCTAGACGTGGTCACAACGGTGTTAACAGATTATTCTGTTTTTTACTCTTTTATGAGGAAAATATACTATTTAGTATAGTTTATCTACTGAGTGAAATGATGATGGAAGCTTTTGTTTTGCCTACTATTATTACTAAAATAAAATTGGTTCAATTTATGAGAAAAACTAGACCCAAAATCATACAACTTGGAAGGATGTGTCACATTTCTCTCGACAACTTTGACAGAACAAGAAACACGACTAACACCGCTTTTTATGGAAGGAAACTAGGGAAAAAAACTTCATTGGCACTGCTCTGTGAAAAAGCAATTTGAACAGGACAAACCTACCAAGAGAAACTGAACAACCCAACACCAAAACTTGCTCACGAAAACATCAATGATTGTATATGGAAACAACCAAAATCATTTGGGCACAACAACTAAAGAACAACCCATAACTTGGTCATCATTGCCTAGCTTGCTGCACAAAATGTGACAGAGCATCTCAGACTTCTGGCCAAAGTGCGACGCTAGATAACTTTCTTGTGAGGAGCGCCCTGAATTTCTAAGCCAACGAAGTATCTCTCCTCTAAGCTTGGTCACATCCTCCTCGTACTCCTCCTCCTTCCCTGAGGACCTCGGATCCACATGCTGACGGTGGAATGCTTAGATAGGGCTTCGCCTTGGCAAAAATTTTGGGAATGTACGTAGTCTCCATTGATACCGCGTAGAAATCTCGAGGAGTTGTGAACTCTGTCGGCAGCGCCGCCGGAGACTGAGTAAGTTACGGTACCAACAGTTGTTTGTTGTGGAGCTATGTTTCTCGATTGAGACTGTCTCCAGTAGGCAACGCATCACGCGATCTATACCTAAAATGCCTAGTTTACATGAAAGAAACGGCCTCCAACAGAGTAGGCAAAGGGAAGACCTAGTTTGCGTCGGAGGTGAGAGGGAACTCAAAAATACGTATGTCTCTCTCCTTGACCCAAATCGACGACAGGAGGAGAAGCTCGTCGGACGCGGCTCTTGCTCCGAGGAGGATCACCGGCAAGAAGCACACGCGGACCACCTCGCGATGGCGAGATCTGTCGGTGCGCGGCTCGATCCGGCGCTTCTTGGGCGGCTTGACCTGCTCCTCGTCGCCGCTTCTGTCCCCGGCCAGGTCCTTCGCCCCGTCGGAGCCGTCAGAGTACGACGGGGGAGGTGGGGCCCGACGGTGGTGCTGGTCCGGGGGCAGCTGGGAGAGCTTGACTACGAGCTTGAGCTTGCGCTGGCGCCGGTCGGAGGCCGAGGAGCCGGTGGCGCCACCGTCGGCGCGGGAGTCGGAGCTGGACGGCTCCGGCGACGACCCCCGCTGGCGGGGGCGGGAGGGCGAGGACGACGGCGAGTCGGAGCTTGAGCCTGCTGCCGTCCGCGTTTTGGCCTCATTGGGGTTTGGTTCGCCTGCCTTCTCTTTCTTGCTCGCCTTTCCCTTTTTTCTCTCTCTTGCTCGCGGCTCCATCAGGCAGAGGCGAGCGCGGTGCTCGGCCTCGGGCGGAGCTGCAGAGCAGGGCGGCGACGGCGGTGTGGAGCAGAGCAGAGATGGGGAGAGAGGAGAATGGAGGTGGAGCAAAGATGGGCAGAGCTACATAGCAGGGCGGCGGCAGCGGCGCATGCAGGGACCCTTTGGGTTATCTGTTGGAGAAGAAAAGATTTGGGTGGATGACCTTTTTACTGTGCCAGACTCAATGCATAGAATGAGTTTTATGTTTCACTTCGCAAGTTGCTTTAACACGATTATAGGAAAGTTTTGTGGCAGCCAATAGACGAGGCGCGTGATTTGGAAGTGACAAGTGGGCTTGATCAGAGGGATGGACACGCAGCTACGCGTTCAAGAGGTCGCCGTCAGATGCGGTGGAGGCGTGTATGGTGCGGCGCCGTGCCACGCTTCCCCGGCCCCGGCCGTAGGATGTTGGTGCCGTGCACGGCGGGGATGGCGTCTCATCCAAAACCCCCCAACCCCACCGACCTCCATTTCTCTCCCCGCCCACCTCTCCCGTCCTCCCGTTCCCGTCACGCACACAGACTCTTTCTCTCTCCTCTCTTCTCGTCCTCTCTCTCTCGTCTGATCTGCATCTGCTTTTCTTCCCCTCCCCCCTTGTCTCCTGTCCCTTCTGGCGTGCGCAAAGATTTGATTTTTCTCGGGGAGGAGGCGGAGTCCGAGCAGGAGTGGTGCGCGGGAGGAAGGAGATCCTG
Organism: Miscanthus floridulus; assembly: GCF_019320115.1. Taxonomy (NCBI): domain Eukaryota; kingdom Viridiplantae; phylum Streptophyta; class Magnoliopsida; order Poales; family Poaceae; genus Miscanthus; species Miscanthus floridulus. The sequence goes on from NC_089585.1 coordinate 12,431,516, forward strand.
ATCTGTTCTTGGAGTGGGAAGGAGAGGAGGAGGAAGATGGCGGCGCAGGAGCAGGAGCACGAGAAGCAGCAGGCGAAGACGAGCACCACGAGCTCGCTCCCCTCCTCCAGCAGCGAGCGCTCCTCCAGCTCCGCCCCCAACAACCTCAGGGAAGGAGGTAGGTGCCGCGCCCAACCCATGCACCACCCTCTCAGATTTCCTGTTTTATTGTTTTTTTTTTGTTTCGTCTGCTAAACTCCGCAGCTGAAGTTGCCGCTGCGCGCATGCCACTGCAGGGGTGGAGAGCGACGAGGAGATACGGCGGGTGCCGGAGATGGGCGGCGCGTCGGCGTCGGCCTCGTCGGGCGCGGGCGCGGACGAGCGCCCCAAGGAGGACGGCAAGCAGGGGGGGCAGCTGGCGGCGGCCACGGGGGCGCAGCCTCCGGCGGCCGGGAAGAAGCGCGGCCGCACCGCGGGGGACAAGGAGCAGAACCGGCTGAAGCGCCTGCTTCGGAACCGCGTGTCCGCGCAGCAGGCGCGGGAGCGGAAGAAGGCGTACCTGACGGAGCTGGAGGCCAAGGCCAAGGACCTGGAGCTCCGCAATGCCGAGCTCGAGCAGCGGGTGTCGACGCTCCAGAACGAGAACAACACGCTCCGCCAGGTGCTGCCTCGCCTACCTCCGTCCATCCCCCCCATTCGTTTCCGCGGTTCGATCTGAGCTCCGAAGCGTTCCTCTCGTTCTGAGTGACCGACCCCCTGTTGCTCCCGCCGCGCAGATTCTGAAGAACACGACGGCGCACGCGAGCAAGAGGAGCAGTGGCGGCGGCGGTGGCGGCAAGGGCGGAGACGGCGGCAAGAAGCACCACTTCACCAAGAGCTGACGAGAATGGGAGAGGGACCTGGTCCGTGCTCGCGCTCGCCTGATCTGACCATTGTTGGCGTGTTGCTGTTGCTGATGACGTCTTCTTCTCTTTTTCTTCTTTTCTACTGTACTTGTGTTCGTCTGCCTCGCTGATGCACTGTTTTAACTGTTACGTAGCAATCCCGTCTCTCCGACTGTTGGTAGGGCTACTCATCACTACTGGTAGTTTCTTGGTAGGGTGTCAGTGTAATTTTCTCATTGTACTGTACTATAATTCAGCCTTGCGGTTTGGCAATTCAATTCAAGATTACCACCGTGCCAGAGCCTGATGCTTTCACTTCTTGGAGAAAAAGGGTCACCAAAGAGTCCATAAACTGTTGCGCAGGGAAAACGTGGTAACAATCACACACGTCATACATACTTGTGAGAGAACTCTGCAACTGGTGCTGGAATCTGCATTTGGAATCTTGGGTGCTCTTCTTCAGGCCGATGCAAACAGCATGCATCCTTGATTACTTGTGTGAATTCAGCGTTCCTTTGAGCATAAAGTTTGTGGTCTCTACGTGTCCGGCGTGGCTTGCAACATGAGATACAAAACACCTTTGGGCAAGCTTTTTGGGCATGGATGCACTTGCCATGCGCCCATACGGTGGTTGGCTGAAGAATCTGCCGAAGGGGACACCATTTTGCATCTCAATTGTTTCTAAGGGATCGGGACTAGTCGAAAGCAACGCGGCGGTGTAAAAACCTCTCCGCACTCCTGCACGACTTGCTCTCTTCATTCACAGGCTCTCATCGTAAATAAAAAAGAAGAGTAAAATCAGCATGAGATCAGCAGCTTTGTCTGTCGAATGCTGCTCCGTTTTGTTTGTTCGCTAACGTGCAAACACTTAACTATTTTATTCAGGCGTAGCGTAGGAGTTACAAATAATTACAAAAACCTTTCAAACATTCCTGGTACGTGGCCAAAGCACATGATATTCTTGATGGGCGCTAAGTATGCTCAGAGTGAACACTACTAACCATCAACTTTCTAATCACCTGAAGTCCTTAACTCATTTCTGAACCTCAGCTCCCCAACGTTACGACAATCAGATTAGCGCTAGCTCTCTATATTAGAGATAACGCGCGCGATCAGTATTAATTTTTTTCGGCATCATCGACGAGTAAGCCTGCCTCACCGGCGACCCATAAAAATCTGCCGGCGTGGTCAACGAGCCAGCCTGCCCCAGGTGCCGGCCTCAAACGGCGTTGGAGCAAAGAAAGCAGCACGACGAAGAACTTTTTCGGTTGCTGGCTACGTGTGCGTCGACCTCATCGTGTATTCCGCGACGAGCTTGGAGAAGAGCGACGACTTGTCCTCCAGCAGCTTGGCCGGCGTGTCGCGTTCCATGGCCACACCTGCAAAGCAGCATCACGGCGTCAGAACAAGTAACAACAAAGTTAAAAAAAAATGAAATTAGGCGGGTGGTTTGCGGGGGGCGCTAACCGTTGTCGAGGAGGAGGACCATGTCGCTGCCGAGGACCGACGTGATCCTGTGCGCGATGGTGATGACCGTCGCCTCCGAGAATTGCTGCCGAAGCGTCTTCTGGATCAGGTTGTCTGTTGCGGTGTCCACTGAAGCGGTGGCT